>NC_092710.1:13600232-13900232 GCF_047496885.1 Scyliorhinus torazame | reverse complement strand
TTGTCCCTTAGTGTCCAAAGATGTACAGGTTGGGTGGATTGGCCGTGTTATATTGTCCCTTAGTGTCCAAAGATGTACAGGTTAGGTGCATTGGCCGTGTTAAATTGTCCCTTAGTATCTAAAGATGTGCAGGTTGGGTGGATTGGCCGTGTTAAATTGTCCCTTAATGTCCAAAGATGTGCAGGTTGGGTGGATTGGCCGTGTTAAATTGCCCTTAAGTGTCCAAAGACGTACAAGTTGGGTGGATTGGCCGTGTTAAATTGTCCCTTAGTGATCAAAGATGTGCATGTTGGGTGGATTGGCCGTGTTAAATTGTCCCTTAGTGTCCAAAGATGGGCAGGTTAGGTGCATTGGCCGTGTTAAATTGTCCCTTAGTGTCCAAAGATGTACAGGTTGGGTGGATTGGCCGTGTTATATTATCCCTTAGTGTCCAAAGATGTACAGGTTGGGTGGATTGGCCGTGTTATATTATCCCTTAGTGACCAAAGATGTACAGGTAAGGTGGATTGGCCGTGTTAAATTGTCCCTTAGTGTCCAAAGATGTGCAGGTTGGGTGGATTGGCCGTGCTAAATTGCCCTTAAGTGTCCAAAGACGTACAAGTTGGGTGGATTGGCCATATTAAATTGTCCCTTAGTGACCAAAGATGTGCAGGTTGGGTGCATTGGCCGTGTTAAATTGTCCCTTAGTGTCTAAAGATGTGCAGGTTGGGTGGATTGGCCGTGCTAAATTGCCCTTAAGTGTCCAAAGACGTACAAGTTGGGTGGATTAGCCATATTAAATTGTCCCTTAGTGACCAAAGATGTGCAGGTTGGGTGCATTGGCCGTGTTAAATTGTCCCTTAGTGTCTAAAGATGTGCAGGTTGGGTGGATTGGCCGTGTTAAATTGTCCCTTAATGTCCAAAGATGTGCAGGTTGGGTGGATTGGCCGTGTTAAATTGCCCTTAAGTGTCCAAAGACGTACAAGTTGGGTGGATTGGCCATGTTAAATTGTCCCTTAGTGACCAAAGATGTACAGGTTGGGTGGATTGGCCGTGTGAAATTGTCCCTTAGTGACCAAAGATGTGCAGGTTGGGTGGATTGGCCGTGTTAAATTGCCCCTTAGTGTCCAAAGATGTGCAGGTTGGGTGGATTGGCCGTGTTAAATTGTCCCTTAGTGTCCAAAGATGTGCAGGTTGGGTGCATTGGCCGTGTTAAATTGTCCCTTAGTGTCCAAAGATGTGCAGGTTGGGTGGATTGGCCATGATAAATGGTCCCTTAGTGTCCAAAAAGGATAGGTGGGGTTGCTGGGTTACGGGGATAGGGGGGAGGTGTTGACCTTGGGTGGGGTGCTCTTTCCAAGGGCCGGTGCAGACTCGATGGGCCGAACGGCCTCCTTCTGCACACTGTAAATTCTATGAATACTGAGCCATGTGGTGTAGGATATGCCGTACCGGCCTCCCCGAACAGGCGCCGGAATGTGGTGACTAGGGGCTTTTCACAGTCACTTCATTGAAGCCCACTTGTGACAATAAGCGATTATGATTATTATTATTAGGACAACTAAAATGAGAGAAGTGAAAGCTCAGAGGCTTGGGCCGGAGAAGTGGGCTCGCGTTGATGGAACGCTACTGCCAGTATTGGGAAAAGTGTGGCGTTGGATCGTTGGAAAGGTTTACGCCGGAACTGTGCTGGGACCAAAGTTCTAGTGAGCTGAGTAACGCAGGAAATAGAGCGGCTTTAAACTAAATGGGGGCAAGGGATGGAATTTGGGATGGTGTGGCACACCAAAGAATAGAGACCTTGCAAGAGAGAAAGGCATTAACATACGAAATAATAGACAGAACGTGACAGGACGTGACAGAGAGAATAAATCTTATCAGCAGATAAGGCTAGCCGTTACTGTAATGATATGTATAGTGCGGGGAGTGTAAAAGGTCAACAAGCAGATGTTCATGTATCTCAACACTAGATGGCACCACAGAGTAGTTATATAAATATACTGATTAGCCAGGAGCGGGTCCAGCGGAGATTCACACGGATGATCCCAGGAATGGTCGACCTAACACACGATGAACGTCTGAGGATCCTGGGATTATGTTCATTGGAGTTTAGGAGGTTGAGGGGAGATCTAATAGAAACTTACAAGATAATGAATGGCTTAGATAGGGTGGATGTAGGGAAGTTGTTTCCATTAGCAGGAGAGACTAGATCCCGGGGGCACAGCCTTAGAATAAAAGGGGGTCACTTTAGAACAGAGATGAGGAGAAATTTCTTCAGCCAGAGAGTGGTGGGTCTGTGGAATTCATTGCCACAGGGGGCGGTGGAGGCCGGGACATTGAGTGTCTTTAAGACAGAAGTTGATAAATTCTTGATTTCTCGAGGAATTAAGGGCTATGGAGAGAGAGCGGGTAAATGGAGTTGAAATCAGCCATGATTGAATGGTGGAGTGGACTCGATGGGCCGAATGGCCTTACTTCCGCTCCTGTGTCTTATGGTCTGATGGAGACAGAGACAGGAGGTGGAAAGAGTGTGAGAGAGAGATGTGGGGACCTACTGCCTCCTCTGAAAATAACGTCCATTAACCGGTTAATTTGCTTACCATGTTGATAGTGGGCTTTTCCTCCGCGACGATGGACAACACGCCCGCTATGATACACTGCAGGTATACGGAAACACAAAGAGAGACTGTGACAAGTCAGGCGCTAATGTACAAAATGCACTGCCGTCACTCAGCAAGGCTTCTTCGACAGTACCTTCACCCGTTACCCCAACGCCCTAGACAAGGGCGACAGACAACGGGGGTACAGTGTCACCTGAAAGAGCCCCACCAAACCACGCACGCCGTCCCTGTCTTGGAATCAGAGAATGGTGAGAGTACAGCAATGGCTGTACTGCCCCTTGTATCTGCAGTGATAGCATGGTTGTGTTGTAATTCACCATCTCACCACTAGGAATCTCACCAGTATATAAGCGAATGTTGGAGTCAGCTGACCTCAGACTGGCTGAAGGAAGCTGGAGAGAGCGGTTGCGTGTGCTTGATCATGCTGTCATTCATCTGTTGTTTTTGTATATAGTTAACCCACAGTTAATGTTAATAAATCATTTTTTGGCTTCAGCTACAAGTGTTCTTGTAATAAATCAGGCCATCTGACAAGAACATTACAGTGTGTCTGCCACATACCTCATCGCCCTGAAACTATTTTCACCTCACACAATGATCCAACAGGTTTTGGAAAGCGCTGATCGAACCGACCTCCTCCACACTCTCTGTGTCTGATCCTCATTTTTGGTTGCTTCTTCTAATCAGTCACCTTGAATCGGTGTCCCTCAGGCCTTCGGCCCTTCCAGCCCCCTCACGGCCTTGAGGACCCTCTATCGAATTTCCTCTCAACCTTCTCCTCTCCGAGCAGAACAGTCCCAGTTTTTCTAATTTACAGCCTGGAGTTTATCCGCTGGAGTTTATCACAGGCAACGGGCCACTTGATTAAGATGCTGAGGGGTGCTGACAGGGTGGATGTGGAGAGGATGTTTCCTCCTGCGGTTCAACCTGTTTGACCGCGTTCTGAACCTTGGCCTTCGAGTCCTGGTGGGGGAACCCCCAGCTCCGAGCGTTCTGGTTCAGAGGCCGGGACGCTGCCCAGAGCGCCACGAGGCCGCCATTGTAGATTTGAGAAGTGGGGACCGTCAGAGTGGGTAAATCTTGGGACAGTGTTCCACAATTCAGGAATTGTGAGTGGAAACGCCTCAGTGAGAGGAGGTACGGTGACCACAGCGGTGATGCGACTGGGCTGATGACCCAACTCGGGGCCCTGACGATAAGAGGTTCAAATCCCACCCCGACTGCTGGTGGGATTCAAATCCGATCAATAAAATCTGGAATTGAGGCGCCAGGCCGGAATTCCCCCTGAAAGACGCTCATGAATAATTTTGATTCAGGCGCAGTGGGACCTCCTGCGGAGTACCCAAATCTAAATCTGCCTGAGGCCTCAGAGTGACCCTGAAGAGGTTAGCTGTAGTCAACACCAAGTTCCAATCCATCTACACGTTTGCTGACGATACGACCATAGCGGGCCGGATCTCGAATAACGACGAGTCCGAATACAGGCGGGAGATAGGGAACCTAGTGGAGTGGGGTAGCGACAACAATCTCTCCCTCAATGCCAGCAAAACTAAAGAGCTGGTCATTGACTTCAGGAAGCAAAGTACTGTACACACTCCCGTCAGCATCAATGGGGCCGAGGTGGAGATGATTAGCAGCTTCAAATTCCTAGGGGCGCACATCTCCAAAAATCTGTCCTGGTCCACCCACGTCGACGCTACCACCAAGAAAGCACAACAGCGCCTATACTTCCTCAGGAAACTAAGGAAATTCGGCATGTCCACATTGACTCTGACCAACCTTTACAGATGCACCATAGAAAGCATCCTATCGGGCTGCATCACAGCCTGGTATGGCAACTGCTCGGCCCAGGACCGTAAGAAACTTCAGAGAGTCGTGAACACCGCCCAGTCCATCACACGAACCTGCCTCCCGTCCATTGACTCCGTCTACACCTCCCGCTGCCTGGGGAAAGCGGGCAGCATAATCAAAGACCCCTCCCCACCCGGCTTACTCACTCTTCCAACTTCTTCCATCGGGCAGGAGATACAGAAGTCTGAGAACACGCACGAACAGACTCAAAAACAGCTTTGTCCCCACTGTCACCAGACTCCTAAATGACCCTCTTATGGACTGACCTCATTAACACTACACCCTGGATGCTTCATCCGATGCCGGTGTTTATGTAGTTACATTGTGTACCTTGTGTTGCCCTATTATGTATTTTCTTTTCTTCCCTTTTCTTCCCATGTACTTAATGATCTGTTGAGCTGCTCGCAGAAAAATACTTTTCACTGTACCTCGGTACACGTGACAATAAACAAATCCAATCCAATCCAAATGGTTCCGTCGTGGTTGGCACAACACAGACCTCAATCAGGCCTGTCAGCATTGAGATCTAGGCCAGAATCATCCAGTTCCCACCCACGGAATACAGCTGCAAAAACTCCTGATCCTCACGAGTCCTGACAGGGTGGATGTGGAGAGGATGTTTCCTCGTGTGGGAGAATCTAGACCGAAGGGGGGGGGGGGTCACTGTTTAACAATAAGGGGTCTCCCATTTCAAACGGAGATGGGGAGGAATGTTCTCTCTCGGAGGCTGGGGAGTCTCCGCAATTCTCTTCCTCAAAAGGCAGCGGCAGCAGAATCTGGGACTGTTTTTAAGGCCGAGGGGGAGAGATTCCTGATTACCGGGGGGGTGAAAGGTCATCGGGGGGTCAGCAGGAATGTGGGGTCGAGGTCTGTGGTGATACACCACTGTACTTCCCTAGCATTGTACATAGTTATATAATAGTTGTGTGTAACGTGGCCCTGTAATCCTGTGTATGGTACTGTGTATTGTACTGTAGCTCTGTAGAGGTTCGGTCACCTGTATGTAACCTGACCTGGCCACGGAGAGCTCCGCCTTGGCCACTCCCCCGGGAGTTAGGTATAAGACCCCGCTTCTGAGACCTGACCCATTTTGTCTGGGGTCGTCTGTGTCGGGTAAGCTTCCTATGTCGTGTATTAAAGCCTTGGTTAAAGTCTCACATGTCTTTGAGGTTCTTGACGCTTAGTGCATCAAGATCACAATCCGATCAGCCACCATCTTATCGAATGGCGGAGCGGGCTCGATGGGCCTAGTGCTTCGTAAATATTTCTAATATTCGTTCATGAGGAGGTCGCAAGGCTGGGTCGGCATTTATTGCCCGCCCCCGATTGCCCTGGAACGGGGCGGCTTTGCTGCGACCATTTTCAGACTTTAACGTCTGTCCCCCAGAGCAGGAAAAGGAGCCATTTTAAGCTGGCTCTCTCAAAACGGGGGTTCTAAAGTGTTTGGAGTCTGGAACGCCGACTTAAAAATGGGGATGCGGCGGCGGCTGGTGCAGGGGAGGATGACAACTGGGCTTTGGACGCGACGGAGGCATTCTTTGCGGAGATTAAAGGTGAGGGAGCTACAGACATGGGGTAGACAACGAGGCTCAGAACCTGAAATCAGGTTGATTATGAAGAGGGAGCTTGGAAATTCACCTGTGCGTGACTGTGGAAGCCTCGTTTGCAGGTGGGCCTTTGGACTAGAGACTCCCGGCACAGCCTAAAATCTTTCATCCCCAATTGGCCACGGATTTCAGCAGGCTGCCGATGGACAACGGATTATTGTGCGTAGCAGATGCTTCAGGTGGTTGAAAGATCGGATCACTGTCCGTGCGGAGTCTGCACGTTCCCCCCGTGTCTGCGTGGGGTTCCTCCGCTTTCATCCCACAAGTCCCGAAAGACGCGCTTGTTGGCGAATTGGACATTCTGAATTCCCCCTCTGTGTCCCCGGAATGTGGCGACGAGGGGATTTTCACAGCAACTTCATCGCAGTGTGAATGTAAGCCGACTTGCGACAATAAAGGTGATTGAATTAAAAACTAAAACGTGTTGTAAATTGTGATATTCCAAATGGATGATGGTTCTGTGCACTACGTGCCTAAGGTAGGTTAAAGATGCAGATCGAGGATCTTCCAATCTCGCTGTCGGCAAACAATCTCTGCCGGTTTTCCGGTAGTAGGGGCTGGATTGAATGGGAAGTCCCGCTGATAGCAGAGGGATCAGACGATCCCATCCCCTGGACAATGGTGGTGTGCCTCCCATCACCGAGAAATACGGCTCGACGGGGGTGCAGAAAATCCCCCCATCACGTTATCTATGTTTAGACGCTAACGAATCATATATCACACTGGTGTCATGTTTTCAGTTTTTTTCAGAGATGAGGGGTGGGATTCTCCGACCCCCCCCGCCAGGTCGGAGAATCGCCGGGGGCTGGCGTGAATCCCGCCCCCGCCGGTTACCGAATTCTCCAGCAACGGATATTCGGCGGGCCTGTGCCGTGGGGGCACTCTTTCCCTTCCGCCTTCGCCACGGTCTCCACCATGTCGGAGGCGGAAGAGACTCCCTCCACTGCGCATGAGCGGGGATGCCGTGAGCGGCTGCTGACGCTCCCGCGCATGCGCCGCCCGGCAAAGTCATTTCCGCGCCGGCTGGTGGGGCACCAAAGGCCTTTCCCGCCAGCTGGCGGGGCGGAAATCAGTCCGGCGCGGGCCTAGCCCCTCAAGGTGAGGGCTCGGCCGCTCAAGATGCGGAGGATTCCGCACCTTCGGGCGGCGCGATGCCCGACTGATTCGCACCGTTTTTGGCGCCGGTCGGCAGACCTCGCGCTGATTTCGGAGAATCCCGCCTCAGGTGTCACAAATATCTAGTTTGTGGGTTGCGTTACCTTTTTTAGAGGTAATGTTCAGTCCTGAGAATATTGTTGCTGTGAAGGCAACAGAAATGCAGGCTGTTAGCGATTCCCAGACATCGAAAGGAAAGTGGCCCTTCAGAAGACGACCCTTTTATTTTTTCGATTGAGGCATAAAACCCATCGGGGAGCCGTAACGCAGCAGGTGGGCTGACTTAGTTGGAGAACTGGAGGCCTGGGGCAGGATTCTCCGGACCCGTGGAAAAATGGGGATCGGGCGGAGAATGGACTCCCGCCGCCGGATCCGGGCCAGCCGCCGGTTTGCAATGCTCCGCCCCCTTAAAACCGGCGTCGCCGGGCCGCGCACAGTTTATAAGACCGTTGGTGCGTCAACGGGCCAAGTTCCCGACAGCGTGGGCCACATGGGGTTTCAGCAGTCGGGAAGCCAACGTGCCGACCGCAGTGAGTGTCCAACGCGGCAGCGCGGCCCGGCATCCGTGTCGCTGGCCCGGGGGCTAGGGGTGCCGGCGGGGGGTGTACAGGGTTTTTTTTTCGGTGCAAGCCGTCAGCACTGCGCATGCGCAGACCGAGACCCGGCCATTCTCCAGCCGTTTTCCGCGCGATCCCCTCACCAGTCCTGGAATGAGTGAGGGGTTCGCGCCGATTTTCCCGTCGGATTCTCCATTGCTCCAGCCCTTAGCCGCTGGAACGGAGAACTCCGCCCTTGGTGTCGACACTGCTTTCAAAGAGGAGCAGTCCAGAGAGATATTTAGTTTTGGAAGTTGGACCGAAATTAATTTTAAAAGCTTTCAGTGAAAGGTCACGTCATGCTGGAAATGGATGGAGTTTCAAATGGTTTGCTGGCTACGGTGTATCTCTATGTTTGCTGGACAAGAGAGGCTGGTTGCAGTTTGGCCCTTGTGTGATTTTCAGCTCACAGAGAAGCCCAAGGAGCTGTTAATAGGCTCCAGCCCGTTAGGGCTCAGGGAAGCCCTGGGAGGCATTTGTGGTGGCTGGTTACAGCTGCGAGACTGGAATTCAGAGACATCCTGGGGGCTGCTAGGTTGGTGAAGCTCGTGGTCTGCACGAGCGTTGGAATTTCACGTAAGTAGAGGCGGGAGTGAACCTTTGCGAATCGCGTGGGAAGCAGTCTCAGGAGAAGAGGTTGGAACATCAGGACGTGAGCAGACGCTGAGGCACAGCAGCTTTCGAGGGTATTCAGAGG
The DNA here is from genome assembly GCF_047496885.1 of Scyliorhinus torazame. NCBI lineage: Eukaryota > Metazoa > Chordata > Chondrichthyes > Carcharhiniformes > Scyliorhinidae > Scyliorhinus > Scyliorhinus torazame. The sequence continues at coordinate 13,891,726 of NC_092710.1, read as the reverse complement.
CTGGACCTTCAAAACTGAGGAACTGAAATCACTCTTGAGGTGATCAGAGAGCTAACGAGATTTTGTGGCTCACAGGGGTCACTGGCGTCTGGTTGCTCTGAAATCCGTGGAATCTGCCTCTGTCGCAGCTGCCATTTAATGTGCAGTGCAGTTGAACCAGAGTTTTATAAAGGTTCACAATTCCCTTTCTTTAAAACTCTAGGCCCGCCTTTATAAATCCAAGGATCTCCGCTATGTATTATTAACGACTCTCTCAACCTGCCCCCTCACTTTCAATGATTTATTTTTATTCTATCCCAGGAGATGGGAATCACTGGCTGACCAGCATTTATCGCCCAGCCCTAACTGCCCCCCAGGAAGGAGGTGTTGAGCCGCATTCTTGATCACCTGCAGTCCCTAAGGTGTAGGTACACCCACTGTGTTGTTAGGGAGGGAGTTCCAGGATGTTGCCCCGGCGACAGTGAAGGAACGGCCAATATATTTCCCAGTCAGGGTGGTGAGTGACTCGGAGGGATTGGATTTGTTTATTGTCACGTGTACCGAGGTGCAGTGAAAAGTATTTTTCTGTGAGCAGCTCAACAGATCATTAAGTACACGGGAAGAAAAGGGAAGAAAAGAAAATACATAATAGGGCAACACAACATATACAATGTAACTACATAAACAGGGGGAGTGAATGTTTGTGGAAGGGGAGCAATCAAGCGGGGCTGCTTAAGGAGGAAATAGCGGGGCACCTGGAGGGAAATTGTCCCATTGGGCAGACGCAGCATGGGTTCACAAAGGGTAGGTCGTGTCTGACTAATTTGGTAGAATTTTTTGAGGACATTAACAGTGCAGTAGATAACGGGGAGCCAATGGATGTGGTGTATCTGTATTTCCAGAAAGCTTTTGACAAGGTGCCACACAAAAGGTTGCTGCATAAACTAAAGATGCATGGCATTGAGGGTAAAGTGGTAGCATGGGTAGAGGATTGGTTAACTAACAGAAAGCAGAGAGTGGGGATAAATGGGTGTTTCTCTGGTTGGCAACCTGTAACTAGTGGGGTCCCTCAAGGATCAGAGTTGGGCCCGCAGTTTTTCACAATTTACATAGACGATTTGGAGTTGGGGACCAAGGGCAATGTGTCAAAGTTTGCAGACGACACTAAGATGAATGGTAACGCAAAAAGTGCAGAGGATACTGGAAGTCTGCAGAAGGATTTGGATAGGTTAGGTGAATGGGCTAGGGTCTGGCAGATGGAATTCAATGTTGCCAAGTGTGAGGCTATCCATTTTGGGAGGAATAACAGCAGAATGGATTATTATTTAAACGGTAAGATATTAAAACATGCTGCTGTGCAGAGGGACCTGGGTGTGCTAGTGCACGAGTCGCAAAAAGTTGGTATGCAGGTGCAACAGGTGATTAAGAAGGCTAATCGAGTTTTGTCTTTCGTTGCTAGAGGGATGGAGTTCAAGACTAGTGAGGTTATGCTGCAATTGTATAAGGTGTTGGTGAGGCCGCATCTGGAGTATTGTGTTCAGTTTTGGTCTCCTTACCTGAGAAAGGACATATTGGCACTGGAGGGAGTGCAGAGGAGATTCACTAGGTTGATCCCAGAGTTGAGGGGATTAGATTATGACGAGAGGTTGAGTAGACTGGGACTGTACTCATTGGAGTTTAGAAGGATGTGGGGGGATCTTATTGAAACATATAAAATTATGAAGGGAATAGATAGGATAGATGCGGGCAGGTTGTTTCCACTGGTCGGGGAAAGCAGAACTAGGGGGCATAGCCTCAAAATAAGGGGAAGAAGATTGAGGACGGAGTGTAGGAGGAACTTCTTCACCCAAAGGGTTGTGAATCTCTGGAATTCCTTGCCCAGTGAAGCAGTAGAGGCTCCTTCATTAAATGTTTTTAAGATAAAGATAGATAGTTTTTTGAAGAATATAGGGATTAAGGGTTATGGTTTACGGGCCGGAGAGTGGAGCTGAGTCCACAAAGATCAGCCATGATCTCATTAAATGGCGGAGCAGGCTCGAGGGGCCAGATGGCCTACTCCTGTTCCTAGTTCTTATGTTCTCATGGTCTTATGTCCTGGATGGTGTCGAGCTTCTCGAGTGTTGTTGGAGCTGCGCTCATCCAGGCAAGTGGAGAGTATTCCCTCACACTCCTGACTTGAGCCTTGTCGATGGTGACAGGCTTTGGGGGGGGGGGTCAGGAGGTGAGTTACTCTCCGCAGGATTCCCAGTCTCTGACCTGCCCTGGTAGCCACAGTATTAATGTGGCTGGGTCCAGTTCAGTTTCTGATCAATGGTAACCCCCAGGATGGTGATAGTGGGAACATGCACTGTCGATGGGTCAATATTCTGGAACTCTCTTTCCTGTGACTATATTGAAGCCCATTTATCAATGTCCTGCCCAACGCCGTATCGAGTTAAAACACCTAACATACCTGAACCGTGAACCACCAGACGAAACTCAGTCTTATAAGTTCCCAAGTATTCGGCAATAAAATTCCAAAGGCTGCCATTATCACACAGAGCCCAAGAACAATATGCACCACCTGAAAATCAGAAAGACAATTCAATGGCACAGGAGGAGAGAGAGTCAGACTATCTTTACAATGACAATTATATATATCTGTTAATCAAGGGAATAAACCAGGGGCTTTGGGGTAGCCAAGGCAGGAGAGCTCACACCCACGCTATGCTCCTCCTGTACTGTGTGGGAAATCATGGACGTTTGAGTTGTCCCCGGTGACCATGTGTGCAGGAAGCGTGCCGAACTGCAGTTACTGGACAACCGCGTTTCGGAGCTGGGGCTGAGGGTGGATTCGCTGTGGAGCGTCCGCGACGCTGAGCAGGTCGGGGATAGCACGTTCAATGAGGTGGTCACTCTGCGGGTGAGGGGCTGAATAGACCGAGAGGGCATGGGGCGAGCACCAGGAAGAGTAGAGGAAGGCAGGTAGTGCAGGAGTGGCCATCTCCCTTTCTAACAGGTGTACCGTTTTGGGTACTGTTGGGGGGGTGGGGGGGGAGAAGACGGGGAAAGATGGCAGCCAGCTTCAGGGCATCATGGGCGGGGTCTGCTGCACAAGAGGGGAGGGGGAGGAATGTCAGGGTTATCGTGGTCGGGGTTTCAATCGTAAGGGGAAGAGACAGGTGATTCTGTGGCCGCAAAAGGTATGTTGCCTCCCTGGTGCCAGGGTCAGGGATCTTGTTGACCAGCTACAGAGAATATCTGAAGGGGAGGACAAACAGATCGATATTGTGGGGCACATTGGTACCATCGATATCGGCGGAAAAGGGGATGAGGTACTGAAAGCAGGACTTAGGGAGCGAGGAAGTAGGTTAAACAACAGGACCCCGAAGGCAGTAACCTCTGGATTACCTTCTGTTCCACATGCTAGTGAGTATGGAAACAGGAGGTTAGTCCAGATGAATGCGCGGCTGGAGAGATGGTGCAGGAGGGAGGGCTTCAGATGGCTTCTGGGGCACTGGGACCGTTTTTGGAGATGGTGGGACCTGTACAAGGCGGACAGTTTGCACCTGAACCAAAATGGAACCACAATGAGTCTTTTTTGGGACAGTTGGGGAAGGTTTAAACCAACGTGGCAGTGGGCCTGGGATCCTGAGAGAACGTTCCGCAGGGATAGATGCACAGCCAAAATTAAAAGAGACATCAAGTGAGTCAGGAAGATATAGAATGTCTGGGCCAGTTAAGTCACAAGGGAGTTCAGCAAGATTGGATGGTATTCATTTGAATGCAAGGAGTCTGACGAACAAGGCAGATGAGTTGAGGGCATGAATTAGAACATGGGGGTATGGTCATTGCTGTCACTGAGATCTGGTTGCGAGAGGGGTAGGATTGGCATCTCAATATTCCAGGATATAGGATCTTCAGGCGAGTCAGGGAAGGAGGTAAAATAGTGGGGAGGGCATTGCAATTTTGTTCAGGGAATCAATTATAGCAGTAAGGACGGATGACATCTCAAAAGGCTCTTCAACTGAAGCCATGTGGGTGGAACTAAAAAAGCAAAAAGGACCAATCACATTGCTGGGGATGTTCGATAGACCCTGTTATGGGAGAGGCATTTTCAGAACCCCAAAATGTATCATGGAGTTCAACCAACCTCCCCTTTAATGCTATTGTTGCTTTTCCGAGCACACGGCTTGTTCCCTAGGTGTGGGATTACAATTATGGACACGTGGGTTTTTAAACACAAAACAATGTTTATTCCCTGAACTCAACTTAACCTCTTAAATAAACATTGGATCTCTTAACACCCCTTACTTCAAAGATAACCCCGAAAATATTACAACACTAAATAATCCTTCAGTTATTCCTTTCAACATCCATGAGACTTAACACCTTTAAACAGAATCACATCAGGTTAAAGGCTTTACTATTCTGAGTTTAAATCACCCAAATGATCCAGAGATAGTCTTTCATGGCAGAGATCACAGCAGATCCAGCTCACTGCAAACACAGACACACACCCAAGCTCTTTTCAAAACTGAAACTAAACTGCAAAATGGCTGATCTAAAACCAAGCTCCACCCACACTCTGACATCACTGCATTTCTTAAAGGTACATTGCTTAAACATCCATTTCTTAAAGGTACCCTCACATGACACCTCCCCCCAAGAAAAATAAATAAACCATCAACTGCAAGATGATTTCATTTTTCTCTTTTGCACCATCCACTAAGAAATGCACACAGTAAATATACATTTTAATTTAAAGAAAACAACGCACTCAAACAGGTATAATAATATAGTCCATTTTCCTTTGTTCTTCTTCCTGCAACCGAAAACCTTCTCGAGTGATCACATTCGTGACAAAGCATCGGCTATCACATTGTCCCGTCCTGCCACATGTACTATTTTTAAATGAAATGGCTGTAACAATAAACTCCAGCAAAACAGCCTTGCATTGTTATTCTGGAATCGCTCCAAAAACGTCAAAGGATTACGATCAGTATATATAATGGTGGCAGATGGATTGCTGGTCACATAAATGTGAAAATGTTGCAAAGCCAGCACCAAACTCAAAGTCTCCTTCTCAATCGTCGAATACTTTTTCTGGTGAGAATCCAATTTCTTTGAAAAATAACTAACAGGCCGCTCTAGCCCTTCGGCGTCGCCTTGTAGAAGCAGCGCACCTAGGCCCACATCGCTCGCATCAACAGCCACTTTGAATGGTTTGGTATAATTTTGGATAACTAACACAGGAGCAGTGGTTAACACAGCCTTCAGGCCGTCAAATGCCTGTTGAAAGTCCGCTGTCCATTGAAATTTTTGACGTTTCTTTAGCAAGTCCATCAGTGGAGTAATCACGCTACAAAACCTTTGCACAAATGTTCGATCAAATCCACTCATGCTAAGAAATCGCATTATTTCCCTTCGTCTTGAGGGTATCGGAAACTCCGCAAGGAAAGTGATTCGGGCTTCTCCAAATTCACTTTCGGCTAGGTTCATCACCAAACCCGCCTCCTGAAGTCAATCAAAGAACTCCATACGATGTTTTAAATGTTCTTTCCATGTCTGGAAGTTGGAAATAAAAGCAGATTGTCCCACTTTCTCAATGCAATCCTCCAAACGTAGGAGAGGATAAGAGTCCATTCTTGTAACTGCATTCACCTTTCGATAGTCCACACACAACCATTGGGTACCGTCTGGTTTAGGTACCATCACTGTGGGTGAGCTCCATTGGCTGCAACCCACTTCAATTAAGCCATTCTTCAGCATACTCTCAGTCTCTCTGTTAACTTGTGCCAATTTTAAAGGATTAAGTTTATACGGATGTTGTTTGATTGGAACAGCATTTCCCACATCTACATCACGTATAGCCATTTTAGTACTTCCCAATTTATCTCTACAAACTTGCCCATGTGATACCAATAACTCTTTCAGGTCAGTTTGTTTTTCCTCTGGAAGGTAACTTAACAATTCATCCCAATTTTTAAGAACATCCTCATTTTCCAATTTAATTTGAGGAATGTCAAATTCACAGTCATCTGGATTTGGTTCGTCACTTTGAGTTAGAATCATTAAAACCTCCTTTTTCTCTCCTTCCCTTTCAAAGTACCTTTTAAGCATATTCACATGACACACTCGGTGAGTCTTCCTTCTATCTGGTGTTTGTACCACATAATTCACCTCACTTAATTTCCTTTCAATCTGATACGGTCCACAAAACCTAGCTTTTAAAGGTTCACCTACCACTGGTAACAACACTAAAACTTTATCCCCACTGGCAAAACTACAAACTTTGGATTTCTTGTCCAAATGACTACATTTTGTAGACTCATTAGGTGCATCCCTAAATGCAAACAATACGAATGGGATTCCTTTATCCCAATCCTCTGGATAATCTTGACAATACGCCCTCAACATTGTCTTTAATGTCTGATGCCACCTTTCTAACGCTTCCTGCGATTCTGGATGGTACGCAGTTGATTTAAATTGTTTTATTCCTAAGCTATCCATAACTTCTTTGAATAACTTTGAAGTAAAATTCGATCCTTGATCTGATTGAATTTCTAGTAAAGAATTTAAGTAACTCCTCTACTATCCTTTTAGCTGTAATATTACATACTGGAATGGCCTCTGGAAACCTAGTAGACACATCCATTATAGTCAAAAGATATTGATTCCCACTTTTTGTTTTAGGAAGTGGTCCTACACAATCGATCAGGACCCTTGTAAAAGGTTCCTCAAATGCTGGAATGGGTATTAAGGGCACTGGTTTTATCACTGCTTGAGGTTTCCCTATCACTTGACATGTGTGACATGATTGACAAAATTTAACTACATCTTTATGTAGTCCAGGCCAATAAAAATGTTTCTGGATTTTATTTTGAGTTTTCCTTATTCCCAAATGACCTCCCACTGGTACCTCATGTGCAACTCGCAACACCTCCTTTCTATACCCTACCGGCAATACTACTCGATGAACTTCTGCCCACTTTTCATCCGCATGCATATGTACAGGTCTCCATTTTCTCATCAAGACATCACTTTTACGGTAATAACACTCTGGTATACTCTCGGATTCCTCTTCCGTATATGCTTTCTGATATATCCATTTTATTTCCACATCTTTCTGTTGTAACTCCGCCAATTTTCCTGAACTAAAAATATCCGCCTCATCCTCCACCTGTTCTTGTTCATTTTCAACCATCTGATCAAAAATCGTTTCTGATAATTGCACTTCAACTTCATCTTCACTCTTTGATTTCTCCTCTTGTCTTAACCTGTGACTTTGCGACCTTGTTACTACACAATCCGGAAAAATCCCAGGATATTTGTCCTTCAACACTTCAGTTGACTGATTTTCCACTGGCTTATCAACCACAGTAGGCATCACTCCCACCTGCGATCCAGCTATATCATTACCCAAGATAAACTGTATTCCTGGACAAGATAGTTTATCTATTACTCCTACTACCACTTCATCACTCTTTACTGGACTTTCCAACCTTACCTTATATAATGGAACGCTACTCCTCTCACCCTGAATTCCACATATCACCACCTTTTCTGGCAACATTCTTCCCAAACTACATAATTCCTCATCTCTTACCATTAAAGATTGACTAGCCCCTGTATCTCTTAAAATTGTGACTTCTTTACCTGCTCCTCCTGATACACAAGAGTAAACTTTACCCACACAAGTAAATTCTTTAAAGACATCTGGCACCTTCTTATCAATCACCTCTTGAACAGGCTGTACAATCGTTTGCATCTCCTTCGCTTCCCTTGGGCTTTCCTTTACCACTTTAACAAACCCTGTCTTATCCTGTTTTCCCACATCAGCCTTCCCAGTGCTTTTCTTCAACCACCAACACTGTGACTTTACATGGCCATTACAGTGAAAACATTTGAAACTTTTCATTTCTTTTCCACCCTCCTGGATTTCTTTTTTAATCTGAGGTACACTCTCTTTATTGTCTCCCATCAGATCACCTTTACCTTTACCACTTGAGTATTTCTCATGTCCCCAGTTTCTATCCCTCACCGGCTGAAACTGATGTCGGAAACCAATCTTTGATTTATGAACTAATTCATAATCATCTGCCATTTCCGCTGCTAATCTCGCAATTTTAACCCTCTGTTCTTCCACATGAGTTCTCACTACATCAGTTGAATTTTAAAACTCCTCCAAAAGTATAATTTCTCTGAGAGCTTCATACGTTTGGTCTATTTTCAAAGCCCTTATCCACCTATCAAAATTACTCTGTTTGAGCCATTCAAACTCCATGTATGTTTTTTTTTAAAAATAATATTTTATTGAAAATTTTTGGTCAACCAACACAGTACATTGTGCATCCTTTACACAACATTATAACAATACAGATAATAATGACCTTTTTAAATTTAAACAAAAACAACAACAAATAAATAAATATTAAATAACAAAAAATAAAAACTAGCCCTAATTGGCAACTGCCTTGTCTCAGGCCACCCCCCCCCCCCCATCCCCCCCCATCCCTCCCCCCCAAGTCCTGGGCCGCTGCTGCTGCCTTCTTTGTTCTCCCCTATCTATCTTTCCGCAAGATATTCGACGAACGGTTGCCACCGCCTAGTAAACCCTTGAGCCGACCCCCTTAGGACGAACTTAATCCGCTCTAACTTTATGAACCCCGCCATATCATTTATCCAGGTCTCCACCCCCGGGGGCTTGGCTTCTTTCCACATTAGCAATATTCTGCGCCGGGCTACTAGGGACGCAAAGGCCAAAACATCGGCCTCTTTCGCCTCCTGCACTCCCGGCTCTTGTGCAACCCCAAATATAGCCAACCCCCAGCTTGGTTCGACCCGGACTCCGACTACTTTCGAAAGCACCTTTGTCACCCCCATCCAAAACCCCTGTAGTGCCGGGCATGACCAAAACATATGGGTATGATTCGCTGGGCTTCTCGAGCACCTCGCACACCTATCCTCCACCCCAAAAAATTTACTGAGCCGTGTTCCAGTCATATGTGCCCTGTGTAATACCTTAAACTGAATCAGGCTTAGCCTGGCGCACGAGGACGACGAGTTTACCCTGTTTAGGGCATCTGCCCACATCCCCTCCTCAATCTCCTCCCCTAGCTCTTCTTCCCATTTCCCTTTTAGTTCGTCCATCATAGTCTCCCCTTCGTCTCTCATTTCCCTAGATATATCCGACACCTTACCGTCCCCCACCCATTTCTTTGAGATGACTCTGTCCTGCACCTCTTGTGTCGGGAGCTGCGGGAATTCCCTCACCTGTTGCCTCGCAAAAGCCCTCAATTGCATGTACCTGAATGCATTCCCTTGGGGCAAGCCATATTTCTCGGTCAGCGCTCCCAGACTCGCAAACTTCCCATCCACAAATAGATCTTTCAATTGCGTTATACCTGCTCTTTGCCACATTCCATATCCCCCATCCATTCCCCCCGGGGCAAAGCTATGGTTGTTTCTTATCGGGGACCCCCCCAGTGCTCCGGTCTTTCCCCTATGTCGTCTCCACTGTCCCCAAATCTTCAGTGTAGCTACCACCACCGGACTCGTGGTATAGTTCCTTGGTGAGAACGGCAATGGGGCTGTCACCATAGCCTGTAGGCTAGTCCCCCTACAGGACGCCCTCTCTAATCTCTTCCACGCCGCTCCCTCCTCCTCTCCCATCCACTTACTCACCATTGAAATATTAGCGGCCCAATAATACTCACTTAGGCTCGGTAGTGCCAACCCCCCCCTATCCCTACTACGCTGTAAGAATCCCTTCCTCACTCTCGGAGTCTTCCCGGCCCAAACAAAACCCATGATACTCTTTTCTATCCTTTTGAAAAAAGCCTTCGTGATCACCACCGGGAGACACTGAAACACAAAGAGGAATCTCGGGAGGACCACCATCTTAACCGCCTGCACCCTCCCTGCCATTGACAATGCTACCATATCCCATCTCTTGAAATCTTCCTCCATCTGTTCCACCAACCACGTCAAATTTAGCCTGTGCAATGTGCCCCAATTCTTAGCTATCTGGATCCCCAGGTAACGAAAGTCTCTTGTTACCTTCCTCAACGGTAGGTCTTCTATTTCTCTACTCTGCTCCCCTGGATGCACCACAAACAGCTCACTCTTCCCCATGTTCAATTTATACCCTGAAAAATCCCCAAACTCCCCAAGTATCCGCATTATTTCTGGCAAGGCTTTTGATAAGGTGCCACATGACAGAATGACAGCGAAGGTGATAGCCCATGGAATCCAGTGGGGTCCCACAGGGATCAATGTTGGGGCCCTTGCTGTTTGTGGTTCATATAAATGATTCAGCGGGCGGCACGGTGACGCAGTGGTTAGCACTGCTGCCTCACGGCGCCGAGGACCCGGGTTCGATCTCGGCTCTGGGTCACTGTCCGTGTGGAGTTTGCACATTCTCCCCGTGTTTGCGTGGGTTTCACCCCCACAACCCAAAGGTGTGCAGGGTAGGTGGATTGGCCGCGCTAAATTGCCCCTTAATTGGGAAAAAATAATTGGGTACTCTAAATTTATTAAACGATCCCATCCTCCCACCAAACCCCAGACATTGGCCCGCCTGTTAACATAAACAAATGACAAAAAGGAATCACCATAGTCACCATTATCACACACAGTTCCCCTCCCCCAACCCTCGCAGCCCCCCCCCTAATGTTCGATGTGATCCAATTCTCGAAAGTGTACAATGAATAATGCCCATGAATTGTAGAACCCCTCCATCCTTCCCCTCAGTTCAAATTTGACCTTTTCAAGCGTCAAGAATTCCAGCAAGTCCCCCCGCCACGCCAGGGCACAGGGTGGAGAGGTTGATCTCCACCCGAACAGGATCCGCCTTCGGGCGATCAACGAGGCGAGGGCTACAACATCTGCCTCCGCGCCCGTTTCCAACCCCAGCTGGTGCTGCTCGCTATTTATGTCCCCATATAGGTCCTGCCGAAATCTCAGATCTTTACTGTCAATGTCACATTTTAGCAACTGCTAAACTCATAGAAATATTACTTCATCAGCTGATTAATTGCTGTACCGGCGGGTAAGGATCAGAGCGTCACAGAGACATTGAGGGTTATAGAGGCTGGAGGAGGTTTCAGAGATGGGAGGGTTAGAGGTGCTGGGGGAGGTTACAGAGATAAGGAGGGGTCAAGGGACTGGAGGAGGTTACAGAGATAGGGAGGGTTGTAGGGGCTGGAGGAGGTTACAGAGATAGGGAGGGTAGTAGGGGCTGGAGGAGGTTACAGAGATAGGGAGGGCTGTAGGGGCTGGAGGAGGTTACAGAGATAGGGAGTGTTGTAGGGGCTGGAGGAGGTTACAGAGATAGGGAGGGTTGTAGGGGCTGGAGGAGGTTACAGAGATAGGGAGGGTTGTAGGGACTGGAGGAGGTTACAGAGATGGGGAGGGTTGTAGGGGCTGGAGGAGGTTACAGAGATAGGGAGGGCTGTAGGGGCTGGAGGAGGTTACAGAGATAGGGACGGCTGTAGGGGTTGGGTGTTGCAGAGATAGGGAGGGTTGTAGGGGCTGGAGGAGGTTACAGAGATAGGGAGGGCTGTAGGGGCTGGAGGAGGTTACAGATATCGGGAGGGTTGTAGGTGCTGGAGGAGGGTACAGAGATAGGGTGGGTTGTAGGGGCTGGAGAAGGTTACAGAGATAGGGAGGGTTGTAGGGGCTGGAGGAGGTTACTGAGATAGGGAGGGTTGCAGGGGCTGGAGGAGGGTACAGAGATAGGGTGGGTTGTAGGGGCTGGAGAAGGTTACAGAGATAGGGAGGGTTGTAGGGGCTGGAGGAGGGTACAGAGATAGGGTGGGTTGTAGGGGCTGGAGAAGGTTACAGAGATAGGGAGGGTTGTAGGGGCTGGAGGAGGTTACAGAGATAGGGAGGGTTGTAGGGGTTGGAGGAGGTTACAGAGATAGGGTGGGTTGTAGGGGCTGGAGGAGGTTACAGCGATAGGGAGGGTTGTAGGTGCTGGAGGAGGGTACAGAGATAGGGAGAGTTGTCGGGGCTGGAGGAGGTTACAGAGTAGGGAGGGTTGTCGGACTCGAGCGGCCCACAGATATCGGGAGAATTGTAAGATTTTAGAGACAGGATTGTAGCAACACAGGAAATAGGAGCAAGATGTAGGCCATTCGGCCCCTCAGCCCTGGTCTTCCATTCAACCAGATCATGGCCGATCTTGTACCTCAACGCCATTTTTCTGTAGTATCTCCATATCCCTTGATGTCTTTAAAATCTAGAAAGCTAACGATCTCTGTCTTCAATATAGTGAGCGACTGAGCCCCGAATCGCCCACTGGCTTAGTGCAGAAACTCCGCAATCTCCATCCTAAATGGTTGAGCCCTTCTTCGGAGAATCTGCCCTTCGGTTAGGGGAAACTTCCTCCTTCGCTTCTCACTCTCCCCTTGGCGCGGGGACGGAGAACGGGGCGTCAGACCCCCGATCGGGTGCGGCGCCTTCCCGCGATTCTCCGGGGACTGGAGAATCGCCGCCTATCGCGCGCGGGCGCGTTCGACGGGGCCGCCGGCCGGGGGCCATTGAAAGAGGCCCCCGCAGCGATTCTCCGCCGACAGTCGTCCCCCCCCCCCCCCCCCGGCGAGGTGGGGGGGGGGGGGCCTCCAGGATGGCCAGGTTCACGATCGGGGTCCACCCGATCGGGGGGGGGGGGCTATATTTTTGGGGCCTGCCCGCTGTGTGGGTCCGTCATGTTGCGTGGGGCCACGGGCGGACACCAACACGCGGACCGGGGGCCGGAGGTGGAGGGCCCGGAGCTGTGAGGAATACTCCGGGGCCTTGCTGGCCCCCTTCAAACCGGAGAATCCCAAGTGGTTGGTGCCCGTTTCCCCGCGGAGGTGGGGACATAGCCCCATTATCAGAGAATTCCGCCCCATATTTTTCCACACTATATTCCATAGGCCGCGTTCTCGCCCACTCACTCCACTCACTCAGCCGCCTCACAACTCACATTCCCACCTGGCTTTGTGTCGGCAGCAATGGAAACAATAAGCAAACTCGGTGACACAGTGGTGAACACTGCTGCCTCACAGCGCCAGGGAGCCGGGTTCGATTCTGTGGAGTTTACACGTTCCCCCTCTGTCTGCGTGGCTTTCCTCCCATAGGCCAAAGATGTACAGGTTGGGTGGATTGGCCGTGTTAAATTGTCCCTTAGTGTCTAAAGATGTACAGGTTGGGTGGATTGGCCGTGTGAAATTGTCCCTTAGTGTCCAAAGATGTGCAGGTTGGGTGGATTGGCCGTGTTAAATTGTCCCTTAGTGTCCAAAGATGTACAGGTTAGGTGGATTGGCCATGTTAAATTGTCCCTTAGTGTCCAAAGATGTGCAGGTTGGGTGGATTGGCCGTGTTAAATTGTCCCTTAGTGTCCAAAGATGTGCAGGTTGGGTGGATTGGCCATGTTAAATTGTCCCTTAGTGTCCAAAGATGTACAGTTTAGGTGGATTGGCCGTGTTAAATTGTCCCTTAGTGTCCAAAGATGTGCAGGTTAGGTGGGTTGGCCGTGTTAAATTGTCCCTTAGTGTCCAAAGATGTGCAGGTTAGATGGATTGGCCATGTTAAATTGTCCCTTAGTGTCCAAAGATGTGCAGGTTGGGTGGATTGGCCGTGTTAAATTGTCCCTTAGTGACCAAAGATGTGCAGGTTAGGTGGATTGGCCGTGTTAAATTGTCCCTTAGTGTCCAAAGATGTACAGGTTGGGTGGATTGGCCATGTTAAATTGTCCCTTAGTGTTGAACGATGTGCAGGTTAGGTGGTTTGGCCATGTTAAATTGTCCCTTAGTGTCCAAAGATGTGCAGGATAGGTGGATTGGCCGTGCTAAATTGTCCCTTAGTGTCCAAAGATGTACAGGTTAGGTGGATTGGCCGTGTTAAATCTTCCCTTGGTGTCGAAAGATGTCCAGGTTGGGTGCATTGGCCTTGTTAAATTGTCCCTTAATGTTCAAAGATGTACAGGTTGGGTGGATTGGCCGTGTTAAATTGTCCCTTAGTGTCCAAAGATGTGCAGGTTAGGTGGATTGGCCTTGTTAAATTGTCCCTTAGTGTCCAAAGATGTACAGGTTGGGTGGCTTGGCCATATTAAATTGTACCTTAGTGTCCAAAGATGTGCAGGTAGGTGGATTGGCCGTGTTAAATTGTTCCTGAATGTCCAAAGATGTGCTGGTTAGGTGGATTGGTTATGTTAAATTGTCCCTTAGTGTTCAAAGATGTGCAGGTTGGGTGGGTTGGCCGTGTTAAATTGTCCCTTAGTGTCCAAAGATGTGCAGGTTGGGTGGATTGGCCGTGTTAAATTGCCCCTTAGTGTCCAAAGATGTACAGGTTAGGTGGATTGGCCGTGTTAAATTGTCCCTTAGTGACCAAAGATGTGCAGGTTAGGTGGATTGGCCGTGTTAAATTGTCCCTTAGTGTCCAAAGATGTACAGGTTAGGTGGATTGGCCGTGTTAAATTGTCCCTTAGTATCCAAAGATGTACAGGTTGAGTGGATTTGCCATGTTAAATTAGCGCTTAGTGTCCAAAGACATGCAGGTTTGGTGGATTGGTCATATTAAATTGTCCCTTAGAGGCCAAAGATGTGCAGGTTACGAGGATTGGCCGTGTTAAATTTTCCCTTAGTGTCCAAAGATGTGCAGGAAAGGTGGATTGGCCGTGTTAAATTCTCCCTTCGTGTCCAAAGATGTGCAGGTTAGGTGGATTGGCCGTGTTAAATTGTCCCTTAGAGGCCAAAGATGTGCAGGTTACGAGGATTGGCCGTGTTAAATTGTCCCTTAGTGTCCAAAGATGTGCAGGAAAGGTGGATTGGCCGTGTTAAATTGTCCCTTCGTGTCCAAAGATGTGCAGGTTAGGTGGATTGGCCGTGTTAAATTGTCCTTTGTGTTCAAAGATGTGCAGGTTAGGTGGATTGGCCATGTTAAATTCTCCCTTAATGTCCAAAGATGTGCAGGTTAGGTGGATTGGCCATGTTAAATTCTCCCTTAATGTCCAAAGATGTACAGGTTAGGTGGATTGGCCGTGTTCAATTGTCCCTTAGTGTCCAAAGATGTGCAGGTTTGGTGGATTGGCCGTGATCAATGCGCAGTGTTATGAGGATAAGGTGGGGGAATGGGCCTAGGTAAAGTACTCTTTCGGAGAGTCTGTGTAGATTCGATGGGGCAAATGGCCTCCTTCGTCCTGTCGGGATTCTATGGTCCCCACATCCAAATCAATGATAATTGATTGTGAATAGCAGCCGCCCATGATCCATGTGTTACCCCACTGGTCACAGTTTGACCACCTGAGAATGACTTGTTTACTCACTGTTATTTGCCCATTAAACAATGCTCTATCTATGCCAGTATATTCCCTCAATCTCATGTGCACTAATCTTGGTTACTCCTGTGAGGGATCTTATCGAATACCATCTAAAAAGCTCAATAAACCACATCTACTGGTTCGCCTGATCTATCCTGCTAGTTACATCCTCACAACCTCCAGCAGGTTTGTCAATCATGATTACGCTTTCAGAAAGAGTACAGCAGCGAGGAGGTTACGCTGAACTTATACAAATCACTCGTTAGACCTCAGCTGGGATATTGGGCCGGATTCTGTGATCCTGGGGCTAAGTGTTGACGCCGTCGGAAACGCCGTTACGTTTCTTGACGGCGATAACACGGCCTCAGGGGACCATCACGGCACTGGAGCGAATCCCGCCGCTCCAGCTGCTGATCCCGGCTTGAACTGGGAGCCGTGGGATCCGTGCATGCGCGGTGGCTCCCTTCAACGCGCCGGCCCCGACGCAACATGGCGCAGGGCTACAGGGGCCGGCGCGGGAGGAAGGAGGAACTCAACTTTCCAGAGATGGGAAGATGGGAGGAAGCCAGGAGAGAGTCGGAATTGTCAGGTCCAGGATTCCGTAATCTGAGAGACAGACAGACACTCTGTTAACCGTCATCCGGAGTCCCGCACTTGAATTAACAGAACGACGAGGGTGCCAGATGTTCGACCTAGGGGGGCTGGGGGTGATGCAGAAGCTGTGATACGCATTGGCGTCCATAACGTGGAGAGGGCACTTAATGAGTTCCTGTGGTCAGACTTACAGGAGTGAGGGAGAAAATGTTTCTAAGTTTGTGAGTATAAGAGTTGGCGGGGCTCCTGTTAAGTGTCATGTGAGAGTGCCTTTAAGAAATGGATGTTTACGCAATGTACCTTTAAGAAATGCCGTGATGTCAGAGTGTGGGTGGAGCTGGGCTTTAGATCAGCCATTTTGCAGTTTTTAGTTTGAGTTTTGAGGAAAAGGTGTGTCTGTGTTTGCAGTGAGCTGGATTTGCTGCGATCTCTGCCATGAAAGACTATCTCTGGATCATTTGGGTGATTTAAACTCATAATAGTAAAGCCTTTAACCTGATGTGATTCTGTTTAAAGGTGTTAAGTCTCATGGATGTTGAAAGGAATAACTGAAGGATTATTTAGTGTTGTAATATTTTCAGGTTTATCTTTGAAGAAAGGGGTGTTAAGTGATCCAATGTTTATTTAAAAGGTTAAGTTGAGTTCATGGAATAAACATCGTTTTGCGTTTAAAAACCCACGTGTCCATAATTGTAATCCCACACCTAGGGAACAAGCCGTGTGCTCTGAAAAGCAACAGTAGCATTAAAGGGGGAGGTAGGTTGAACTCTATGATACATTTTGGGTTCTGAAAACGCCTCTCCCCTAACATAAGGACGAGTTGGGTGGTTTTTGCTCGAAGTGCAGGGCAAGGCTGGAACACCAAAAGTGTTTATTAAAGTGTTAAATGTTGGTGTTTGTTAAGAAGGTGTGAGGACAGACAGGATTCGTTCAACACCAGTGTTGGGGAAGCCTTTGGAATCCTAAATCTGGGGGGGAAACTCAACAGGCATTGTAGAGGAGGTCGGAGTTAATTAAGGAGCATCCTCGTGGATTTGTAAAAGGATCGTCATGTTTGGGCGAATAAATTGAAGTCGTTGATGAAGGGGAGTGAGACGTTTGAGGAACGGAATGCAATAGATGTCTGTATGGATTTCAGGAACGTTTTCGGCAAAGTGCCGCATGAAAGGCTGGTTGACAAAATTGTGGTTCATGGAATGGAAGGGATCTGTGCCAACTTGGGTTTTTTTTTAATTGTTTCAGGGAAAAAGTCTTACTAAATAGTTATTTGTCTTGGGAAGGCAGTATGCTACAAGTTAATTCAACGGTTGACAAGAAACGGGAAACGTCTTGATCCCGGTGGACTGTTTACGGAATGCTCGCATGAAAGTTAGTGGCTTTGCAAATACCATCAACCGTTAAAAACTGGGCCCTTAAAAGGCTGGTGAAGCTTTTGCTGTATGTGTTGGGCGGGGGGGGAAGGATGGAGTTCTTGGGTAGAGAAGACAAAAATCTCTTCACAACCCAGATGTAGCGCTCCCTCAGACATCACTCTCTGTATCCATGCACTTGCTTACTCTCAGGAGAATAATCTCACTTTGTCCTGCATCTCCCCAACAACAGGGGTCAGGGTGGCATGGCGGCACAGTGGTTAGCACTGCTGCCTCACAGCGCCAGGGTCCCAGGTTCGATTCCCCGCTGGGTCACTGTCTGTGCGGAGTCTGCACGTTTTCCCCGTGTGTGCGTGGGTTTCCTCCGGGGTGCCCCGGTTTCCTCCCACAGTCCAAAGATGTACGGGTTAGGTGGATTGGCTACTGTTAATTGCCCCTTAAGTGTCCAGGTACTGACAGGTCAGCGAACTGGGATACGGCTGTGGAGTTGCATTGATTTGAGTGTTCTTTCAGAGGGCCGCTGCAGAGTCGATGGGCTGAATGGCTCTCTCTCTCTGCAATGGAGGGATTTGATGATTCTGACCGAACTCTCTCTCTCTCTCTCTCGCCGCAGTATTGGGCCTTCTCCGATATCCGCACAGGTCGTGTGTTGACTAAGGTCACAGATGAAGTGGCCGGATGTGGTAAGAGCTGCCAGCGGTGGCAGAGAGTGTGGACGCTGCCGGTCGACTGCAGTGTCCCGTAGATAGACGGGCAGAACGATCTGAGGAGTGGTCGATGGAATTGAATACTGAGAGGTGGGAGGTGATGGAGGTTGGGGGAAGGGACAGGGGGAGGCAATGCAGACTCAATCCCAGAATCCCAAAGAGAGTGTGCAGGGAGCGAGGGACCTGGGGGTGCAGGAGCCTGTGGGGGGGTGTCTCTTTCGGTGAAGGGACACCTTGCGAACGAGTGCAGCAATACGGGAACGTGGGCTTTTCATAAACACAGTCGCTCAGGACAAAAAGCAGCCAGCTTATTGCTGAACACTCAGAACCGAAACAGAACAAAAGCAGCAAACTCACTCCTAAAACCTTTGGTTGGCCTTCCAGAAACTTCTCCACCAGCACTGACTGCTTGCCAGCTTTGGGTCTCCTACGAACCTGACGTCCAGCAGCCGGGATTTGCTGAGCTTCCACCTCGGGGACAGGACCTCCTTCCACGGACATCAGAGCAGCTCCTTCAGGATCGAGTCGTGCAGGAGACAGCACCGGCTGCACGATCGTAAAGGTGACAGGAATGTGGACAAAATAGTCAAGGGATGAGTAACAAGGTATATGGGGTAGACAGTGCAGAGGGAACGTTACTCTGTATCTAACCCCGTGCTGTATCTGTCCTGGGAGTGTTTGATGGGGACAGTGCAGAGGGAGCTTTACTCTGTATCTAACCCCGTGCTGTACCTGTCCTGGGAGTGTTTGATGGGGACAGTGTAGAGGGAGCTTTACTCTGTATCTAACCCCGTGCTGTACCTGTCCTGGGAGTGTTTGATGGGGACAGTGCAGAGGGAGCTTTACTCTGTATCTAACCCCATGCTGTACCTGTCCTGGGAGTGTTTGATGGGGACTGTGTAGAGGGAGCTTTACTCTGTATCTAACCCCGTGCTGTACCTGTCCTGGGAGTGTTTGATGGGGACAGTGTAGAGGGAGCTTTACTCTGTATCTAACCCCGTGCTGTACCTGTCCTGGGAGTGTTTGATGGGGACAGTGTAGAGGGAGCTTTACTCTGTATCTAACCCGGTGCTGTACCTGTCCTGGGAGTGTTTGATGGGGACAGTGTAGAGGGAGCTTTACTCTGTATCTAACCCCGTGCTGTACCTGTCCTGGGAGTGTTTGATGCGGACAGTGTGGAGGGAGCTTTAGTCTGTATCTAACCCCGTGCTGTACCTGTCCTGGGAGTGTTTAATGGGGACAGTGCAGAGGAAGCTTTACTCTGTATCTAACCCCGTGCTGTACCTGTCCTGGGAGTGTTTGATGGGGACAGTGTAGAGGAAGCTTTACTCTGTATCTAACCCCGTGCTGTACCTGTCCTGGGAGTGTTTGATGGGGACAGTGTAGAGGAAGCTTTACTCTGTATCTAACCCCATGCTGTATGAGGTACCCTCAATAATGATGCTTAGAGATTAAACTGTAAAGAAGGCTTTATTAGGCTAATAACTATGCTAGAGATTTGGACGAGAGCTGACTGCTATACAGACCATGAGGCAGGCCTTTATGTATGGCTCCCAGATGGGCGGAGCCAGAGGCGGAGTCCCCAGGGTTCCAAGCCTGGTCTTAAAGGGGACATCACCTTACATGATGATAAGGCAGTAACCGTTCATCACATTCACCCCCTGTTTAAAAAGGAGTCCGGCGGGGGTGAAGTGCCATCATAGGTCCATCCGTCTCGGCGGCCGGATCGTCCTCCTCGATCTCCTCAGTTCGGGCGGTGGTGCGGCGGGCACGGACGTCCCGGTTGAGGGCACATCCGGGAGCACAGCGGTCGGAGCTTCGGTCCGGGTCGGGGCAGAGGAACTAGGCAGGGCCGGGGGTAGCGGAGCCGGCGCCGGCGGGGTGTGTAAAGGGGGGGCGCAAGGGGGGGCGCACGGTAGGAGCTCACCAACGGGTGGTAGGGCCGGAAGGGGGTGTGTTGTAGGGGGCGACGGGTCCTGCAGGGGAGCGGCGCGGGAAGGGGCGTCTGTGGTGGAGGATCCAGCGGGCGCCAGATCCCGGAGGGAAACCGTATCTTGCCTGCCGTCGGAGTACTCCACGTAGGCGTAACTGGGGTTGGCGTGGAGCAGTCGGACCTTTTCAACTAGGGGGTCCGTTTTATGGCTCCTCGCGTGCCTCCGGAGAAGAACAGGTCCCGGAGCCGTCAGCCAAGGTGGAAGCGAGACCCCGGAGGTAGACTTCCTGGGGAAGCGAAACAATCGCTCATGAGGGGTCTCATTTGTGGCCGTGCAGAGGAGTGACCTAATAGAGTGTAGGCCATCGGGTAGGACCTCCTGCCAGCGGGTGGTTGGGAGATTTCTCGACCGCAGGGCCAGAAGGACAGCCTTCCACACGGTCGCGTTCTCCCTCTCCACCTGCCCGTTTCCCCGTGGGTTATAGCTGGTTGTTCTGCTCGAGGCGATGCCTTTGCTGAGCAGATACTGACGCAGTTCATCGCTCATGAACGATGTACCCCGGTCGCTGTGGGTATAAGCAGGGAAACCGAACAGGGTGAAGATGCTGTGCAGTGCCTTAATCACCGTGGCTGAGGTCATGTCAGTGCAGGGAATGGCGAATGGGAAACGGGAGAACTCATCGATCACAGTGAGGAAGTAGGCATAACGGTTGGTGGACGGGAGGGGCCCCTTGAAGTCCACGCTCAGTCGCTCAAAGGGGCCCGAGGCCTTCACGAGCCGAACCTTGTCTGGCCGATAGAAGTGCGGTTTGCACTCCGCACAGACCTGGTAGGCCCTGACCATGGCCTTGACCTCCTTGGTTGAGTAAGGTAGGTTGCGGGACTTGATGAAATGGACGAGCCGGGTAACCCCCGGGTGGCAGAGGTCATTGTGGATGGCTTGCAGGCGGTCCTCCTGCGCGTTTGCGCATGTGCCGCGGGACAGGGCATCTGGGGGCTCGTTGAGCTCCCCTGAACGATACTTGATATCGTACGAGTAGGTGGAGAGTTCGATCCTCCACCTCAAAATTTTATCGTTTTTTATTTTGCCCCGTTGCGTGTTATCGAACATATAGGCGACCGACCGTTGGTCGGTGACGAGGGTAAACCTCCTACCGGTGAGGTAGTGCCTCCAGCACCGCACAGCCTCCACAATGGCTTGTGCCTCCTTTTCGACTGCAGTGTCGAACCTCAGAGGCGGTGAGGGTTCGGGAGAAGAACGCTACTGGTCTGCCTCCTTGATTGAGGGTAGCAGCCAGGGCGATGTCTGATGCATCGCTCTCTACCTGGAAAGGGATGGTTTCATCCACCGCGTGCATGGCGGCCTTGATGATGTCGGCCTTGATGCGGTTGAAGGCCAATTGAGCCTCAGCCGAGAGGGGAAAAGTGGTGGTCTTTAGGAGTGGGCGGGCTTTGTCCGCATACTTGGGGACCCACTGGCGTAATAGGAGAAAAGCCCCAAGCACCGTTTGAGGGCCTTGAGGCTGCGGGGGAGAGGGAGTTCCTTAAGGGGGCGCATGCGGTCGGGGTCGGGACCTAGGACCCCGTCTTCCACGACATAGCCGAGGATGGCCAGCCGGGTGGTGTGGAAAACGCATTTGCCCTCGTTATAGGTCAGGTTAAGGGCTCGGGCGGTCTGGAGGAACTTTTTGAGGTTAGCGTCATGGTCCTGCTGATCATGGCCGCAGATGGTGACATTGTCCAAGTACGGGTATGTAGCCCGCAAACCGTACTGGTCCACCATTTGGTCCATCGCCCTTTGAAAGACGGAGACCCCATTTGTGACACCAAAGGGGACCCTGAGGAAGTGGAAGAGCCGGCCGGCTGCTTCGAAGGCAGTATAGGGGCGGTCTTTTGGTCGGATGGGGAGCTGGTGGTAGGTAGATTTGAGGTCGACCGTGGAAAAGACTCGGTATTGGGCGATCCAATTTACCATTTCCGCGATGCGAGGAAGGGGGTACGCATCAAGCTGCGTGAATCGGTTTATGGTCTGGCTATAATCCACGACCATCCGTTTCTTCTCCCCGGACCGGACTACCACCACTTGCGCTCTCCAAGGGCTGTTGCTAGCCTCGATGACCCCCTCTCCCAGTAAACGCTGGACCTCTGACTTGATAAAAGCCATATCTTGGGCACTGTAGCGCCGGCTCCTCGTGGCGACGGGCTTACAGTCGGGAGTGAGGTTAGCGAATAGCGAGGGGGGTGCGACTTTCAGTGTCGCAAGGCAGCACACCGTGAGGGGGGGGCAAGGGTCCGCCGAACTTCAGTGTCAGGCTTCGGTGGCTGCACTGGAAATCCAGTCCGAGCAGCAGGGGGCACAGAGGTGAGGGAGGATATAAAATTTGAAACGGGTGTATTTGGCACCCTGGATCGAGAGATCCGCGATACAGTACCCCGTGATTTGTACCGAGTGGGACCCAGATGTGAGGGCTATGGTTTGGGATGTGGGATGGGTGCGTAGGGAGCAGCGCCTTACTGTTTCAGGGTGGATAAAGCTCTCCGTGCTCCCGGAGTCGAAGAGGCATGCAGTGTCGTGCCCGTTGACCTGGACCTGCATCATGGAGTTCTGCAGGTGTTTTGGCCGAGTTTGATCGAGGGTGATCGCACCCAGTCGCGGGTAGTCGAAGTCGTAAAATGGCCGCTGCCGTTGGTCGCACGTGTCGGGTCGAGAAGATGGCCGCTCCCATGATTCGCACGAGGCTGATGACGCGTCAGAAGAGGACGTGTCGGGTCGGTGCGCAGCAGCATTGCGAGGCCTGCGGGCCTGAGAGCCTGATTTTCGGGCCGGCTGTTCTTTGTTTTTCTGGCCCCTGGGTCTGGCCAGGCAGACCCTCGCAAAGTGCCCTTTCTTCCCGCAGTCGCTGCAGATCGCGGAGCGGGCTGGGCAGCGTGGGCGTGGGTGCTGGCCCTGCCCGCAGAAGTAGCAAGGTGTGCCCCCATGGTGAGCGGGTTGCCGCGTGGCACAGGCCTGTAATACGGGCGAGTCTGAGGAAGTCCGGGGGGGGCTGGCAGAGTCCGTGGGGTACGTACTCAAGTTGTGTCGGGCAACCTCCAGCGAGGAGGCGAGCGTTAGCGTCTCCTGGAGGTCTTTTGCCCCGTTTTCGAGCAGTCACTGCCGGATGTAGGTCGAACGGATGCCGGACACGAAAGAATCTCTGATGTGCAGGTTCATATGGACTTCCCCTGTCGCATCCTGATGGTCACAGTCCCTGGCCAGCGCGGTGAGTTTCTCAACAAACTCGTCGAGCGATTCCCCCGAGCGCTGCCGGCAGGTAGAGAGCAGATGTCGGGCGTGCACCTCATTGACGGGTTTGACAAACCGCTTGCGGAGCAACTCAATCGCTTCCTCATAAATCGTCGCCTTTTCGAGCGTGGCGGAGATTCTGTGACTCACCCGGGCGTGGAGTAGACGCAGCTTGCGTGGCCCCAGGATGGGAGTCTCTGCGGAGTCCAGGTAGGCCTCGAAGCACCGCAGCCAGTATTTAAAAATTTCCTTTGCCTCCGGCGTTCGTGCTTCCAGATTGAGCTTCTCTGGTTTTAGGCCTGCGTCCATCCTGAATCTAGTTTAGCCTAATAAATTGAGGTACCCTCAATAATGATGCTTAGAGATTAAACTGTAAAGAAAGCTTTATTAGGCTAATAACTATGCTACAGATATGGACGAGAGCTGACTGCTATACAGACCATGAGGCAGGCCTTTATGTATGGCTCCCAGATGGGCGGAGCCAGAGGCGGAGTCCCCATGGTTCCAAGCCTGGTCTCAAAGGGGACATCATCTTACATGATGATAAGGCAGTAACCGTTCATCACACTGTACCTGTCCTGGGAGTGTTTCATGGTGACAGTGTAGAGGGAGCTTTACTCTGTATCTAACCCCGTGCTGTACCTGTCCTGGGAGTGTTTGATGGTGACAGTGTAGAGGGAGCTTTACTCTGTATCTAACCCCGTGCTGTACCTGTCCTGGGAGTGTTTGATGGGGACAGTGTAGAGGGAGCTTGACTCTGTATCTAACCCCGTGCTGTACCTGTCCTGGGAGTGTTTGATGGGGACAGTGTAGAGGAAGCTTTACTCTGTATCTAACCCCATGCTGTATGAGGTACCCTCAATAATGATGCTTAGAGATTAAACTGTAAAGAAGGTGTCATGATATTCAAACACACACATCATGATAGACACACCAACAGACAAATCAGAACACACAACACCACAACCAATGACAGAAAGATATAAAAGCACAGACACGACCCCCGGTGGTCAGTATTAGCTGCAGAGGAGAACCAGGACACATCTATTGCCAAACACACTCAGGGAGACAGCACGTGCAGAGTATCCAGAACGAACTGTATTATAAGAGTTATAATAAAATAGAGTTGTACCACATACAACTGTGTTGGCTCATCTGTGCACCAGAGCACCCAACACCACATGGTACAGGAGTGGATCGATACCTGCCGGCATACCTCAGTGTACACAGACAACCAGCAGTGCCCAGGCATGATGTACGAGCTCCCGGTTCCGCAGGCGCTCCAGTGCCACGGCGACCTCCACGAAAACTGGCGGCGATTCCGGCAAATGTTCGAGTTGTTCCTGGTGGCAGCTGAACTCCAAGACCTGGATGATAGCGAAAAAATTGAATTTCTCCTCACCATCGCCGGTGCAAGGGCAAGAGCAATATTCACAAGGTTCAGGTTCTTCAGGAGGCAGCAAAGGTACGATTACCAGGCAGTCCTGGACAAATTCTCCAAGTACTGTGAAGAATACGCAATCCAATGGGCACTTAAAGGTAAGAAAAGCTGCAGTACTCACCTCGTGGCTGGGATCCCGGAGCCCGAATTCCCGGAGCCCGAAATCCCGGGCCTGAGAAAAGGCTGGGCCGAGGTCGGCGGCCATCTTGCTAAAGGTATCACGCTAGCACAGTTGCGCGAGAAGTGCGCAGAACTGGGAGTATCGTTTGCGCATGCGCGAGATGCTGCGCATGCGCAGTCAAGAAAACGGCCATCGGTAAAGGAACAGCGATCTGAGCATGCGCAGTCGCTTCCTACGTGCTACATACCGAGCGTCAGGATGTCAGAGGCCCCAGACTGCACCAATTTAAAAGGGAAATGTCCCAAATCCAATTTAAAAGGGAAACGTCCCAAATCAAAAAAACAAAAATCTGTTAAAGCTGTAAAACAACCTTCCCTCACCTGGAATGACAGCACAGTGCCGCAAATTGACCCAGGAGATGAATTTGACCTCCGAAGAACCCTCCGACAAGCAGTTACCTACGCACAAGCCGATGATTCCGACCTCGAATACTTCGATGACGATCTTTACAGTGTTTCCGGACCTCGCGAGCCCAATGATAGCTCCGTGGTCCTATATGACTATGACTCGGACGAACCTTTCGTGTTGCACATTGGCGGCCCCCACATTGAATCCGACGCAGATGCGGATTCATTTTTCGGATTTGAGGATCTTCAATCCAGCAGATATGACGTTCCAACTTATCAGTACCGGATGATGCTGCAGCCTGACATTAACAGACAGGGAGCGGTGCAAGCACACGGAGAGTGCCCTGCTGCCACACAGAGCGTGGTCCACGTCCCGCTCAACGTTCCCGACTCTATGAAAGAAGACATGCAAGACTCCAGAGTGCAGTCCTCGCATGAACCAGAAGTGACTCCAGTGTCACAAGCTTCCACAGCAAGCTCGTGGACAGACTCCACAATTGCAGAAATGCAAGACTCCAGAGCGCAGTCCTTGCACGGACAAGAAGTGACTCCAGTGTCACAAGCCTCCACAGAGAGCTCGTGGACAGCCTCCACGATAGAGGCAACGCAAGACTCCAGAGCGCAGTCCTTGCACGAACAAGAAGTGACTCCAGTGTCACAAGCCTCCACAGAGAGCTCGTGGACAGCCTCCACGATAGAAGCAACGCAAGATTCCAGAGCGCAGTCCTTGCACGAACAAGAAGTGACTCCAGTGTCACAAGCCTCCACAGAGAGCTCGTGGACAGCCTCCACGATAGAGGCAACGCAAGACTCCAGAGCGCAGTCCTTGCACGAACAAGAAGTGACTCCAGTGTCACAAGCCTCCACAGAGAGCTCGTGGACAGCCTCCACGATAGAAGCAACGCAAGATTCCAGAGCGCAGTCCTTGCACGAACAAGAAGTGACTCCAGTGTCACAAGCCTCCACAGAGAGCTCGTGGACAGCCTCCACGATAGAAGCAACGCAAGACTCCAGAGCGCAGTCCTTGCACGAACAAGAAGTGACTCCAGTGTCACAAGCCTCCACAGAGAGCTCGTGGACGGACTCCACGATGGAAGGAACGCAAGACTCCAGAGCGCAGTCCTTGCAGGAACAAGACCATGAGGGTCTAGCAACCTCTCCTGACCAACCAGCGGCAGACGATGCAAGTCTGCCATGCTCACGTGAACAGCAAGAAGGCTATAACAGCCTACCATGCTCCACTACACAGCAGCATGAACATGACGGTCTCTCATGCTACAATGAAGGGCACAGCGCTGAAGACTGTTCAAGCCCAACTGAAGACAAGCCAAAGGAATCGCCTCGTCCAAGCCCGAAGAAAAAAGGTTTATGCGCTGACCTTCAGGATCATTATAGCCGAACAGAGATTAATAATGCTGCACGGCCACAGAAGGATGCTGAGGATTTGCTAACGAAATTAATTGAATGTTTAACTTGCAAGGAGCAGACTGAGAATTGCCAGTGTTTTAGTACGGATCGAAAAAATGGACAAGACATTGATCCTCAGGTAATGGAAATAACACAACCTGAATCATATCTACAGCAGGGACAAATGTCTCCCTTCAACACAACACCGCAAAATCCCAACTTCGGAGACCAGCAGTTAGTCAGTAATGACTCTTCAAACCTTGAGGGGAACATTAATTGCATTGAACCTATACACGCTCCACTGATTATTGAGCAGAACATTGGAGCAAGAATCCTGAGGACACCGACATCGAGTAGCCAGATAACGAATTTAAAACCCACAGCAGTTTCAAGTGAACCAAGTGTGCTTTCCACTAATGGTGAAGATGCAGATAAGGTCGACCCGATTATCCATTGTACCACACTAACCCCAGTGATTAAGCAGTTATGTATGGGGAGTATAATGTGGGCAATTGAGAACAGTAAAAGAGAGACTGTGACCATGCCAGTCCCAGCAAAATCAGACCCAGAGACCATGAAGGCATGTACATTAGACAAAGATACATATGAGGCACCTGAGAAGAAAAGTGAAACGGAATGTTCTTTGGAAAATAGTACAATGTCGATAGAAACATTGGATCCTATATTCGAGACCATACCTATGGGAGAATTTGGGGGTAATAAACAAGGTTCTGCAATGTCTGGGGGAAGATTTAAAATTCCAAAGAAGAAAAGCCCAAATGAAGGACAACGGCAAGACAATGACAGTCCACCGACATGGTGTGCACCACCAGATGAAAACTCTGACAATTTACCCAACCCTAGTGAACAGCAAGCTGCTAATGAGGATCTATCCACGGGATGTGAGACGAGTGACGACAGCATCCCACTTCCCATGCAAAAGGTGCAAGGTGACAGACCTCGCCTAGTGCGTACCGAGGCACTCGACGATCACGGTGGGACCACTGACGACTGCGGTGGCAGCGCACCGCTTCCACCCTCGATGGCTCGAGCCTCTCCACTGGTTGGTGCATTCCTGCATGTTCCGACTCCAGAAGTGCAGCTTCAGGGAATCTCGGCTGCCTCCAGTGAACCTGTTGGGACTCCGGACGGGGGGCATCGACGGAAGGCAGACCGGACTCCAGATGGGGAGCAGCCAAGCGCCGACTCTGATTCGCGCACGCCAGACCTTGCTCCGGACGGGCGGTGTCGCGGCCTCGGTGATGGCACGCTCAGGGTGACGGCGGATGCCACGGCGACAGGGAATGGATCGCGTGGCAGTCCCACTGGGTCGGCAGTGGCAACCAGCACCGGCGGTCCAAGATGGACACACCAATTCGCGCCATCGCCAGACGTTGATGCGAGCAACAATTCTCTCTCCAAGGCGACATGCTTCGACGTTTCTCTGCGGAGTCGCCCTTCCGGCACAGCAGGTGGCCGGAACCAGCGTACACGGTCTCGGCCAACTTCCACATCTGGCACAGTCATCGCCTTGCATGATATTAGTGATGGTGCTACTTCGATGGCAACGACCCATCGGCTACAAGATGCCGTCCACCACAAACATAAAAAGAAAAAGACTCCACCTTGTTCCTGGCATGCAGGGCGGATGGATTGGTGCGTAGGCGCAATCAGCGAGCTTTGCGCCGCCTTCCACGCTCGCAACTGAACCGTACGCACACGCTGGATCCTCCACTGGTTCCCAAGGATGACTTCGTGGAGATGCCACGGATCATGCCCCTTCCATCGCCACCAGAACCAAACCACAGCCAAGGCACCACTAACAAAGATGTTGAATGTTATATTTGCACGAATGAAAAAACCAAGCACTGCACGAAGTACAACAAATGGTAAAGTAGAGACTTCGGCAACAGCATCACCTCCAACAGTCCAAGGTGAACCAGTGTGACCCCAAATCTCCACAGCTGAACCGGCTTGAGGACCAGCCCATTCTTGAGGCGGTCACCCATTAGACTGGACTTATAACGCGGTTCATACGTTCAAAAAGTCAAACACTTCTGTATTATAACCTGTTGTTGTTTATTGTTCCAGATATCGTCTGACCAGACCAATGTTCAAGTTTTTTTTTTTTTTTTCTTGCATCCAAGTTTTGTTATGGTACAACCTTGTTAGTGTGACGCACCCGACATCGCCCCATGTAAATAGTTACGTCATAAACACACGCTGTACACAACACAACCGCACACTCTTCGATGCACTCACGACACAATTATATTTATAACCACGTAGGCACATATCTTTGTAAAAAGGGGGGATGTCATGATATTCAAACACACACATCATGATAGACACACTAACAGACAAATCAGAACACACAACACCACAACCAATGACAGAAAGATATAAAAGCACAGACACGACCCCCGGTGGTCAGTATTAGCTGCAGAGGAGAACCAGGACACATCTGTTACCAAACACACTCAGGGAGACAGCACGTGCAGAGTATCCAGAACAAACTGTATTATAAGAGTTATAATAAAATAGAGTTGTACCACATACAACTGTGTTGGCTCATCTGTGCACCAGAGCACCCAACACCACAGAAGGCTTTATTAGGCTAATAACTATGCTACAGATATGGACGAGAGCTGACTGTTATACAGACCATGAGGCAGGCCTTTATGTATGGCTCCCAGATGGGCGGAGCCAGAGGCGGAGTCCCCAGGGTTCCAAGCCTGGTCTTAAAGGGGACATCACCTTACATGATGATAAGGCAGTAACCGTTCATCACACTGTACCTGTCCTGGGAGTGTTTGATGGTGACAGTGTAGAGGGAGCTTTACTCTGTATCTAACCCCGTGCTGTACCTGTCCTGGGAGTGTTTGATGGTGACAGTGTAGAGGGAGCTTTACTCTGTATCTAACCCCGTGCTGTACCTGTCCTGGGAGTGTTTGATGGGGACAGTGTAGAGGGAGCTTTACTCTGTATCTAACCGCGTGCTGTAACTGTCCTGGGAGTGTTTGATGGGGACAGTGTAGAGGGAGCTGTACTCTGTATCTAACCCCGTGCTGTACCTGGCCTGGGAGTGTTTGATGGGGACAGTGTAGAGGGAGCTTTACTCTGTATCTAACCCCGTGCTGTACCTGTCCTGGGAGTGTTTGATGGGGACAGTATAGAGGGAGCTTTACTCTGTATCTAACCCGGTGCTGTACCTGTCCTGGGAGTGTTTGATGGGGACAGTGTCGAGGGAGCTTTACTCTGTATCTAACCCCGTGCTGTACCTGCCCTGGGAGTGTTTGATGGGGACAGTGTAGAGGGGGATTTACTCTGTATCTAACCCCGTGCTGTACCTGTCCTGGGAGTGTTTGATGGGGACAGTGTCGAGGGAGCTTTACTCTGTATCTAACCCCGTGCTGTACCTGGCCTGGGTGTGTTTGATGGGGACAGTGTAGAGGGAGCTTTTCTCTGTATCTAACACCGTGCTGTACCTGTCCTGGGAGTGTTTGATGGGGACAGTGTCGAGGGAGCTTTACTCTGTATCTAACCCCGTGCTGTACCTGTCCTGGGAGTGTTTGATGATGACAGTGTAGAGGGAGCTTTACTCTGTATCTAACCCCGTGTTGTACCTGTCCTGGGAGTGTTTGATGGGGACAGTGCAGAGGGAGCTTTACTGTGTATCTAACCCCGTGCTGTACCTGTCCTGGGAGTGTTTGATGATGACAGTGTAGAGGGAGCTTTACTCTGTATCTAACCCCGTGTTGTACCTGTCCTGGGAGTGTTTGATGGGGACAGTGCAGAGGGAGCTTTACTCTGTATCTAACCCCGTGCTGTACCTGTCCTGGGAATGTTTGATGGGGACAGTGTAGAGGGAGCTTTACTCTGTATCTAACCCCGTGCTGTACCTGTCCTGGGAGTGTTTGATGGGGACAGTGTAGAGGGAGCTTTACTCTGTATCTAACCCCGTGCTGTACCTGTCCTGGGAGTGTTTGATGGGGACAGTGTAGAGGGAGCTTTACTCTGTATCTAACCCCGTGCTGTACCTGTCCTGGGAGTGTTTGATCGGGGCAGTGTAGAGGGGGATTTACTCTGTATCTAACCCCGTGCTGTACCTGTCCTGGGAGTGTTTGATGGGGATAGTGTAGAGGGGGATTTACTCTGTATCTAACCCCGTGCTGTACCTGTCCTGGGAGTGTTTGATGGGGACAGTGTAGAGGGAGCTTTACTCTGTATCTAACCCCGTGCTGTGCCTGTCCTGGGAGTGTTTGATGGGGACAGTGTAGAGGGAGCTTTACTCTGTATCTAACCCCGTGCTGTACCTGTCCTGGGAGTGTTTGATGGGGACAGTGTAGAGGGAGCTTTACTCTGTATCTAACCCCGTGCTGTACCTGTCCTGGGAGTGTTTGATGGGGACAGTGTAGAGGGAGATTTACTCTGTATCTAACCCCGTGCTGTACCTGTCCTGGGAGTGTTTGATGGGGACAGTGTAGAGGGAGCTTTACTCTGTATCTAACCCCGTGCTGTACCTGTCCTGGGAGTGTTTGATGGGGACAGTGTAGAGGGAGATTTACTCTGTATCTAACCCCGTGCTGTACCTGTCCTGGGAGTGTTTGATGGGGACAGTGTAGAGGGAGCTTTACTCTGTATCTAACCCCGTGCTGTTCCTGTCCTGGGAGTGTTTGATGGGGACAGTGCAGAGGGAGCTTTACTCTGTATCTAACCCCGTGCTGTACCTGTCCTGGGAGTGTTTGATCGGGGCAGTGTAGAGGGGGATTTACTCTGTATCTAACCCCGTGCTGTACCTGTCCTGGGAGTGTTTGATGGGGATAGTGTAGAGGGGGATTTACTCTGTATCTAACCCCGTGCTGTACCTGTCCTGGGAGTGTTTGATGGGGACAGTGTAGAGGGAGCTTTACTCTGTATCTAACCCCGTGCTGTGCCTGTCCTGGGAGTGTTTGATGGGGACAGTGTAGAGGGAGCTTTACTCTGTATCTAACCCCGTGCTGTACCTGTCCTGGGAGTGTTTGATGGGGACAGTGTAGAGGGAGCTTTACTCTGTATCTAACCCCGTGCTGTACCTGTCCTGGGAGTGTTTGATGGGGACAGTGTAGAGGGAGATTTACTCTGTATCTAACCCCGTGCTGTACCTGTCCTGGGAGTGTTTGATGGGGACAGTGTAGAGGGAGCTTTACTCTGTATCTAACCCCGTGCTGTTCCTGTCCTGGGAGTGTTTGATGGGGACAGTGCAGAGGGAGCTTTACTCTGTATCTAACCCCGTGCTGTACCTGTCCTGGGAGTGTTTGATGGGGACAGTGTAGAGGGAGCTTTACTCTGTATCTAACCCCGTGCTGTACCTGTCCTGGGAGTGTTTGATGGGGACAGTGTAGAGGGGGATTTACTCTGTATCTAACCCCGTGCTGTACCTGTCTGATGCACCATCAATTACCACGAGACGAGAATGGTGGAACAATCGGGGCTTTATTGAGCAAAGATGTTGTGCCTCCTGTAGCTGGAACCAGAATGGCTGCAGCACCGGAGAGCACACACTTTTATACGCCAGCTGCTGGGCGGAGCCAGCAGGCAGGGATTTACCATTGCACCCTTAATATACGGGCAGTGCCGTAATACATATAATATGCCACTAGTGGTGTTCACCACATTCACCCCCTGTTAAAAAAGAGTCCGGCGGGGGTGGTGGAAACATTACAAGTTCAGTCTGTCGGGGGCCTTGATTCTCCGCTGTGATCGCCTCAGTCCCGGTGGTGATGTGGGCGCCGACTTGGTCACCTGCGACTCCGGGAGCGTGTTGTCCTCGTCTTCGTCACCCTGAGTGGGTGACGGATCCTGCTGGGGTGGGAGCTGTGGTGAGGTGCGCTGGCGGGAGGGGGAGTGGCTCAGGGGTGACCGGAGGCGGGGGGGGGGGGGGGTCAGGTGGTGGGCTGTGGGTGGGGATCCAGCGGGTGCCAGGTCCCAGAGGGGGACCGTGTCCTGGCGCCCGTCGGGGTGTGCCACGTAGGCGTACTGCGGGTTTGTATGTAAGAGGTGGACCTTTTCGATCAAGGGGTCCGATTTATGGCTCCGCACGTGCTTCCGGAAACGGACGGGTCCAGGAAGTGTCAGCCATGTTGGGAGCGAGACCCCGGAGGTGGACTTCCTGGGGAAGGCAAAGAGACGTTCGTGAGGGGTCTCGTTAGTGGCGGTGCAGAGGAGCGATCGGATTTTTAGACCGTAGGGCCAGCAGGACGGCTTTCCAGACCGTCCCGTTCTCCCTCTCCACCTGCCCGTTTCCCCGGGGGTTGTAGCTGGTCGTCCTGCTCAAGGCGATGCCTTTGCTGAGCAGGAACTGACGCAGCTCATCGCTCATGAAAGAGGATCCCCGGTCGCTGTGGACGTAAGCGGGGAAACCGAACAGCGTGAAGTTGCTGTGCAGGGCTTTAATTACCGTGGCAGAAGTCATATCGGGGCAGGGGATGGCGAAAGGGAACCGGGAGTACTCGTCAATCACGTTCAGGAAATACGTGTTGTGGTCGGTGGAGGGGAGGGACCCTTTGAAGTCCACGCTGAGGCGCTCAAAGGGGCGGGAGGCCTTCACCAGGTGTGCTCGGTCTGGCCGGTAGAAGTGCGGTTTGCACTCCGCACAGACCTGGCAGTCCCTGGTGACCGCCCTGACCTCCGCAATGGGGTAGGGCAGATTGCGGGCCTTAATAAAATGGAAGAACCGGGTGACCCCCAGGTGGCATAGTGGAGAGCCCGGAGTCGGTACACCTGTGCGCTGGCACATGTACCGCGGGATAGGGCATCAGGGGGCTCATTTAGCTTCCTCGGCCGATACAAGATCTCATAGTTATTGGTGGAGAGCTCGATCCTCCACCTCAAGATTTTGTCATTCTTGATCTTGCCCTGCTGTGTATTATTGAACATGAAGGCTACCGACCGTTGGTCAGTGAGGATTGTCCTGGGATTGTTTGATGGGGACAGTGTAGAGGGAGCTTTATTCTGTATCGAACCCCGTGCTGTACCTGTCCTGGGAGTGTCTGATGAGGACAGTGTAGAGGGAGCTTTACTCTGTATCAAACCCTGTGCTGTACCTGTCCTGGGAGTGTGTGATGGGGACAGTGTAGAGGGAGCTTTACTCTGTATCTAACCCCGTGCTGTACCTGTCCTGGGAGTGCCTGATGGGGACAGTGTAGAGGGAGCTTTACTCTGTATCTAATCCCATGCTGTACCTGACCTGAGTGTGTTTGATGGGGACAGTGTGGAGGAAGCTTTACTCTGTATCTAATCCCGTGCTGTACCTGTCCTGAGAGTGTTTGATGGGGACAGTGTAGAGGGAGCTTTACTCTGTATCTAACCCCGTGCTGTACCTGTCCTGGGAGTGTTTGATGGGGACAGTGTAGAGGGAGCTTTACTCTGTATCTAACCCCGTGCTGTACCTGTCCTGGGAGTGTTTGATGGGGACAGTGTAGAGGGAGCTTTACTCTGTACCTAACCCCGTGCTGTACCTGTCCTGGGAGTGTTTTGCGATGTCTTGCACTTTGGAAAAAAGAATAGAGGCATGGACTATTTTCTAAACGGTGACAAAATTCATAATGCTGAAGTGCAAAGGGACTTGGGAGTCCTAGTCCAGGATTCTCTAAAGGTAAACTTGCAGGTTGAGTCCGTAATTAAGAAAGCAAATGCAGTGTTGTCATTCATCTCAAGAGGCTTGGAATATAAAAGCAGGGATGTACTTCTGAAGCTTTATAAAGCATTAGTTAGGCCCCATTTAGAATACTGTGAGCAATTTTGGGCCCCACACCTCAGGAAGGACATACTGGCACTGGAGCGGGTCCAGCGGAGATTCACACGGATGATCCCTGGAATGGGAGGCCTAACATACGATGAACGTCTGAGGATCCTGGGATTATATTCATTGGAGTTTAGGAGGTTGTGGGGAGATCTAATAGAAACCTACAAGATAATGAATGGCTTAGATAGGGTGGATGTAGGGAAGTTGTTTCCATTAGCAGGGGAGACTAGGTCCCGGGGGCACAGCCTTAGAATAAAAGGGAGTCACTTTAGAACAGAGATGAGGAGAAATTTCTTCAGCCAGAGAGTGGTGGGTCTGTGGAATTCATTGCCACAGAGGGCGGTGGAGGCCGGGACGTTGAGTGTCTTTAAGACAGAAGTTGATAAATTCTTGATTTCTCGAGGAATTAAGGGCTATGGAGAGAGAGCGGGTAAATGGAGTTGAAATCAGCCATGATTGAATGGTGGAGTGGACTCGATGGGCCGAATGGCCTTACTTCCACTCCTATGTCTTATGGTCTTATGGTCTTATGTTTGAATATCATGACATCCCCCCTTTTTTACAAGATTATGTGCCTACGTGGTTATAAATATAAATGTGTCCTGAGTGCAGCTAAAGGTGTGTGTGTGCGTGATATTTACATCATGTACATGGGGCTTAACTATATACAAGGGGCGATGTCAGGTGTGACATGCTAACGAGGTTGTACCATAACAAAAGAAGAACAACGTGGAAATTTGGAACGATCAAACGAGGCCTGGAACGATAAATCAGTGACATGTTATAAAACAGTGGTTGCAAAAGTTTGACGTGTGAACAGCCTCATAAGTCCAGTCTGGTAGGTGGGCGACGAATTCGGGTTGATCGCCTCAAGGGTGGGTCGAGAACCACCGGCTGAGGAACGGGCCTGGCCACGGGCGGCGACAGAAGGGGCATGGTATATGGCAGCTCCACGAAGTCGCTATCAGGAACCAGTGGAGGACACGGCGTCTGTGTACGGTTCCGTTGCGAGCGTGGAAGTAAGCGAAGGGCTCGGCGATTGCGCCTATGCACGGATCCATCCGGCATGCGAACCAGGAACGAGCGGGGAGCCACGCGTCGGAGAACTTCGGCAGGTGCTGACCAGCCACCTTCTGGTAGGTGGATGCAGACGTTGTCTCCAGGGGCCAGGGAGGGAAGATCAGTTGCCCGTGTGTCGTACGATCTCTTCTGGCGACCGCGCTGCAGTTGCATCCTATGCAGTACCGGAGCATGGTCTATTGTTGGTGCCAGGATGGAAGGCACAGTGGTTCTGAGGGCGCGACCCATCAGCAGCTGTGCTGGTGAGAGGCCAGTGGCTAGTGGGGCCGAGCGATAGGCCAGCAGGGCGAGGTAGAAGTCCGACCCGGCAGCAGCAGCCTTGCAGAGGAGCCGCTTGACAATGTGAACGCCCTTCTCCGCCTTCCCATTGGACTGGGGATGCAGAGGGCTGGACGTCACGTGTGTGAAGCCATACGAGGCCGCAAAGGACGACCATTCCTGGCTGGCAAAACAGGGCCCATTGTCCGACATGACAGTCATCGGAATGCCGTGGCGAGCGAAGGTGTCTTTGCAGGCCCTGATGACAGCAGACGATGCCAAATCGTGCAGGCGTATGACTTCTGGGTAGTTTGAGAAGTAGTCAACGATGATGACATAGTCCCTGCCGAGCGCGTGAAATAGGTCGACACCCACCTTCGCCCAGGGGGACGTCACCAGCTCATGGGGCAGAAGCGTCTCAGGAGGTTGCGCCAGGTGAAACCTTTGGCAGGTGGGGCAGTTGAGCACCATGTTGGCAATGTCGTCGCTGATGCCCGGCCAGTATACCGCCTCTCGGGCCCTCCGACTTTCTCGACTTCTCGACCCCCAAATGGCCTTCAAGAATCAGCTGGCGCATGCTGTGTGGAATCACAATCCGGTCCAGCTTCAGAAGGACACCATCAATGATGGCTAGGTCGTCTCGTACATTGTAGAACTGCGGGCACTGCCCTTTGAGCCATCCTCCCGTCATGTGGCGCATCACTCGCTGTAAAAGGGGGTCGGCCGCTGTCTCTCGGCGGGTACGGGCCAGACTGGAGTCGTCAGCCGGCAGATTTGCCGCTGTCAAGGCCACCTGTGCCTCGACCTGACAGACGAACCCCTCCGAATCTGGCGGCGTGCTCTCTGCTCTGGATAGGGCATCCGCCACGATGAGATCCTTCCCCGGAGTGTAGACCAGTTGGAAGTCGTACCTCCTGAGTTTAAGTAGGATGCGCTGGAGGCGAGGGGTCATCTCGTTCAGGTCCCTGTTTATTATGCTGACCAGGGGGCGGTGGTCAGTTTCGACCGTGAACCGTGGAAGACCATAGACGTAATCGTGGAGCTTGTCTAAACCGGTTAGCAAGCCCAGGCATTCTTTTTCGATTTGCGCGTAGCGCTGCTCTGTGAGGGTCATGGCCCGCGATGCATAGGCCACTGGGGCCCAGGATGCCGTGTCATCCCGCTGCAGGAGCACTGCCCCAATGCCGGATTGGCTGGCATCAGTTGAGATTTTGGTGGCACGAGACGTGTCAAAAAACGCCAACACTGGTGCCGTAGTGAGTTTGCGTTTGAGCTCCTCCCATTCCAGCTGGTGTGTGTGTTGCCGCTGGAACTCTGTGGATTTTCTGACGAGGTGGCGCAGAGTCGTCGTGTGGGAGGCAAGGTTGGGAATGATCTTCCCCAGGAAGTTGACCATGCCTAGGAAGCGTAGGACAGCCTTCTTGTCGGCCGGCTGCGGCATGGCTGTGATGGCGCTCACCTTGTCTGCATCCGGACGGACCCCTGACCGGGAGATATGGTCCCCCAGGAACTTCAACTCGGTCTGGCCAAAGGAGCACTTGGCTCGGTTGAGGCGCAGGCCGTTTTCCCGTATGCGGGCAAAAACGCGTTGGAGACGATGTATGTGCTCCTGCGGTGTGGTGGACCAGATGATGACATCGTCCACGTAGACGCGCACCCCTTCAATGCCTTCCATCATCTGCTCCATGATTCTATGGAAGACCTCGGATGCCGAGATGATGCCAAATAACATCCGGTTGTAGCAGAATCTGCCGAAAGGGGTGTTGAAGGTGCACAGCTTTCGGCTGGACGGGTCCAGTTGGATCTGCCAAAATCCTTTAGAAGCATCCAGTTTTGTGAATATCTTCGCCTGGGCCATTTCACTGGTGATCTCCTCCCGTTTGGGTATGGGGTAGTGTTCCCTCATAATATTATTATTGAGGTCTTTGGGGTCAATACAGATGCGGAGCTGGCCAGAGGGCTTCTTGACACACACCATGGAGCTGACCCATGGCGTGCGCTCCGTGACCCTGGATAGGACCCCTTGGTCCTGGAGATCCTGCAGCTGCAGCTTGAGGAGGTCTTTGAGTGGCGCTGGGACCCTGCGAGGTGCATGAACGACCGGGATGGCGTCCGGTTTGAGGCGAATTCGGTAGGTGTATGGCAGTGTTCACATGCCTTCGAATGCCTCCTGGTTGTGGGCGAGGAGCGATTGGAGCTGTGCGGAGAACTCTGCATCCGGGAAGTCAGACGTGCCGTCTGGAGAGAGAGAGGGGATTCGTTGCACGAGGTGGAGAGCCTTGCATGCCTGTGCGCCCAGCAGGGAGTCCTTCGATGAGCCAACTATCTCGAACGAGAGTGTGGCCGTGTGTGTTCTGTGTGTCACCTGGAGCTGGCAGGATCCCATAGCCGGGATAACGTTCCCGTTGTAGTCGACCATCTTGCACAGGGATGGCTGGATTGGTGGTCTGACCTTTATGACGTAGAAGGCTGACCATGCTATGAGGTTGGCGGAGGCGCCAGTGTCCAGGCGGAAAGTGATCGGCGATCGGTTGACCGTCAGGGTGGCACTCCATTCATCGGCCGGATTGATGATGTTGTCTCGGTTCCCATCAATGACCGCAACCCGGAAGGCGTCTTGGTCATCTGTGTCGTCGGTTTGGATGTCGTGATGTGGAGGCTGGATGGTCCGCACGTGTCTGCGAGGTTGTCGGAGATGTGGAAGATCCACAGGTTGAACCGCTCGACAGTAGGCAGCGTAGTGGCCCATCTTGCCACAGCGTAGGCATTGTCGGGTTTTTGCAGGACATTGTCCTTTTAAATGTGCAGCTCCACAGTTGCCGCACGTCGTGACGTCATGGCGTTCGTTGCGCCACTGCGCATGCGCAGTTCGGTCTTGCGTCGGGCGCGTCTGCGCAGCAAGTCCCTCAGTGTTGCCGTAGGTTTTGGCGCGCACAAACGCGAGAGGCCTTAAAAAGCGTGCGAAACGGCCGCCCTCGTCCGGGCCGCGGGCCGGGAGATACTCGATTGCCTGGATGCGTTCGGCCTCATGGGCGGCCTGGCTCGCCGATTCGATCGCGTGGGACCCCCTCCGCGCCGATTCGGTCGCCTGAAATTGGGCATAGCGGCTGGTCGCATTTTCATGCAGGACACAGGCCTCCACTGCAGATGCTAAGGTCAGGCCTTTTATTTTTAGAAGCTGCTGGCGTAGGCCACTGGAGGCAACGCCAAAAACGATCTGGTCCCGGGTCATGGACTCTGAGGTGGTGTCGTAACCGCAGGACTGCGCGAGTATGCGGAGGTGCGTCAGGAAGGACTGAAAGAGCTCATCCTTACCTTGCAGGCGCTGCTGAAAGATATACCTCTCAAAGCTCTCGTTGGCCTCAACGTTGAAGTGCTTGTCGAGCTTGAGGAGGACCGTGTCATATTTGGATTGGTTCTCGCCTTCCGCGAACACCAAGGAGTTGTATACATTGATGGCGTGCTGACCTGCTGACCTGCGGTAGTGAGGTGCATGGCAATCTTTGTTTCGTCCGAGGCGCCCTGTTTTTCGTTGGCTCACATGAACAGTTCGAAGCGCTGCTTGAAGAGCTTCCAATTGGTGCCCAGGTTCCCAGCGACTTGCAACGGCTGCGGTTTGTTGCGGGTGTCCATGGCTCAGGATGGCAGATTTGCCGGTAGTTATCGATTCACTCCTGGTACCATGAGGTGTTGGGTGCTCTGAGGTACAGACGAACCAACACGGTTGCGATTGGTACAACGCAGTTTTATTCCATTTAACTATTTATACATCAGATTTGGTACTCAGCACGTTGTGACGGTGTGAGTGTCTTGCTATGAGGTCCTGGCCCTGAGCCGTCTCCTGTTGGACTGCCCAGGAAGTGTCGTGTTTCTTGTCTTATACTGTGTCTGCTCTTGTCTGTGATTGGCTGTCATGTTATGTGTGCTAATTGGTCCGTTGGTCTGTCTATCATTACGTATGTGTTATGATGTATGTATGAATATCATGACATCCTCCCTTTTTTACAAGATTATGTGCCTCCGTGGTTATAAATATGAATGTGTCCTGAGTGCAGCTAAATGTGTGTGTGCATGATATTTACAGCATGTTTGAATATCATGACAATGGGGACAGTGTAGAGGGAGCTTTACTCTGTATCTAACCCCGTGCTGTACCTGTCCTGGGAGTGTTTGATGGGGACAGTGTAGAGGGAGCTTTACTCTGTATCTAACCCCGTGCTGTACCTGTCCTGGGAGTGTTTGATGGGGACAGTGTAGAGGGAGCTTTACCCTGTATCTAAATCCGTGCTGTACCTGTCCTGGGAGTGTTTGATGGGGACAGTGTAGAGGGAGCTTTACTCTGTATCTAACCCGGTGCTGTACCTGTCCTGGGAGTGTTTGATGGGGACAGTGTAGAGGGAGCTTTACTCTGTATCTAACCCCGCGCTGTACCTGCCCTGGGAGTGTTTGATGGGGACAGTGTAGAGGGAGCTTTACTCTGTATCTAACCCCGTGCTGTACCTGTCCTGGGAGTGTTTGATGGGGACAGTGTAGAGGGAGCTTTACTCTGTATCTAACCCCATGCTGTACCTGTCCTGGGAGTGTTTGATGGGGACAGTGTGGAGGGAGCTTCACTCTGTATCTAACCCTGTTCTGTACCTGTCCTGGGAATGTTTGATGGGGACAGTGTAGTGGGAACTTTACTCTGTATCTAACCCCGTGCTGTACCTGACCTGGGAGTGTTTGATGGGGACAGTGCAGAGGCAGCTTTACTCTGTATCTAACCCCATGCTGTACCTGTCCCGGGAGTGTTTGATGGGGATAGTGTAGAGGGAGCTATACTCTGTATCTAACCCCGTGCTGTACCTGTCCTGGGAGTGATTGATGGGGACAGTGTAGAGGTTGCTTTACTCTGTATCTAACCCCGTGCTGTACCTGTCCTGGGAGTGTTTGATGGGGACAGTGTAGAGGTTGCTTTACTCTGTATCTAACCCCGTGCTGTACCTGTCCTGGGAGTGTTTGATGGGGACAGTGCAGAGGGAGCTTTACTCTGTATCTAACCCCGTGCTGGACCTGTCCTGGGAGTGTTTGATGGGGACAGTGTAGAGGGAGCTTTACT
Organism: Scyliorhinus torazame; assembly: GCF_047496885.1. NCBI lineage: Eukaryota > Metazoa > Chordata > Chondrichthyes > Carcharhiniformes > Scyliorhinidae > Scyliorhinus > Scyliorhinus torazame. The sequence continues at coordinate 13,850,976 of NC_092710.1, read as the reverse complement.
CTGTATCTAACCCCGTGCTGTACCTGTCCTGGGAGTGTTTGATGGGGACAGTGTAGAGGGAGCTTTACTCTGTGTCTAACCGCGTGCTGTACCTGTCCTGGGAATGTTTGATGGGGACAGTGTAGAGGGAGCTTTACTCTGTATCTAACCCGGTGCTGTACCTGTCCTGGGAGTGTTTGATGGGGACAGTGTAGAGAGAGCTTTACTCTGTATCTAACCCCGTGCTGTATCTGTCCTGGGAGTGTTTGATGGGGACAGTGTAGAGGGAGCTTTACTCTGTATCTAACACGGTGCTATACCTGTCCTGGGAGTGTTTCATGGGGCCAGTGTAGAGGGAGCTTTACTCTGTATTTCAACCCGTGCTGTACTTGTCCTGGGAGTGTTTGATGGGGACAGTGTGGAGGGAGCTTTACTCTGTATCTAACCCCATGCTGTACCTGTCCTGGGAGTGTTTGATGGGGACAGTGTGGAGGGAGCTTCACTCTGTATCTAACCCTGTTCTGTACCTGTCCTGGGAATGTTTGATGGGGACAGTGTAGAGGGAACTTTACTCTGTATCTAACCCCGTGCTGTACCTGACCTGGGAGTGTTTGATGGGGACAGTGCAGAGGCGGCTTTACTCTGTATCTAACCCCATGCTGTACCTGTCCCGGGAGTGTTTGATGGGGATAGTGTAGAGGGAGCTTTACTCTGTATCTAACCCCGTGCTGTACCTGTCCTGGGAGTGATTGATGGGGACAGTGTAGAGGTTGCTTTACTCTGTATCTAACCCCGTGCTGTACCTGTCCTGGGAGTGTTTGATGGGGACAGTGTAGAGGTTGCTTTACTCTGTATCTAACCCCGTGCTGTACCTGTCCTGGGAGTGTTTGATGGGGACAGTGCAGAGGGAGCTTTACTCTGTATCTAACCCCGTGCTGGACCTGTCCTGGGAGTGTTTGATGGGGACAGTGTAGAGGGAGCTTTACTCTGTATCTAACCCCGTGCTGTACCTGTCCTGGGAGTGTTTGATGGGGACAGTGTAGAGGGAGCTTTACTCTGTGTCTAACCGCGTGCTGTACCTGTCCTGGGAATGTTTGATGGGGACAGTGTAGAGGGAGCTTTACTCTGTATCTAACCCGGTGCTGTACCTGTCCTGGGAGTGTTTGATGGGGACAGTGTAGAGAGAGCTTTACTCTGTATCTAACCCCGTGCTGTATCTGTCCTGGGAGTGTTTGATGGGGACAGTGTAGAGGGAGCTTTACTCTGTATCTAACACGGTGCTATACCTGTCCTGGGAGTGTTTCATGGGGCCAGTGTAGAGGGAGCTTTACTCTGTATTTGAACCCGTGCTGTACTTGTCCTGGGAGTGTTTGATGGGGACAGTGTGGAGGGAGCTTTACTCTGTATCTAACCCCGTGCCGTACATAGCCTGGGAGTGTTTGATGGGGACAGTGTAGAGGGAGCTTCACTCTGTATCTAACCCCGTGCTGTACCTGTCCTGGGAGTGTTTGATGGGGACAGTGTGGAGGGAGCTTTTCTCTGTATCTAACACCGTGCTGTACCTGTCCTGGGAGTGTTTGATGGGGACAGTGTAGAGGGAGCTTTACTCTGTATCTAACCCCGTGCTGTACCTGACCTGGGAGTGTTTGATGGGGACAGTGTGGAGGGAGCTTTACTCTGTATCTAACCCCGTGCTGTACCTGGCCTGGGAGTGTTTGATGGGGACAGTGAAGAGGGAGCTTTACTCTGTATCTAACCCCGTGCTGTACCTGTCCTGGGAGTGTTTGATGGGGACAGTGTAGAGGGAGCTTTACTCTGTATCTAACCCCGTGCTGTACCTGTCCTGGGAGTGTTTGATGGGGACAGTGTCGAGGGAGCTTTACTCTGTATCTAATCCCGTGCTGTACCTGTCCTGGGAGTGTTTGATGGGACAGTGTAGAGGGAGCTTTACTCTGTATCTAACCCCGTGCTGTACCTGTCCTGGGAGTGTTTGATGGGGACAGTGTGGAGGGAGCTTTACTCTGTATCCAACACTGTGCTGTACCTGTCCTGGGAGTGTTTGATGGGGACAGTGTAGAGGGAGCTTTACTCTGTATCTAACCCCGTGCTGTACCTGTCCTGGGAGTGTTTGATGGGGACAGTGTAGAGGGAGCTTTACTCTGTATCGAACCCCGTGCTGTACCTGTCCTGGGAGTGTTTGATGGGGACAGTGTAGAGGGAGCTTTACTCTGTACCACACCCCGTGCTGTACCTGTCCTGGGAGTGTTTGATGGGGACAGTGTAGAGGGAGCTTTACTCTGTACCTCACCCCGTGCTGTACCTGTCCTGGGAGTGTTTGATGGGAACAGTGTATTTATTATTAATAAGCGTTTGCGTACCTGATTAATTTCTGCTTTCCATGTCTGAAGTACGTCATAGAGACTGAAGGACAGGACGCCGCACAGCATCATCCCACCCAAGGTCAGCAGATAAAAAACAGGAATATAGGCGACCAGCAATTTCTGGGGGGAAAAATAAGGTTGGTGAACATTTTGTCTTTGCTTTTTGAATGTATGAACAAGAGGAGGCCCCATTCAGCCCCTTCTCCAGCCTGTTACACAGGAACAGGAGGCCCCATTCAGCCCCTTCTCCAGCCTGTTACACAGGAACAGGAGGAGGCCCCATTCAGCCCCTTCTCCAGCCTGTTACACAGGAACAGGAGGCCCCATTCAGCGCCTTCTCTAGCCTGTTACACAGGAACAGGAGGAGGCCCCATTCAGCCCCTTCTCCAGCCTGTTACACAGGAACAGGAGGCCCCATTCAGCGCCTTCTCTAGCCTGTTACACAGGAACAGGAGGAGGCCCCATTCAGCCCCTTCTCCAGCCTGTTACACAGGAACGGGAGGCCCCATTCAAGCCCCTTCTCCTGCCTGTTACACAGGAACGGGAGGAGGCCCCATTCAGCCCCTTCTCCAGCCTGTTACACAGGAACGGGAGACCCCATTCAGCCCCTTCTCCAGCCTGTTACACAGGAACAGGAGGAGGCCCCATTCAGCCCCTTCTCCAGCCTGTTACACAGGAACGGGAGGCCCCATTCAAGCCCCTTCTCCTGCCTGTTACACAGGAACGGGAGGAGGCCGCATTCAGCCCCTTCTCCAGCCTGTTACACAGGAACAGGAGGAGGCGCCATTCAGCCCCTTCTCCAGCCTGTTACACAGGAACGGGAGGCCCCATTCAGCCCCTTCTCCAGCCTGTTACACAGGAACAGGAGGAGGCCCCATTCAGCCCCTTCTCCAGCCTGTTACACAGGAACAGGAGGAGGCCCCATTCAGCCCCTTCTCCAGCCTGTTACACAGGAACAGGAGGAAGCCCCATTCAGCCCCTTCTCCAGTCTGTTACACAGGAACAGGAGGAGGCCCCATTCAGCCCCTTCTCCAGCCTGTTACACAGGAACAGGAGGCCCCATTCAGCCCCTTCTCCAGCCTGTTACACAGGAACAGGAGGAGGCCCCATTCAGCCTCTTCTCCAGCCCGTTACACAGGAACAGGAGGAGGCCCCATTCAGCCCCTTCTCCAGCCTGTTGCACAGGAACAGGAGGAGGCCCCATTCAGCCCCTTCTCCAGCCTGTTACACAGGAACAGGAGGAGGCCTCATTCAGCCCCTTCTCCAGCCCGTTACACAGGAACAGGAGGAGGCCCCAGCCAGCCCCATCTCCAGCCTGTTGCACAGCAACAGGAGGAGGCCCCATTCAGCCCCTTCTCCAGCCTGTTACACAGGAACAGGAGGCCCCATTCAGCCCCTTCTCCAGCCTGTTGCACAGGAACAGGAGGAGGCCCCATTCAAGCCCCTTCTCCTGCCTGTTACACAGGAACAGGAGGAGGCCCCATTCAGCCCCTTCTCCAGCCTGTTACACAGGAACAGGAGGAGGCCCCATTCAGCCCCTTCTCCAGCCTGTTACACAGGAACAGGAGGAGGCCCCATTCAGCCCCTTCTCCAGCCTGTTACACAGGAACAGGAGGAAGCCCCATTCAGCCCCTTCTCCAGTCTGTTACACAGGAACAGGAGGAGGCCCCATTCAGCCCCTTCTCCAGCCTGTTACACAGGAACAGGAGGCCCCATTCAGCCCCTTCTCCAGCCTGTTACACAGGAACAGGAGGAGGCCCCATTCAGCCTCTTCTCCAGCCCGTTACACAGGAACAGGAGGAGGCCCCATTCAGCCCCTTCTCCAGCCTGTTGCACAGGAACAGGAGGAGGCCCCATTCAGCCCCTTCTCCAGCCTGTTACACAGGAACAGGAGGAGGCCTCATTCAGCCCCTTCTCCAGCCCGTTACACAGGAACAGGAGGAGGCCCCAGCCAGCCCCATCTCCAGCCTGTTGCACAGCAACAGGAGGAGGCCCCATTCAGCCCCTTCTCCAGCCTGTTACACAGGAACAGGAGGCCCCATTCAGCCCCTTCTCCAGCCTGTTACACAGGAACAGGAGGCCCCATTCAGCCCCTTCTCCAGCCTGTTGCACAGGAACAGGAGGAGGCCCCATTCAGCCCCTTCTCCAGCTTGTTGACCAGGAACAGGAGGAGGCCCCATTCAGCCCCTTCTCCAGCCCGTTACACCGGAACAGGAGGGGGCCCCATTCAGCCCCTTCTCCAGCCTGTTACACAGGAAAAGGAGGCCCCATTCAAGCCCCTTCTCCAGCCTGTTACACAGGAACAGGAGTGGGCCCCATTCAGCCCCTTCTCCAGCCCGTTACACAGGAACAGGAGTGGGCCCCATTCAGCCCCTTCTCCAGCCCGTTACACAGGGACAGGAGGAGGCCCCATTCAGCCCCTTCTCCAGCCCGTTACACAGGAACAGGAGGAGGCCCCATTCAGCCCCTTCTCCAGCCCGTTACACAGGGACAGGAGGTGGCCCCATTCAGCCCCTTCTCCAGCAGGTGACACAGTAACAGGAGGAGGCCCCATTCAGCCCCTTCTCCAGCCTGTTACACAGGAACAGGAGGAGGCCCCATTCAGCCCCTTCTCCAGCGTGTTACACAGGAACGGGAGGCCCCATTCAGCGCCTTCTCCAGCCCGTTACACAGGAACAGGAGGAGACCCCATTCAGCCCCTTCTCCAGCCTGTTACACAGGAACGGGAGGCCCCATTCAAGCCCCTTCTCCTGCCTGTTACACAGGAACAGGAGGAGGCCCCATTCAGCCCCTTCTCCAGCCTGTTACACAGGAACGGGAGGCCCCATTCAAGCCCCTTCTCCTGCCTGTTACACAGGAACGGGAGGAGGCCCCATTCAGCCCCTTCTCCAGCCTGTTACACAGGAACAGGAGGAGGCGCCATTCAGCCCCTTCTCCAGCCTGTTACACAGGAACGGGAGGCCCCATTCAGCCCCTTCTCCAGCCTGTTACACAGGAACAGGAGGAGGCCCCATTCAGCCCCTTCTCCAGCCTGTTACACAGGAACAGGAGGAGGCCCCATTCAGCCCCTTCTCCAGCCTGTTACACAGGAACAGGAGGAAGCCCCATTCAGCCCCTTCTCCAGTCTGTTACACAGGAACAGGAGGAGGCCCCATTCAGCCCCTTCTCCAGCCTGTTACACAGGAACAGGAGGCCCCATTCAGCCCCTTCTCCAGCCTGTTACACAGGAACAGGAGGAGGCCCCATTCAGCCTCTTCTCCAGCCCGTTACACAGGAACAGGAGGAGGCCCCATTCAGCCCCTTCTCCAGCCTGTTGCACAGGAACAGGAGGAGGCCCCATTCAGCCCCTTCTCCAGCCTGTTACACAGGAACAGGAGGAGGCCTCATTCAGCCCCTTCTCCAGCCCGTTACACAGGAACAGGAGGAGGCCCCAGCCAGCCCCATCTCCAGCCTGTTGCACAGCAACAGGAGGAGGCCCCATTCAGCCCCTTCTCCAGCCTGTTACACAGGAACAGGAGGCCCCATTCAGCCCCTTCTCCAGCCTGTTACACAGGAACAGGAGGCCCCATTCAGCCCCTTCTCCAGCCTGTTGCACAGGAACAGGAGGAGGCCCCATTCAGCCCCTTCTCCAGCCTGTTGACCAGGAACAGGAGGAGGCCCCATTCAGCCCCTTCTCCAGCCCGTTACACCGGAACAGGAGGGGGCCCCATTCAGCCCCTTCTCCAGCCTGTTACACAGGAAAAGGAGGCCCCATTCAAGCCCCTTCTCCAGCCTGTTACACAGGAACAGGAGTGGGCCCCATTCAGCCCCTTCTCCAGCCCGTTACACAGGAACAGGAGTGGGCCCCATTCAGCCCCTTCTCCAGCCCGTTACACAGGGACAGGAGGAGGCCCCATTCAGCCCCTTCACCAGCCCGTTACACAGGGACAGGAGGAGGCCCCATTCAGCCCCTTCTCCAGCCCGTTACACAGGAACAGGAGGAGGCCCCATTCAGCCCCTTCTCCAGCCCGTTACACAGGGACAGGAGGTGGCCCCATTCAGCCCCTTCTCCAGCAGGTGACACAGTAATAGGAGGAGGCCTCATTCAGCCCCTTCTCCAGCCCGTTACACAGGGACAGGAGGAGGCCCCATTCAGCCCCTTCTCCAGCCTGTTACACAGGAATAGGAGGAGGCCCCATTCAGCCCCTTCTCCAGCTTGTTACACAGGAACAGGAGGAGGCCCCCTTCAGCCCCTTCTCCAGCCTGTTACACAGGAACAGGAGGAGGCCCCATTCAGCCCCTTCTCCAGCCCGTTACACAGGAACAGGAGGAGGCCCCATTCAGCCCCTACTCCGACCTGTTACACAGGAACGGGAGGCCCCATTCAGCCCCTTCTCCAGCCTGTTACACAGGAACAGGAGGAGGCCCCATTTAGCCCCTTCTCCAGCCTGTTACACAGGAACAGGAGGGGGCCCCATTCAGCCCCTTCTCCAGCCTGTTACACAGGAACAGGAGGAGGCCCCATTCAGCCCCTTCTCCAGCCCGTTACACAGGAACAGGAGGAGGCCCCATTCAGCCCCTACTCCGACCTGTTACACAGGAACGGGAGGCCCCATTCAGCCCCTTCTCCAGCCTGTTACACAGGAACAGGAGGAGGCCCCATTCAGCCCCTTCTCCAGCCTGTTACACAGGAACAGGAGGGGGCCCCATTCAGCCCCTTCTCCAGCCTGTTACACAGGAACAGGAGGTGGCCCCATTCAGCCCCTTCTCCAGCAGGTGACACAGTAACAGGAGGAGGCCCATTCAGCCCCTTCTCCAGCCTGTTACACAGGAACAGGAGGGGGCCCCATTCAGCCCCTTCTCCAGCCTGTTACACAGGAACAGGAGGAGGCCCCATTCAGCCCCTTCTCCAGCCTGTTACACAGGAACAGGAGGAGGCCCCATTCAGCCCCTTCTCCAGCCTGTTCCACAGGGACAGGAGGACGCCCCATTCAGCCCCTTCTCCAGCCCGTTACACAGGAACAGGAGGAGGCCCCATTCATCCCCTTCTCCAGCCCATTACACAGGAACAGGAGGAGGCCCCATTCAGCCCCTTCTCCAGCCTGTTACACAGGAACAGGAGGAGGCCCCATTCAGCCCCTTCTCCAGCCTGTTCCACAGGAACAGGAGGAGGCTCCATTCAGCCCCTTCTCCAGCCTGTTACACAGGAGCAGGAGGAGGCCCCATTCATCCCCTTCTCCAGCCCATTACACAGGAACAGGAGGAGGCCCCATTCAGCCCCTTCTCCAGCCTGTTACACAGGAACAGGAGGAAGCCCCATTCAGCCCCTTCTCCAGTCTGTTACACAGGAACAGGAGGAGGCCCCATTCAGCCCCTTCTCCAGCCTGTTACACAGGAACAGGAGGCCCCATTCAGCCCCTTCTCCAGCCTGTTACACAGGAACAGGAGGAGGCCCCATTCAGCCTCTTCTCCAGCCCGTTACACAGGAACAGGAGGAGGCCCCATTCAGCCCCTTCTCCAGCCTGTTGCACAGGAACAGGAGGAGGCCCCATTCAGCCCCTTCTCCAGCCTGTTACACAGGAACAGGAGGAGGCCTCATTCAGCCCCTTCTCCAGCCCGTTACACAGGAACAGGAGGAGGCCCCAGCCAGCCCCATCTCCAGCCTGTTGCACAGCAACAGGAGGAGGCCCCATTCAGCCCCTTCTCCAGCCTGTTACACAGGAACAGGAGGCCCCATTCAGCCCCTTCTCCAGCCTGTTACACAGGAACAGGAGGCCCCATTCAGCCCCTTCTCCAGCCTGTTGCACAGGAACAGGAGGAGGCCCCATTCAGCCCCTTCTCCAGCCTGTTGACCAGGAACAGGAGGAGGCCCCATTCAGCCCCTTCTCCAGCCCGTTACACCGGAACAGGAGGGGGCCCCATTCAGCCCCTTCTCCAGCCTGTTACACAGGAAAAGGAGGCCCCATTCAAGCCCCTTCTCCAGCCTGTTACACAGGAACAGGAGTGGGCCCCATTCAGCCCCTTCTCCAGCCCGTTACACAGGAACAGGAGTGGGCCCCATTCAGCCCCTTCTCCAGCCCGTTACACAGGGACAGGAGGAGGCCCCATTCAGCCCCTTCTCCAGCCCGTTACACAGGAACAGGAGGAGGCCCCATTCAGCCCCTTCTCCAGCCCGTTACACAGGGACAGGAGGTGGCCCCATTCAGCCCCTTCTCCAGCAGGTGACACAGTAACAGGAGGAGGCCCCATTCAGCCCCTTCTCCAGCCTGTTACACAGGAACAGGAGGAGGCCCCATTCAGCCCCTTCTCCAGCGTGTTACACAGGAACGGGAGGCCCCATTCAGCGCCTTCTCCAGCCCGTTACACAGGAACAGGAGGAGGCCCCATTCAGCCCCTTCTCCAGCCTGTTACACAGGAACGGGAGGCCCCATTCAAGCCCCTTCTCCTGCCTGTTACACAGGAACAGGAGGAGGCCCCATTCAGCCCCTTCTCCAGCCTGTTACACAGGAACGGGAGGCCCCATTCAAGCCCCTTCTCCTGCCTGTTACACAGGAACGGGAGGTGGCCCCATTCAGCCCCTTCTCCAGCCTGTTACACAGGAACAGGAGGAGGCGCCATTCAGCCCCTTCTCCAGCCTGTTACACAGGAACGGGAGGCCCCATTCAGCCCCTTCTCCAGCCTGTTACACAGGAACAGGAGGAGGCCCCATTCAGCCCCTTCTCCAGCCTGTTACACAGGAACAGGAGGAGGCCCCATTCAGCCCCTTCTCCAGCCTGTTACACAGGAACAGGAGGAAGCCCCATTCAGCCCCTTCTCCAGTCTGTTACACAGGAACAGGAGGAGGCCCCATTCAGCCCCTTCTCCAGCCTGTTACACAGGAACAGGAGGCCCCATTCAGCCCCTTCTCCAGCCTGTTACACAGGAACAGGAGGAGGCCCCATTCAGCCTCTTCTCCAGCCCGTTACACAGGAACAGGAGGAGGCCCCATTCAGCCCCTTCTCCAGCCTGTTGCACAGGAACAGGAGGAGGCCCCATTCAGCCCCTTCTCCAGCCTGTTACACAGGAACAGGAGGAGGCCTCATTCAGCCCCTTCTCCAGCCCGTTACACAGGAACAGGAGGAGGCCCCAGCCAGCCCCATCTCCAGCCTGTTGCACAGCAACAGGAGGAGGCCCCATTCAGCCCCTTCTCCAGCCTGTTACACAGGAACAGGAGGCCCCATTCAGCCCCTACTCCAGCCTGTTACACAGGAACAGGAGGCCCCATTCAGCCCCTTCTCCAGCCTGTTGCACAGGAACAGGAGGAGGCCCCATTCAGCCCCTTCTCCAGCCTGTTGACCAGGAACAGGAGGAGGCCCCATTCAGCCCCTTCTCCAGCCCGTTACACCGGAACAGGAGGGGGCCCCATTCAGCCCCTTCTCCAGCCTGTTACACAGGAAAAGGAGGCCCCATTCAAGCCCCTTCTCCAGCCTGTTACACAGGAACAGGAGTGGGCCCCATTCAGCCCCTTCTCCAGCCCGTTACACAGGAACAGGAGTGGGCCCCATTCAGCCCCTTCTCCAGCCCGTTACACAGGGACAGGAGGAGGCCCCATTCAGCCCCTTCTCCAGCCCGTTACACAGGGACAGGAGGAGGCCCCATTCAGCCCCTTCTCCAGCCCGTTACACAGGAACAGGAGGAGGCCCCATTCAGCCCCTTCTCCAGCCCGTTACACAGGGACAGGAGGTGGCCCCATTCAGCCCCTTCTCCAGCAGGTGACACAGTAATAGGAGGAGGCCTCATTCAGCCCCTTCTCCAGCCCGTTACACAGGGACAGGAGGAGGCCCCATTCAGCCCCTTCTCCAGCCTGTTACACAGGAACAGGAGGAGGCCCCATTCAGCCCCTTCTCCAGCTTGTTACACAGGAACAGGAGGAGGCCCCCTTCAGCCCCTTCTCCAGCCTGTTACACAGGAACAGGAGGAGGCCCCATTCAGCCCCTTCTCCAGCCCGTTACACAGGAACAGGAGGAGGCCCCATTCAGCCCCTACTCCGACCTGTTACACAGGAACGGGAGGCCCCATTCAGCCCCTTCTCCAGCCTGTTACACAGGAACAGGAGGAGGCCCCATTCAGCCCCTTCTCCAGCCTGTTACACAGGAACAGGAGGGGGCCCCATTCAGCCCCTTCTCCAGCCTGTTACACAGGAACAGGAGGAGGCCCCATTCAGCCCCTTCTCCAGCCCGTTACACAGGAACAGGAGGAGGCCCCATTCAGCCCCTACTCCGACCTGTTACACAGGAACGGGAGGCCCCATTCAGCCCCTTCTCCAGCCTGTTACACAGGAACAGGAGGAGGCCCCATTCAGCCCCTTCTCCAGCCTGTTACACAGGAACAGGAGGGGGCCCCATTCAGCCCCTTCTCCAGCCTGTTACACAGGAACAGGAGGTGGCCCCATTCAGCCCCTTCTCCAGCAGGTGACACAGTAACAGGAGGAGGCCCCATTCAGCCCCTTCTCCAGCCTGTTACACAGGAACAGGAGGGGGCCCCATTCAGCCCCTTCTCCAGCCTGTTACACAGGAACAGGAGGAGGCCCCATTCAGCCCCTTCTCCAGCCTGTTACACAGGAACAGGAGGAGGCCCCATTCAGCCCCTTCTCCAGCCTGTTCCACAGGGACAGGAGGAGGCCCCATTCAGCCCCTTCTCCAGCCCGTTACACAGGAACAGGAGGAGGCCCCATTCATCCCCTTCTCCAGCCCATTACACAGGAACAGGAGGAGGCCCCATTCAGCCCCTTCTCCAGCCTGTTACACAGGAACAGGAGGAGGCCCCATTCAGCCCCTTCTCCAGCCTGTTCCACAGGAACAGGAGGAGGCTCCATTCAGCCCCTTCTCCAGCCTGTTACACAGGAGCAGGAGGAGGCCCCATTCATCCCCTTCTCCAGCCCATTACACAGGAACAGGAGGAGGCCCCATTCAGCCCCTTCTCCAGCCCGTTACACCGGAACAGGAGGGGGCCCCATTCAGCCCCTTCTCCAGCCTGTTACACAGGAAAAGGAGGCCCCATTCAAGCCCCTTCTCCAGCCTGTTACACAGGAACAGGAGTGGGCCCCATTCAGCCCCTTCTCCAGCCCGTTACACAGGAACAGGAGTGGGCCCCATTCAGCCCCTTCTCCAGCCCGTTACACAGGGACAGGAGGAGGCCCCATTCAGCCCCTTCTCCAGCCCGTTACACAGGAACAGGAGGAGGCCCCATTCAGCCCCTTCTCCAGCCCGTTACACAGGGACAGGAGGTGGCCCCATTCAGCCCCTTCTCCAGCAGGTGACACAGTAACAGGAGGAGGCCCCATTCAGCCCCTTCTCCAGCCTGTTACACAGGAACAGGAGGAGGCCCCATTCAGCCCCTTCTCCAGCGTGTTACACAGGAACGGGAGGCCCCATTCAGCGCCTTCTCCAGCCCGTTACACAGGAACAGGAGGAGGCTCCATTCAGCCCCTTCTCCAGCCTGTTACACAGGAACGGGAGGCCCCATTCAAGCCCCTTCTCCTGCCTGTTACACAGGAACAGGAGGAGGCCCCATTCAGCCCCTTCTCCAGCCTGTTACACAGGAACGGGAGGCCCCATTCAAGCCCCTTCTCCTGCCTGTTACACAGGAACGGGAGGTGGCCCCATTCAGCCCCTTCTCCAGCCTGTTACACAGGAACAGGAGGAGGCGCCATTCAGCCCCTTCTCCAGCCTGTTACACAGGAACGGGAGGCCCCATTCAGCCCCTTCTCCAGCCTGTTACACAGGAACAGGAGGAGGCCCCATTCAGCCCCTTCTCCAGCCTGTTACACAGGAACAGGAGGAGGCCTCATTCAGCCCCTTCTCCAGCCCGTTACACAGGAACAGGAGGAGGCCCCAGCCAGCCCCATCTCCAGCCTGTTGCACAGCAACAGGAGGAGGCCCCATTCAGCCCCTTCTCCAGCCTGTTACACAGGAACAGGAGGCCCCATTCAGCCCCTTCTCCAGCCTGTTACACAGGAACAGGAGGCCCCATTCAGCCCCTTCTCCAGCCTGTTGCACAGGAACAGGAGGAGGCCCCATTCAGCCCCTTCTCCAGCCTGTTGACCAGGAACAGGAGGAGGCCCCATTCAGCCCCTTCTCCAGCCCGTTACACCGGAACAGGAGGGGGCCCCATTCAGCCCCTTCTCCAGCCTGTTACACAGGAAAAGGAGGCCCCATTCAAGCCCCTTCTCCAGCCTGTTACACAGGAACAGGAGTGGGCCCCATTCAGCCCCTTCTCCAGCCCGTTACACAGGAACAGGAGTGGGCCCCATTCAGCCCCTTCTCCAGCCCGTTACACAGGGACAGGAGGAGGCCCCATTCAGCCCCTTCTCCAGCCCGTTACACAGGAACAGGAGGAGGCCCCATTCAGCCCCTTCTCCAGCCCGTTACACAGGGACAGGAGGTGGCCCCATTCAGCCCCTTCTCCAGCAGGTGACACAGTAACAGGAGGAGGCCCCATTCAGCCCCTTCTCCAGCCTGTTACACAGGAACAGGAGGAGGCCCCATTCAGCCCCTTCTCCAGCGTGTTACACAGGAACGGGAGGCCCCATTCAGCGCCTTCTCCAGCCCGTTACACAGGAACAGGAGGAGGCCCCATTCAGCCCCTTCTCCAGCCTGTTACACAGGAACGGGAGGCCCCATTCAAGCCCCTTCTCCTGCCTGTTACACAGGAACAGGAGGAGGCCCCATTCAGCCCCTTCTCCAGCCTGTTACACAGGAACGGGAGGCCCCATTCAAGCCCCTTCTCCTGCCTGTTACACAGGAACGGGAGGTGGCCCCATTCAGCCCCTTCTCCAGCCTGTTACACAGGAACAGGAGGAGGCGCCATTCAGCCCCTTCTCCAGCCTGTTACACAGGAACGGGAGGCCCCATTCAGCCCCTTCTCCAGCCTGTTACACAGGAACAGGAGGAGGCCCCATTCAGCCCCTTCTCCAGCCTGTTACACAGGAACAGGAGGAGGCCCCATTCAGCCCCTTCTCCAGCCTGTTACACAGGAACAGGAGGAAGCCCCATTCAGCCCCTTCTCCAGTCTGTTACACAGGAACAGGAGGAGGCCCCATTCAGCCCCTTCTCCAGCCTGTTACACAGGAACAGGAGGCCCCATTCAGCCCCTTCTCCAGCCTGTTACACAGGAACAGGAGGAGGCCCCATTCAGCCTCTTCTCCAGCCCGTTACACAGGAACAGGAGGAGGCCCCATTCAGCCCCTTCTCCAGCCTGTTGCACAGGAACAGGAGGAGGCCCCATTCAGCCCCTTCTCCAGCCTGTTACACAGGAACAGGAGGAGGCCTCATTCAGCCCCTTCTCCAGCCCGTTACACAGGAACAGGAGGAGGCCCCAGCCAGCCCCATCTCCAGCCTGTTGCACAGCAACAGGAGGAGGCCCCATTCAGCCCCTTCTCCAGCCTGTTACACAGGAACAGGAGGCCCCATTCAGCCCCTACTCCAGCCTGTTACACAGGAACAGGAGGCCCCATTCAGCCCCTTCTCCAGCCTGTTGCACAGGAACAGGAGGAGGCCCCATTCAGCCCCTTCTCCAGCCTGTTGACCAGGAACAGGAGGAGGCCCCATTCAGCCCCTTCTCCAGCCCGTTACACCGGAACAGGAGGGGGCCCCATTCAGCCCCTTCTCCAGCCTGTTACACAGGAAAAGGAGGCCCCATTCAAGCCCCTTCTCCAGCCTGTTACACAGGAACAGGAGTGGGCCCCATTCAGCCCCTTCTCCAGCCCGTTACACAGGAACAGGAGTGGGCCCCATTCAGCCCCTTCTCCAGCCCGTTACACAGGGACAGGAGGAGGCCCCATTCAGCCCCTTCTCCAGCCCGTTACACAGGGACAGGAGGAGGCCCCATTCAGCCCCTTCTCCAGCCCGTTACACAGGAACAGGAGGAGGCCCCATTCAGCCCCTTCTCCAGCCCGTTACACAGGGACAGGAGGTGGCCCCATTCAGCCCCTTCTCCAGCAGGTGACACAGTAATAGGAGGAGGCCTCATTCAGCCCCTTCTCCAGCCCGTTACACAGGGACAGGAGGAGGCCCCATTCAGCCCCTTCTCCAGCCTGTTACACAGGAACAGGAGGAGGCCCCATTCAGCCCCTTCTCCAGCTTGTTACACAGGAACAGGAGGAGGCCCCCTTCAGCCCCTTCTCCAGCCTGTTACACAGGAACAGGAGGAGGCCCCATTCAGCCCCTTCTCCAGCCCGTTACACAGGAACAGGAGGAGGCCCCATTCAGCCCCTACTCCGACCTGTTACACAGGAACGGGAGGCCCCATTCAGCCCCTTCTCCAGCCTGTTACACAGGAACAGGAGGAGGCCCCATTCAGCCCCTTCTCCAGCCTGTTACACAGGAACAGGAGGGGGCCCCATTCAGCCCCTTCTCCAGCCTGTTACACAGGAACAGGAGGAGGCCCCATTCAGCCCCTTCTCCAGCCCGTTACACAGGAACAGGAGGAGGCCCCATTCAGCCCCTACTCCGACCTGTTACACAGGAACGGGAGGCCCCATTCAGCCCCTTCTCCAGCCTGTTACACAGGAACAGGAGGAGGCCCCATTCAGCCCCTTCTCCAGCCTGTTACACAGGAACAGGAGGGGGCCCCATTCAGCCCCTTCTCCAGCCTGTTACACAGGAACAGGAGGTGGCCCCATTCAGCCCCTTCTCCAGCAGGTGACACAGTAACAGGAGGAGGCCCCATTCAGCCCCTTCTCCAGCCTGTTACACAGGAACAGGAGGGGGCCCCATTCAGCCCCTTCTCCAGCCTGTTACACAGGAACAGGAGGAGGCCCCATTCAGCCCCTTCTCCAGCCTGTTACACAGGAACAGGAGGAGGCCCCATTCAGCCCCTTCTCCAGCCTGTTCCACAGGGACAGGAGGAGGCCCCATTCAGCCCCTTCTCCAGCCCGTTACACAGGAACAGGAGGAGGCCCCATTCATCCCCTTCTCCAGCCCATTACACAGGAACAGGAGGAGGCCCCATTCAGCCCCTTCTCCAGCCTGTTACACAGGAACAGGAGGAGGCCCCATTCAGCCCCTTCTCCAGCCTGTTCCACAGGAACAGGAGGAGGCTCCATTCAGCCCCTTCTCCAGCCTGTTACACAGGAGCAGGAGGAGGCCCCATTCATCCCCTTCTCCAGCCCATTACACAGGAACAGGAGGAGGCCCCATTCAGCCCCTTCTCCAGCCCGTTACACCGGAACAGGAGGGGGCCCCATTCAGCCCCTTCTCCAGCCTGTTACACAGGAAAAGGAGGCCCCATTCAAGCCCCTTCTCCAGCCTGTTACACAGGAACAGGAGTGGGCCCCATTCAGCCCCTTCTCCAGCCCGTTACACAGGAACAGGAGTGGGCCCCATTCAGCCCCTTCTCCAGCCCGTTACACAGGGACAGGAGGAGGCCCCATTCAGCCCCTTCTCCAGCCCGTTACACAGGAACAGGAGGAGGCCCCATTCAGCCCCTTCTCCAGCCCGTTACACAGGGACAGGAGGTGGCCCCATTCAGCCCCTTCTCCAGCAGGTGACACAGTAACAGGAGGAGGCCCCATTCAGCCCCTTCTCCAGCCTGTTACACAGGAACAGGAGGAGGCCCCATTCAGCCCCTTCTTCAGCGTGTTACACAGGAACGGGAGGCCCCATTCAGCGCCTTCTCCAGCCCGTTACACAGGAACAGGAGGAGGCCCCATTCAGCCCCTTCTCCAGCCTGTTACACAGGAACGGGAGGCCCCATTCAAGCCCCTTCTCCTGCCTGTTACACAGGAACAGGAGGAGGCCCCATTCAGCCCCTTCTCCAGCCTGTTACACAGGAACGGGAGGCCCCATTCAAGCCCCTTCTCCTGCCTGTTACACAGGAACGGGAGGTGGCCCCATTCAGCCCCTTCTCCAGCCTGTTACACAGGAACAGGAGGAGGCGCCATTCAGCCCCTTCTCCAGCCTGTTACACAGGAACGGGAGGCCCCATTCAGCCCCTTCTCCAGCCTGTTACACAGGAACAGGAGGAGGCCCCATTCAGCCCCTTCTCCAGCCTGTTACACAGGAACAGGAGGAGGCCCCATTCAGCCCCTTCTCCAGCCTGTTACACAGGAACAGGAGGAAGCCCCATTCAGCCCCTTCTCCAGTCTGTTACACAGGAACAGGAGGAGGCCCCATTCAGCCCCTTCTCCAGCCTGTTACACAGGAACAGGAGGCCCCATTCAGCCCCTTCTCCAGCCTGTTACACAGGAACAGGAGGAGGCCCCATTCAGCCTCTTCTCCAGCCCGTTACACAGGAACAGGAGGAGGCCCCATTCAGCCCCTTCTCCAGCCTGTTGCACAGGAACAGGAGGAGGCCCCATTCAGCCCCTTCTCCAGCCTGTTACACAGGAACAGGAGGAGGCCTCATTCAGCCCCTTCTCCAGCCCGTTACACAGGAACAGGAGGAGGCCCCAGCCAGCCCCATCTCCAGCCTGTTGCACAGCAACAGGAGGAGGCCCCATTCAGCCCCTTCTCCAGCCTGTTACACAGGAACAGGAGGCCCCATTCAGCCCCTACTCCAGCCTGTTACACAGGAACAGGAGGCCCCATTCAGCCCCTTCTCCAGCCTGTTGCACAGGAACAGGAGGAGGCCCCATTCAGCCCCTTCTCCAGCCTGTTGACCAGGAACAGGAGGAGGCCCCATTCAGCCCCTTCTCCAGCCCGTTACACCGGAACAGGAGGGGGCCCCATTCAGCCCCTTCTCCAGCCTGTTACACAGGAAAAGGAGGCCCCATTCAAGCCCCTTCTCCAGCCTGTTACACAGGAACAGGAGTGGGCCCCATTCAGCCCCTTCTCCAGCCCGTTACACAGGAACAGGAGTGGGCCCCATTCAGCCCCTTCTCCAGCCCGTTACACAGGGACAGGAGGAGGCCCCATTCAGCCCCTTCTCCAGCCCGTTACACAGGGACAGGAGGAGGCCCCATTCAGCCCCTTCTCCAGCCCGTTACACAGGAACAGGAGGAGGCCCCATTCAGCCCCTTCTCCAGCCCGTTACACAGGGACAGGAGGTGGCCCCATTCAGCCCCTTCTCCAGCAGGTGACACAGTAATAGGAGGAGGCCTCATTCAGCCCCTTCTCCAGCCCGTTACACAGGGACAGGAGGAGGCCCCATTCAGCCCCTTCTCCAGCCTGTTACACAGGAACAGGAGGAGGCCCCATTCAGCCCCTTCTCCAGCTTGTTACACAGGAACAGGAGGAGGCCCCCTTCAGCCCCTTCTCCAGCCTGTTACACAGGAACAGGAGGAGGCCCCATTCAGCCCCTTCTCCAGCCCGTTACACAGGAACAGGAGGAGGCCCCATTCAGCCCCTACTCCGACCTGTTACACAGGAACGGGAGGCCCCATTCAGCCCCTTCTCCAGCCTGTTACACAGGAACAGGAGGAGGCCCCATTCAGCCCCTTCTCCAGCCTGTTACACAGGAACAGGAGGAGGCCCCATTCAGCCCCTTCTCCAGCCCGTTACACAGGAACAGGAGGAGGCCCCATTCAGCCCCTACTCCGACCTGTTACACAGGAACGGGAGGCCCCATTCAGCCCCTTCTCCAGCCTGTTACACAGGAACAGGAGGAGGCCCCATTCAGCCCCTTCTCCAGCCTGTTACACAGGAACAGGAGGGGGCCCCATTCAGCCCCTTCTCCAGCCTGTTACACAGGAACAGGAGGTGGCCCCATTCAGCCCCTTCTCCAGCAGGTGACACAGTAACAGGAGGAGGCCCCATTCAGCCCCTTCTCCAGCCTGTTACACAGGAACAGGAGGGGGCCCCATTCAGCCCCTTCTCCAGCCTGTTACACAGGAACAGGAGGAGGCCCCATTCAGCCCCTTCTCCAGCCTGTTACACAGGAACAGGAGGAGGCCCCATTCAGCCCCTTCTCCAGCCTGTTCCACAGGGACAGGAGGAGGCCCCATTCAGCCCCTTCTCCAGCCCGTTACACAGGAACAGGAGGAGGCCCCATTCATCCCCTTCTCCAGCCCATTACACAGGAACAGGAGGAGGCCCCATTCAGCCCCTTCTCCAGCCTGTTACACAGGAACAGGAGGAGGCCCCATTCAGCCCCTTCTCCAGCCTGTTCCACAGGAACAGGAGGAGGCTCCATTCAGCCCCTTCTCCAGCCTGTTACACAGGAGCAGGAGGAGGCCCCATTCATCCCCTTCTCCAGCCCATTACACAGGAACAGGAGGATACCCCATTCAGCCCCTTCTCCAGCCTGTTACACAGGGACAGGAGGAAACCCCAATCAGACCTATACCGTACTGACCCTCTGACAGTGCAGCACTCCCTCAATACTGACCTTCTGACAGTGAAGCACTCCCTCAGTACTGACCCTCTAACAGGGCGGCACACCCTCAGTACTGACCCTCTGACAGTGCGGCGCTCCCTCAGTACTGACCCTCTGACAGTGCAGCACTGTCTCAGTACTGACCCTCTGACAGTGCAGCATTCTCTCAGTACTGACCCTCTGACAGTGCGACATTCCCTCAGTACTGACCCTCTGACAGTGCGGCACTCCCTCAGTACTGACCCTCTGACTGTGCAGCACTCCCTCAGTACTGACCCTCTGACTCTGCAGCACCCCCTCAGTACTGACCCTCTGACAGTGCAGCACTCCCTCAGTACTGACCCTCTGACAGTGCGGCACTCCCTCAGTACTGACCCTCTGACAGTGCAGCACTCCCTCAGTACTGACCCTCTGACAGTGCAGCACTCCCTCAGTACTGACCCTCTGACAGTGCAGCACTCCCTCAGTACTGACCCTCTGACAGTGCGGCACTCCCTCAGTACTGACCCACTGACAGTGCAGCACTCCCTCAGTACTGACCCTCTGACAGTGCGGCACTCCCTCAGTACTGACCCTCTGACAGCGCAGCACTCCCTCACTACTGTCCCTCTGACAGTGCAGCACTCCATCAGAACTGACCCTCTGACTGTGCAGCGCTCCCTCAGTACTGACCCTCTGACAGTGCAGCACTCCCTCAGTACTGACCCTCTGACAGTGCAGCACTCCCTCAGTACTGACCCTCTGACAGTGCAGCACTCCCTCAGTACTGACCCTCTGACAGTGCAGCACTCCCTCAGTACTGACCCTCTGACAGTGCAGCACTCCCTCAGTACTGACCCTCTGACAGTGCAGCACTCCCTCGGTACTGACCCTCTGACAGTGCAGCACTCCCTCAGTACTGACCCTCTGACAGTGCAGCACTCCCTCAGTACTGACCCTCTGACAGCGCAGCGCTCCCTCAGTACTGACCCTCTGACAGTGCGGCACTCCCTCAGTACTGACCCTCTGACAGTGCAGCACTCCCTCAGTACTGACCCACTGACAGTGCAGCACTCCCTCAGTACTGACCCTCTGACAGTGCGGCACTCCCTCAGTACTGACCCTCTGACAGCGCAGCACTCCCTCACTACTGTCCCTCTGACAGTGCGGCACTCCCTCAGTACTGACCCACTGACAGTGCAGCACTCCCTCAGTACTGACCCTCTGACAGTGCGGCACTCCCTCAGTACTGACCCTCTGACAGCGCAGCACTCCCTCAGTACTGACCCTCTGACAGTGCGGCACTCCCTCAGTACTGACCCTCTGACAGTGCGGCACTCCCTCACTACTGTCCCTCTGACAGTGCAGCACTCCATCAGAACTGACCCTCTGACTGTGCAGCGCTCCCTCAGTACTGACCCTCTGACAGTGCAGCACTCCCTCAGTACTGACCCTCTGACAGTGCAGCACTCCCTCAGTACTGACCCTCTGACAGTGCAGCACTCCCTCAGTACTGACCCTCTGACAGTGCAGCACTCCCTCAGTACTGACCCTCTGACAGTGCAGCACTCCCTCAGTACTGACCCTCTGACAGTGCAGCACTCCCTCGGTACTGACCCTCTGACAGTACAGCACTCCCTCAGTACTGACCCTCTGACAGTGCAGCACTCCCTCAGTACTGACCCTCTGACAGTGCAGCGCTCCCTCAGTACTGACCCTCTGACAGTGCGGCACTCCCTCAGTACTGACCCTCTGACAGTGCAGCACTCCCTCAGTACTGACCCTCTGACAGTGCAGCTTTCCCTCAGTACTGGCTCTCTGACAGTGCGGCACTCCCTCAGTACTGAACCTCTGACAGTGCAGCACTCCCTCAGTACTGACCCTCTGACAGTGCAGCACTCCCTCAGTACTGACCCTCTGACAGTGCGGCACTCCCTCAGTACTGACCCTCTGACAGTGCGGCACTCCCTCAGTACTGACCCTCTGACAGTGCGGCACTCCCTCAGTACTGACCCTCTGACAGTGCAGCACTCCCTCAGTACTGACCCTCTGACAGTGCAGCACTCCCTCAGTACTGACCCTCTGACTGTGCTGCACTCCCTCAGTACTGACCCTCTGACAGTACAGCGCTCCCTCAGTACTGACCCTCTGACAGTGCAGCACTCCCCCAGTACTGACCCTCTGGCAGTGCGGCTCTCCCTCAGTACTGACCCTCTGACAGTGCGGCACTCCCCCAGTACTGACACTCTGACAGTGCGGCACTCCCTCAGTACTGACCCTCTGACAGTGCAGCGCTCCCTCAGTACTGATCCTCTGACAGTGCAGCACTCCCTCAGTACTGACCCTCTGACAGTGCGGCACTCCCTCAGTACTGACCCTCTGACAGTGCAGCACTCCCTCAGTACTGACCCTCTGACAGTGCAGCGCTCCCTCAGTACTGATCCTCTGACAGTGCAGCACTCCCTCAGTACTGACCCTCTGACAGTGCGGCACTCCCTCAGTACTGACCCTCTGACAGTGCAGTACTCCCTCAGTACTGACCCTCTGACAGTGCTGCACTCCCTCAGTACTGACCCTCTGACAGTGCGGCACTCCCTCAGTACTGACCCTCTGACTGTGCTGCACTCCCTCAGTACTGACCCTCTGACAGTGCGGCCCTCCCTCAGTACTGACCCTCTGACAGTGCAGCGCTCCCTCAGTACTGATCCTCTGACAGTGCAGCGCTCCCCCAGTACTGACCCTCTGGCAGTGCGGCTCTCCCTCAGTACTGACACTCTGACAGTGCAGCACTCCCTCAGTACAGACCCTCTGACAGTGCAGCACTCCCTCAGTACTGACCCTCTGACAGTGCAGCATTCCCTCAGTACTGACCCTCTGACAGTGCAGCACTCCCTCAGTACTGACCCTCTGACAGTGCAGCACTCCCTCAGTACTGACCCTCTGACAGTGCAGCACTCCCTCAGTACTGACCCTCTGACAGTGCAGCACTCCCTCAGTCCTGACCCTCTGACAGTGCGGCACTTCGTCAGTACTGACCCTCTGACAGTGCGGCACTCCCTCAGTACTGACCCTTTGACGGTGCAGCACTCCCTCAGTACTGACCCTCTGACAGTGCAGCACTCCCTCAGTACTGACCCTCTGACAGTGCAGCACTCCCTCGGTACTGACCCTCTGACAGTGCAGCACTCCATCAGTACTGACCCTCTGACAGTGCAGCACTCCCTCAGTACTGACCCTCTGACAGTGCAGCGCTCCCTCAGTACTGACCCTCTGACATTGCGGCACTCCCTCAGTACTGACCCTCTGACAGTGCAGCACTCCCTCAGTACTGACCCTCTGACAGTGCAACTTTCCCTCAGTACTGGCTCTCTGACAGTGCGGCACTCCCTCAGTACTGAACCTCTGACAGTGCACCACTCCCTCAGTCCTGACACTCTGACAGTGCAGCACTCCCTCAGTACTGACCCTCTGACAGTGCAGCACTCCCTCAGTACTGACCCTCTGACAGTGCAGCACTCCCTCAGTTCTGACCCTCTGACTGTGCAGCACACCCTCAGTACTAACCCTCTGACAGTGCAGCACTCCCTCAGTACTGACCCTCTGACAGTTCAGCACTCCCTCAGTACTGACCCTCTGACAGTGCAGCACTCCCTCAGTACTGACCCTCTGACAGTGCAGCACTCCCTCAGTACTGAATCTCTGACAGTGCAGCCTCCCGCAGTACTGACCCTCTGACAGTGCAGCCCTCCCTCAGTACTGACCCTCTGCCAGTGCAGCACTCCCTCAGTACTGACCCTCTGACAGTGCAGCACTCCCTCAGTACTGACCCTCTGACAGTGCGGAACTCCCTCAGTACTGACCCACTGACAGTGCAGCACTCCCTCAGTACTGACCCTCTGACAGTGCAGCACTCCCTCAGTACTGACCCTCTGACAGTGCAGCACTCCCTCAGTACTGACCATCTGACAGTGCGGAACTCCCTCAGTACTGACCCTCTGACAGTGCGGCACTCCCTCAGTACTGACCCTCTGACAGTGCGGCACTCCCTCAGTACTGACCCTCTGACAGTGCGGCACTCCCTCAGTACTGACCCTCTGACAGTGCAGCACTCCCTCAGTACTGACCCTCTGACAGTGCGGCACTCTATCAGTACTGACCCTCTGACAGTGCGGCACTCCCTCAGTACTGACCCTCTGACAGTGCGGCTCTCCCTCAGTACTGACCCTCTGACAGTGCGGCACTCTCTCAGTCCTGACCCTCTGACAGTGCGGCACTTCCTCAGTACTGACCCTCTGACAGTGCAGCACTCCCTCAGTACTGACCCTCTGACAGTGCGGCACTCCCTCAGTACTGACCCTCTGACAGTGCAGCACTCCCTCAGTACTGACCCTCTGACAGTGCAGCACTCACTCAGTACTGACCCTCTGACAGTGCAGCACTCCCTCAGTACTGACCCTCTGACAGTGCGGCGCTCCCTCAGTACTGGCCCTCTGACCGTGCAGCACTCCCTCAGTACTGACCCTCTGACAGTGCGGCACTCCCTCAGTACTGACCCTCTGACAGTGCAGCACTCTCTCAGTACTGACCCTCTGGCAGTGCAGCACTCCCTCAGTACTGACCCTCTGACAGTACAGCACTCCCTCCGTACTGACCCTCTGACAGTGCGGCACTCCCTCAGTACTGACCCTCTGACAGTGCGGCACTCCCTCTGTACCGACCCTCTGACAGTGCAGCACTCCCTCAGTACTGACCCTCTGACAGTGCAGCACTCCCTCAGTATTGACCCTCTGACAGTGTGGCACTCCCTCAGTACTGACCCTCTGACAGTGCGGCACTCCCTCAGTACTGACCCTCTGACAGTGCGGCACTCCCTCAGTACTGACCCTCTGACAGTGCAGCACTCCCTCAGTACTGACCCTCTGACAGTGCGGCACTCCCTCAGTACTGACCCTCTGACAGTGCGGCACTCCCTCAGTATTGACCCTCTGACAGGGCGGCACTCCCTCAGTACTGACCCTCTGACAGTGCAGCACTCCCTCAGTACTGACCCTCTGACAGTGCGGCACTCCCTCAGTATTGACCCTCTGACAGGGCGGCACTCCCTCAGTACTGACCCTCTGACAGTGCAGCACTCCCTCAGTACTGACCCTCTGACAGTGCATCGCTCCCTCAGTACTGACCCTCTGACAGTGCGGCACTCCCTCAGTACTGACCCTCTGACAGTGCGGCATTCCCTCAGTATTGACCCTCTGACAGGGCGGCACTCCCTCAGTACTGACCCTCTGACAGTGCAGCACTCCCTCAGTACTGACCCTCTGACAGTGCGGCACTCCCTCAGTATTGACCCTCTGACAGGGTTGCACTCCCTCAGTACTGACCCTCTGACAGTGCAGCACTCCCTCAGTACTGACCCCCTGACAGTGCGGTGCTCCCTCAGTACTGACCCTCTGACAGTGCAGCACTCCCTCAGTACTGACCCTCTGACAGTGTGGCACTCCCTCAGTACTGACCCTCTGACAGTGCGACAATCCCTCAGTACTGACCCTCTGACAGTGCCGCACTCCCTCAGTACTGACCCTCTGACAGTGCGGCACTCCCTCAGTACTGACCCTCTGACAGTGTGGCACTCCCTCAGTACTGACCCTCTGACAGTGCGACAATCCCTCAGTACTGACCCTCTGACAGTGCGGCACTCCCTCAGTACTGACCCTCTGACAGTGCAGCACTCCCTCAGTACTGACCCTCTGACAGTGCGGCACTCCCTCAGTACTGACCCTCTGACAGTGCGGCACTCCCTCAGTACTGACCCTCTGACAGTGCAGCACTCCCTCAGTACTGACCCTCTGACAGTGCAGCACGCCCTCAGTACTGACCCTCTGACAGTGCAGCACTCCCTCAGTACTGACCCTCTGACAGTGCGGCACTCCCTCAGCACTGACCCTCTCACAGTGCAGCACTCCCTCAGTACTGACCCTCTGACAGTGCGGCACTCCCTCAGTACTGACCCTCTGACAGTGCAGCACTCCCTCAGTACTGACCCTCTGACAGTGCGGCACTCCCTCAGTCCTGACCCTCTGACAGTGCGGCACTCCCTCAGTACTGACCCTCTGACAGTGCGGCCCTCCCTCAGTACTGACCCTGTTACGGTGCAGGTTTAAGAGACTGGTGAGGCAGAGAAATGGTGAGTACAATCCTCCAAACTTCATTTCCAGATTACCTCTTTGTCTGCGCGCTGGTAGCATTTCAGTTTATATCCCATCGGGTTGCAGTAGAGGTTGATTCTATTCATCTTGGCCAGGTCCAGCAGGTAGATGATCAGCTGGATAGCTGTGATTACAACCCCGAGGAGGCTGCAGGCTAGACAGACTTTGAGCTGCAAGACAGAGAGCTCGGTTACAGAGGAGCTCGCGGAGTCCTGTGAGCGATGCCCATGGCTTAAAGCGGAGAACGGAGCGACGGCGAATTCCGCAACAGGCCTGGCGGGCGAGCGCGTCACCTGTCTCCTCGTCACCACCGTCCCCAGAACCTCTCGACGGTTAATTGCCGGCCTCGAGTTCCCCGCTCCCAGCGCCCACACAATCACCCCGTTGCTATGGGGCAGAAGGAGGCCATTTGCCCCGTGGTGTCTGCGCCTGCTCTTCCAGCGGGCACCGTAACTCGCTCCCCGAACTCCTCCCCGTCCCCCTGCCCATTTTCCTGTTCAGATAGTCATCGAAAACCCTCTTGAAAGCTTCGATTGAACCTACCTCGACCACACATCCGGGCGCGCATTTCAGGTGCAAACCACTCGCTGTGTGACAATGGGGTTCATGCGGGTGGGGGGGGGGGCTGCACGTAGGTGTGCGCATGGCAGACGTGCCAGTATCCCTGGCAAGAGGAAGGCCTAAATTGCCAGTCAGTCAGCTCCAGGGTCCTGGGTCAACCCCCGGGGTATCTATGGCCTCTCACACCTTCAGGAACTCACTGAGGATTTGGACCACTGAAACTAAAGTTGCTCGTGGCTTGAGATAGCTTGGGAGACGGACCTTGCTGAAAGGGGAGATGTTGCTGAAGCTTTTATTTTGTTGCACTCATCAGGTCAAATGTAAGAATACCAAATTTCAAACCAGCGTAACAATTTACACTAACAATCCTCAGGCTGCTAATGGCTACATCAGCGAGATAATCAGACGAGCTGGTGACACGGCTCGTTTACGTTTGCTCGGAGTTCATGCACTGGAATGCATCCGCGCAAACAAAAGGAATATGTCCAAGCCTCACGCACTTTTTAAATGACCGGTGAGCTGGAGGAATCTATCTTTGCCCGCTTTCTCCATGGCAGTTTCTCGCCCGGTCGGATTAGTTTTTCCGACCTTTCCTCCAGTAGGGCAAATTGTTCTGCTTCTTTGGAATTTGGCGATTCTCGGGCGCGCGTATTCAGTGGGCCCGGAACGGGATTCCCGCTGGATGGCCAATTAACGGGCAAGTGATGGGCAGGCGTGGGGACAGGGGAGGGTGGTGGCTGGCGTCTCCAGTGCACACCCTCGGGGAGCTGCTGCCCTGCGAAAAATAAATATTGACGGAAAAAGGACTGTCGAGGCAGCACAATCAATCGGCAACATTGATCATCGGGGGCATTTCTCAATGGTCTTTCAGCCATCGACGGTTCATTGCCCCATTGACAGTTCATTGCCACATTGACAGTTCATTGCCACATTGACAGTTCATTGCCACATTAACAGTTCATTGCCACATTGACAATTCATTGCCACATTGACAGTTCATTGCCACATTGACAGTTCATTGCCACATTGACAGTTCTTTGCCACAGAGATAAAAGCGGGCAACTATTGGTTCCTTCCCCCAGATCCCCGGTCAATTGAACGCAATTTTAGGTGGCCCATTTGCTTTTGCGTTTGGCGGGCGGCGCCACATCAAATTGCGCCCTACGTTCCAGCAGAGTGACAAGGAGCAGCGACCATTTATTTTACTTACAAGCACTTTGCGAGGTTGGTTTTCACTGATGATTGCGAGGAAGCCTGAGATGCCCAACTGTAAGAGAAATGAACAAAGGATTGGTCACTTTGAGGGGGGAAACGTTCGAGGAACATTGGTCACAGTGAAGCACACGCGTGTAGACCTGTCCCGCTCTGAGCTGCACACACGTCTCTCTGTATCGATGGACGGACAAGCCCTCAGGCGCCAAGTTGGCTGCTGCCCCAACTCAAGGCAAGGCTACCAGCCAAGTGCTGGGAAATGGGATTAGAACGGATAGGTTCTTGATGGCCGCCACAGTTACTATGGACCGAAGGGCCTCATTCTGTGCTCAATGGCTCTAATTGAGACCCCTCAACGTTCAATATTTGGATTCTTGAAGGCCATTTCCTGTCAGCCACAAGGTTCAGGATGAGAGGAGGATTGACCTTACGTGGAGGAAGCCTGGAATTCGGTGGGTTTAGGTCTCTCTGACGGGATAAGGAGGTTGGCCGACACCCTTGGAAGCCGCCTTCTGAAGTCTTTCGCCCTCCCCCATTCACCGCCCCGTAACGTCCATTGGCCCCAAGACCTCACTCCCCGACCGGCTTCTCTCCTGAGGCCCTGATCGCCCCCTTCACGTCCCCTCTGAGGGCCTCTCTGCCCTGGGACCCTTTGAACTTACCCAGGCCTCAGTCACCCTGCGGCTGTACCTCCTCTGCGCCTGCTCACAGCAGTGTAGGGCAGTCTGATTGGCTGACAGCGGTTTACGGTGCGATTGCCTCCCGGGTGAGGGGCGTCAAGTAACGGACTTGGTGAATGTGAATTGGTGTGGGGCACGTTGAGTCGAGAAAAGTGTATGTGAGTTAGCGAGTGAGTGTGTGGCTGCGAGGGTGTGTCTGTGAGTGTGAGTAAGTGTGTGTGAGTCTGTGAGTGTATGTCTGTGAGTGATTGTGTGTGTGAGCATGTATGCGTCCGTGTGAGTGTGTTCCTGTGTCTGTATGTGAGTGTGTGTGAGTGGTTGAGTGAGTCCATGTGAGTAGGTGAGTGTGCGAGTGAGAGTTGTGTGCATGCATGTGAATGCGTGAGTGTGTTTGTGTATGAACGAGTTTGTGTGTGCGAGAAGGTATCGATGAGTGTGTGAGTGTGTGAATGGGTGCCAATATGTGTGCATGTGAGTCTGTGTGTGCACATTTTAGTGTGTGTCATAGATTATCATAGAATTTACAGTGCAGAAGGAGGCCATTCGGCCCATCGAGTCTGCACCGGCTCTTGGAAAGAGCACCCTACCCAAGGTCAACACCTCCACCCTATCCCCATAACCCAGTAACCCCACCCACCACTAAGGGCAATTTTAGACACTAAGGGCAATTTATCATGGCCAATCCACCTAACCTGCACATCTTTGGACCGTGGGGGGAAACCGGAGCACCCGGAGGAAACCCATGCGCACACGGGGAGGATGTGCAGACTCCGCACAGTCAGTGACCCAAGCCGGAATCGAACCTGGGACCCTGGAGCTGTGAAGCAATTGTGCTATCCACAATGCTACCGTGCTACCGTGTGCGCGTGCAAGCGCGTGAGTGTGTTTGTGTGAACGTATGTGCGCGTTTGTGTGATTGTGTGTTTTTGTGTGGGATAGAGTGTCATGAGAATGTTGCTTTAAGAAATGCTTGGCTGCTCATATTACTGCAGTGATGTCAGAGAGTGGGTGGAGCTGCACTGCCTGTCAGCTTTTTACTTTCATTTTAGGCTGTTTGCTGCAGGGTGTGTTTTAGTTTTGTTTTCAGTGTTGGAGCTGAAGCCAGACAGAGCAGGTGTACTGTTGATCTCTCTGCCGTGAAAAGACTATCTCTTGATCATTTGGTGAATTATAAATGTTCTCAGTCGGGAATGTAAACCTGATGTGCTTCTGTTAAAAGGTGTTTCTTTTGTCTTCTGGATGTTGTTTGGGAAGTTATTAAGATTACTTAGTGTTGTATTCTTTGGGGGTTGTATTTGAATTGATGGTTGCTAAGATGTTCACTGTATGTTTTAAAAAGGTTAACTTGAGTTCATAGAATAAACATTGTTTTGCTTTAAAAAATACTTTTCCATTTCTGCTGTCCCACACCTGTAGAGTGGGCCGTGCTCCCCGTACCACAATCTAGTAAAAGTTGTGGGTCAGGTGAACTCCATGATACACTTTGGGGTTCTCGAAACCCTGGCCCTTAACGAGAGAGGCAGACAGTTGGATATGTGAGAGCATCGATTATGGTGTGTGTCAGTGTATATTTGAGTGTATGCATGTGAGTGTGCGTTTACATGAGAGTTCAAGTGTGAGTCAGTGCGTGTTGAAGATACACTGCAGAAGGAGGCCATTCGGCCCATCAAGTCTGCACCGACCCCCTTAAACCCTCACTTCCTCCCTATCCCTGTAACCCAATAACCCCTCCTAAACTTTTTGGTCACTAAAGGCAATTTATCATGGCCAATCCACCTAACCTGCACGTCTTTGGACTGTGGGAGGAAACCGGAGCACCCGGAGGAAACCCACGCAGACACGGGGAGAACGTGCAGACTCCGCACAGACAGTGACCCAGCGGGGAATCGAACCTGGGACCCTGGCGCTGTGAAGCCACAGTGCTATCCACTTTGTGCTGCCCGTAACGTTCTCCCCGTGTGTGCGTGGGTTTCTTCCGGGTGCTCCGGTTTCCTCCCACAGTCCGAAGATGTGCAGGTTAGGTGGATTGGCCGTGATAAATTGCCCCTTAGTGTCCAGAATTGCCCTTAGTGTTGGGTGGGGTTACTGGGTTATGGATAGGGTTGGGGTGTGGGCTTGGGTAGGGTGCTCTTTCCAAGAGCCGGTGCAGACTCGATGGGCTGAATGGCCTCCTTCTGTACTGTAAATTCTATGATTCTATGAGAGTGTGGCAGTGTGTATGTCTGTCTGGGTGAGTGTGTGTGTATATTTGAGTGGATGTATATTTGAGTGTGAGTGTGCATACTTGAGTGTGTATTTAAGTGAGTGTGTGTGAGTGCATGTGTATGAGTGTGTGAGCACATTTGAATGTGTTTATGAGTGTGTATATGTGAGTGTGTTTGCGGGTGTGTTTGTGTGAGTGTGTGTGTGTACAAGAGTGTCGATGAGTGAGTGTGCCAGTTTGTCTGCACAAGTCTGAGTGTGTATTATGTGAATGTGCGTATGAATGTATGTGAGTGCATCTGCGAGGGTGTGTCAGTACATCAGTGAGTGTGCGCGTGTGTGTGAATGTGTGTGCGTATGAGTGTCGATGAGTGTGTGTAACGGTTTCTAGGTACGTGTGAGCTAGTGTGTGTGTGTGAGTGTGCGTATGAATGTGAGTGTGTGTACGTGTGTGTATGTATCAGTGTGAGCTTTTTAGTCACTTACAGGGTGCTGGTGTCACTGGCTTGTGTTGTACCGCTGTAATAGGAGATGTAAGGTAGGACCTGGACTACAGGTTCGCCGGTAGCCCCTGCCGGCTGGCTCCGCCCACGGAGAACTGTATAAATATGCATGACCTCCAGTGCCCTGCCATTTCGCCAGCTGCAGCAGGAGGCCACGCATCTGACTGTAATAAAGCCACAGTTGTACCCAATCTGCGTCTTTGTACAATTGATCTTTGCTCGACCAGTATTTATTGCCCTATCCCAAGTTACCCCTTCAGAGGGTGGTGGGGAGCTGCCTTCTTGAACCTCTGCAGTCCCTGAAGTGTAGGTGCACCCACTGTGCTGTTAGAGAGGGAGTTCCAGGATGTTGTGCAGACTTGTAAGGGGAAAGTAGTAGCATGGATAGAGGATTGGTTAATTAAAAGAAAGCAAAGAGTGGGGATTAATGGGTGTTTCTCTGGTTGGCAATCAGTAGCTAGTGGTGTCCCTCAGGGATCAGTGTTGGGCCCACAACTGTTCACAATTTACATAGATGATTTGGAGCTGGGGACCAAGGGCAATGTGTCCAAGTTTGCAGACGACACTAAGATAAGTGGTAAAGCAAAAAGTGCAGAGGATACTGGAAGTCTGCAGAGGGATTTGGATAGGCTAAGTGAATGGACGAGTCTGGCAGATGGAATACAATGTTGACAAATGTGAGGTTATCCATTTTGGTAGGAATAACAGCAAAAGGGATTATTATTTAAATGATAAAATATTAAAACATGCTGCTGTGCAGAGAGACCTGGGTGTGCTAGTGCATGAGTCGCAAAAAGTTGGTTTACAGGTGCAACAGGTGATTAAGAAGGCAAATGGAATGTTGTCCTTCATTGCTAGAGGGATGGAGTTTAAGACTCGGGAGGTTCTGCTGCAATTGTATAAAGTGTTAGTGAGGCCACACCTGGAGTATTGTGTTCAGTTTTGGTCTCCTTACCTGAGAAAGGACGTACTGGCACTGGAGGGAGTGCAGAGGAGATTCACTAGGTTAATCCCAGAGCTGAAGGGGTTGGATTACGAGGAGAGGTTGAGTAGACTGGGACTGTACTCGTTGGAATTTAGAAGGATGAGGGGGGATCTTATAGAAACATATAAGATTATGAAGGGAATAGATAGGATAGATGCGGGCAGGTTGTTTCCACTGGCGGGTGAAAGCAGAACTAGGGGGCATAGCCTCAAAATAAGGGGAAGTAGATTTAGGACTGAGTTTAGGAGGAACTTCTTCACCCAAGGGTTGTGAATCTATGGAATTCCTTGCCCAGTGAAGCAGTAGAGGCTCCTTCATTAAATGTGTTTAAGATAAAGATAGATAGTTTTTTGAAGAATAAAGGTATTAAGGGTTATGGTGTTCGGGCCGGAAAGTGGAGCTGAGTCCACAAAAGATCAGCCATGATCTCATTGAATGGCGGAGCAGGCTCGAGGGGCCAGATGGCCTACTCCTGCTCCTAGTTCTTATGTTCTTATGTTGCCCCGGCAACAGTGAAGGAACGGCCGATATATTTCCCAGTCGGGGTGGTGAGCGACTCGGGGGGGAACCTCCAGGCGGTGGGGTTCCCAGGTATCTGCTGCTCTTGTCCTTCTAGATGGAGGTGGGCGTGGGTTTGGAAGGTGCTGCCTGAGGAACCTCGGTGAGTTGCTGCAGTGCATCTTGTAGATGGGACACACGGCTGACACTGTGCGTCGGTGGGGGAGGGAGTGAATGTTTGTGGAAGGGGAGCAATCAAGCGGGGCTGCTTTGTCCTGGATGGTGTCGAGCTTCTCGAGTGTTGTTGGAGCTGCGCTCATCCAGGCAAGCGGAGAGTTTCCCTCACACTCCTGACTTGTGCCTTGTCGATGGTGGACAGGCTTTGGGTGGGGGGGGTCAGGAGGTGAGTTACTCTCCGCAGGATTCCCAGCCTCTGACCTGCTCGTGTGTGTGTGTGTCTGTGTATGAGTCAATGTTCGTCTGTGAGAGTCTATACATGTGGATATATGTGAGTGTATGGAAGTGTGAAAGAGAGTGTGAGTGAGAGAGAGAGATAGAGAGAGTAATAAGGAAATCAGAAAAACAATCAAACTCACCAGCACAGCAGTGTAAAACGGAGTCCCAGTCTTGATCACCATTGAGTTGATCAGCCAGAAAAGCGTAAGTTCCAGTACAAAGAGAATTATTCCCAACAGAACCAAAGCAACCTGCAAATTAAGCAAATTCCAGCAGTAAGAGCCACAGGAAAATTCATCAAACCAGCCTGTGACACAGGAACAGGAGGAGGTCCCATTCAGCCCCTTCTCCAGCCTGTTACACAGGAACAGGAGGAGGCCCCATTCAGCCCTTTCTCCAGCCCGTTACACAGGAACAGGAGGAGGTCCCATTCAGCCCCTTCTCCAGCCTGTTACACAGGAACAGGAGGAGGCTCCATTCAGCCCCTTCTCCAGCCGGTTACACAGGAACAGGAGGAGGCCCCATTCAGCCCCTTCTCCAGCCCGTTACACAGGAACAGGAGGAGGCCCCATTCAGCCTCTTCTCCAGCCTGTTGCACAGGAACAGGAGGAGGCCCCGTTCAGCCCCTTCTCCAGCCTGTTACACAGGAACAGGAGGAGGCCCCATTCAGCCCCTTCTCCAGCCTGTTACACAGGAACAGGAGGAGGCCCCATTCAGCCCCTTCTCCAGCCTGTTACACAGGAACAGGAGGAGGCCCCATTCAGCCCCTTCTCCAGCCTGTTACACAGGAACAGGAGGAGGCCCCATTCAGCCCCTTCTCCAGCCTGTTGCGCAGGAACAGGAGCAGGCCCCATTCAGCCCCTTCTCCAGCCTGTTACACAGGAACAGGAGCAGGCCCCATTCAGCCCCTTCTCCAGCCTGTTACACAGGAACAGGAGCAGGCCCCATTCAGCCCCTTCTCCAGCCTGTTACACAGGAACAGGAGGAGGCCCCATTCAGCCCCTTCACCAGCCTGTTACACAGGAACAGGAGCAGGCCCCATTCAGCCCCTTCTCCAGCCTGTTACACAGGAACAGGAGCAGGCCCCATTCAGCCCCTTCTCCAGCCTGTTACACAGGAACAGGAGGAGGCCCCATTCAGCCCCTTCACCAGCCTGTTACACAGGAACAGGAGGAGGCCCCATTCAGCCCCTTCTCCAGCCTGTTACACAGGAACAGGAGGAGGCCCCATTCAGCCCCTTCTCCAGCCTGTTACACAGGAACAGGAGGAGGCCCCATTCAGCCCCTTCTCCAGCCTGTTACACAGGAACAGGAGGAGGCCCCATTCAGCCCCTTCTCCAGCCTGTTACACAGGAACAGGAGGAGGCCCCATTCAGCCCCTTCTCCAGCCTGTTACACAGGAACAGGAGGAGGCCCCATTCAGCCCCTTCTCCAGCCTGTTACACAGGAACAGGAGGAGGCCCCATTCAGCCCCTTCTCCAGCCTATTACACAGGAACAGGAGGAGGCCCCATTCAGCCTCTTCTCCAGCCTGTTGCACAGGAACAGGAGGAGGCCCCGTTCAGCCCCTTCTCCAGCCTGTTACACAGGAACAGGAGGAGGCCCCATTCAGCCCCTTCTCCAGCCTGTTACACAGGAACAGGAGGAGGCCCCATTCAGCCCCTTCTCCAGCCTGTTACACAGGAACAGGAGGAGGCCCCATTCAGCCTCTTCTCCAGCCTGTTACACAGGAACAGGAGGAGGCCCCATTCAGCCCCTTGTCCAGCCTGTTGCGCAGGAACAGGAGCAGGCCCCATTCAGCCCCTTCTCCAGCCCGTTCCACAGGAACAGGAGGAGGCCCTATTCAGCCCCTTCTCCAGCCTGTTACACAGGAACAGGAGGAGGCCCCATTCAGCCCCTTCTCCAGCCTGTTACACAGGAACAGGAGGAGGCCCCATTCAGCCCCTTCTCCAGCCTGTTACACAGGAACAGGAGGAGGCCCCATTCAGCCCCTTCTCTAGTTTCTTACAGCACTGTGAGGATTGTATGATGCCATTAACATTCATGATGGTTATTCACTAATTAAATAGTATCCAAGCGAGACAGAACAGAGACTGGGAGGCAAAGGGAGTGAGACAGCGAAAGAAAGAGACCCAGAGAGTGAGAGAATGAGACACACAGATACGGAGAGGGAGGCAACCAAAGGAAGGACTGAGGGAAGAATGGAGAGGAACACAGAGAATGAGAGACAGAGAAAGTGAAAGAGATAGAGAGAGAGACTGATGCGACCATCAATTCACTCAAGGACTCGTGTTGGAGTAAAACAATGGTTTTAATTAACTATCCACTTTGCCTGCCTGCGACTGGTACATACTGAGGACAGTCCCACAGGCCACCTACTCTTATACTCCTTCAAAGGGGCGGAGCCATGGGCGGAGCCCGTAGATGCTGCAACATCCTCCAACACCTCCTCCTGTGGGTGAAGCCATACAATGGCCCACTGATAAAACCCACAGGGTTAATAACATAGAACATAACTGGTGAATTAACTGTATTTACATTCACCACATTCACCCCCTGTTTAAAAATGAAGTCCGGCGGGTGTGACGGGCTCATAGATTCAGTCGGTCCGGTCGCCGGATTATACGCTGCGACCGCCGAAGCGCTGGTGTTGCAGCCGTTTCAGGTGTCTGGGGAAGTGGGTCCGGAGCAGGCACAGGCGGGGAGTCCGGGAGCGGCTCTTCCTGAGCTTCATCCCTGCGGACTGGTGTGCCGGGTGGAAGGGAGCGCCGGAGCCAAATGGGCGCGGGGGCGCTGGGCATGGGAGAAAGAGCGGGGTACAGCGCGGGGGGTACTGTGGACGTAGTGGTGGCGGAGCCTGCGGGCGCAAGGTCTCGGAGGGTGACGGTATCCTGTTGACCATCGGGGTGCTCAACATATGCGTAGTGCGGGTTTGAGTGCAGGAGCTGGATCCTCTCTACCAGGGGATCGGTCTGATGGGTCCGAACGTGTTTCCGGAGGAGAACTGGACCCGGTGTCATCAGCCAGGGTGGGAGCGAGGCCCCTGAGGTAGTCCCCCTCGGGAAAATAAACAAGGAGGAGTCTGGTTTGTGGCCGTGCAAAGGAGGGACCTAATAGAGTGGAGCGCATCGGGGAGGACTTCCTGCCAGTGGGACACCGGGAGATTCCTGGACCGCAGGGTCAGTAGGATGGTCTTCCAGACCGTTGCGTTCTCCCTCTCCACCTGTCCATTTCCCCGGGGGTTATAACTGGTAGTCCTGCTCGAGGCGGTGCCCTTACTGAGCAGGTACTGACGCAGTTCGTCGCTCATGAACGACGAGCCCCGGTCACTGTGGACATAACTGGGGAAACCAAACAGGGTGAAGACACTATGCAGGGCTTTAATGACGGTGGACGTGGTCATATCGGGGCAGGGGATGGCAAACGGGAAGCGGGAGAACTCATCAATAATACTGAGAAAGTGGTATTGCGATTATTCGAGGGGAGGGGCCCTTTGAAATCGATACTGAGGCGTTCAAAGGGCCGGGATGCCTTTACCAGGTGGGCCTTATCCGGTCGATGGAAGTGCGGTTTACACTCTGCACAGATCTGGCAGTCCCTGGTTATAGCTCTGACCTCCTCAGTGGAGTAGGGCAGGTTGCGGGCCTTGATATAATGGATAAGCCGGGTGACCCCCGGGTGGCAGAGGTCGTCGTGGATAGCCCGTAGTCGGTCATCTTGCGCGCTGGCGCATGTGGCGCGGGACAGGGCATCTGGGGGTCGTTGAGCTTCCCAGGACGATATACTATATCGTAGTTGTAGGTGGAGAGTTCAATCCTCCACCTCAAGATCTTATCGTTCTTGATCTTGCCCCGCTGCATATTGTCGGACATGAAGGCAACCGATCGTTGGTCGGTGACGAGGGTAAACCTCCTACCAGCGAGGTAGTGCCTCGAGTGCCGTACGGCTTCCACAATGGCTTGGGCTTCTTTTTCGACCGAGGAGTGTCGAATTTCGGAGGTGGTGAGGGTGCGGGAAAAGAATGCTACCGGTCTGCCTGCTTGGTTGAGGGTGGCGGCGAGAGCGACCTCTGAGGCGTCGCTCTCCACCTGGAAGGGGATGGACTCGTCCACCGCGCGCATTGCCGCTTTGGCGATGTCCGCCTTGATGCAGCTGAAGGCCTGGCGGGCCTCGGCTGCCAGTGGGAAGAGGGTGGCCTTAAATAGTGGGCGGGCTTTGTCCGCACACTGGCGGACCCACTGGGCGTAGTAGGAAAAAAATCCAAGGAACCTCTTCAGGGCCTTGGAGCAGTGGGGGAGGGGGAGTTGCAGGAGGGGCGCATACGGTCAGGGTCGGGCCCTGGAACCCCGTTTTCCACAACGTAGCCGAGGATGGCTAGTCTGGTTGTGCGGAAAACGCATTTCTCCTTGTTGTTCGTAAAGTTTAGGGTTTGGGCGGTTTGGCGAAATCTCTGGAGGTTGGCGTCGTGGTCCTGCTGATCATGGCCGCAGATGGTGACGTTGTCCAAGTACGGAAACGTGGCCCGCAGCCCGTAACGGTCCACCATTCGGTCCATTGTTCTTTGGAACACCGAAACCCCGTTCGTGACGCCAATGGGGACCCGGAGGAAATAGAAAAGGCGGCCGTCTGCCTCAAACGCCGTGTAGTGGCGGTCCTCCGGGCGGATTGGGAGCTGGTGGTACGCAGAGTTCAGATCCACCGTGGAGAACACCCGGTAGTGCGCGATCTGATTGACCATGGCTGCAATCCGGGGAAGGGGGCACGCATCGAGTTGCGTAAACCGGTTAATGTCAGGCTGTAATCGGCCACCATCCGGAGCTTCTCCCCGGTCTTGGCGACCAACACCTGAGCTCTCCAGGGGCTGTTGCTAGCCTCGATGACTCCCTCCCGCAAGAGACGCAGGACCTCAGACCTAATAAATATTCTGTCCTGCATGCTATACCGCCTGCCGCGAGTGGCTACTGGCTTGCAATCAGCGGTGAGATTAGCGACGAGGGAAGGAGGGTCAACTTTCAGAGTGGCGAGGCTGCACACCGTGAGTGGGGGCAGGGGTCCGCCAAAGCTAAGCGTCAGGCTCTTGAGATTACATTGAAAATCGAGCCCTAAAAGGAGGGGGGCGCAGAGGTCTGGGAGCACGTACAGCTGGAAATTAGTGTACTCAGCGCCCTGGACCGCTAAGGTTACCGTAGTTTTGTACCGAGTGAGACCCGGAGGCGAGGGAAATTGTTTGTTGCGCCGGGAATATCGGGAGCGAGCAGCGGCTTACCAGATCCGGGTGGATGAAACTCTCAGTGTTCCCGGAGTCAAACAGGCAAGGTGTCTCGTACCCGTTAACCCGGACGGCCATCGTTGAGCTCTTGAGGTGCTTGGGTCGCGACTGGTCCAAGGTGACTGCGCTGAGTTGAGGGTAACCGGCGGCGTGGTCGGCTGTGCTGAGCCGGCCCCCCGGTGACCGTCCGAGCAGGTCGTACGCGTCGAGCGGCGTAGCAGATGGCGTCCAGGATGGCGGCCCCCGTTGATCAAGCCTGGCGGGCGTCGGGGAAGATGGCGTCCAAGATGGCGGCCCCCATGGATCGCACGTGGCCAGCCGCGTGGGGGAGGATGGCCAAAATGGCGGCCCCCGTGAGTCGCACGTGCTGTGCGGAGTCGGAGTGGGCAGGTACGCTGCCACATTGCGAGGTCTGCGGGCCCGAGAGTCGGTAGTCCGGGCCTGAGGCTTGGCGAGGCAGGCCTTGGCAAAGTGCCCTTTTCGGCCGCAACTGTTGCAGTGCGCGTTGCGGGCCGGGCAGTGTCGAGGGTGTTGAGGCTGGCCGCAAAAATAACAAGGCAAACCCCCCACGATGAGCGGGTGGACGCGCAGCACAGGATCGGGGCTAGGCCGACCCCGGAGTGGGTGCGGGAGGATAGAGAGCTCCCACGGCACAGGCCCGCTCGTGGATCGGTGGGCCCCGATCGCGGGCCAGGCCACCGTGGGGGCTCCTCCAGGGGCCAGATCGCTCCGCGCCCCCCCCCCACCCCAGGACCCCGGCGGGGCCGGCCATAAACGGGCGGCCACTCGGCCCATCGCAAGCCGGAGAATCGCCAGGGGGGGGGGGGGGGGCGCTGCCAGCAGCCGCCGATCGGCAGAGACAATGACTGAGGCAGAAGAGAGAGAGTCAAACAGAGAGTCAGACAGACAGACCAAGAGCAGAGACAGAGAGAGATCGAAACGCCAGTGATGTAAGATAGAGCGAGTGAGACAGATTGAGGGGCAGAGAGAGACGACGGACAATCGAAAACAGAGACAAAAAGACCAGGAGACAGGGAGAGAGAGAGAGAGAGAGAGAGAGAGACAAGAGAGACAGGTAGAGATAGAGAGAGAAGCAGACAGTCGGATAGAGACACGGACAGACAAGACGATGGAGAGAGAGAGAGAGAGAGAGACAGGACAATGTGGTAAACCACTGCTGCACCTGTATTAGGGGATGTACGGTCGGGCCTGTACTTACAGGTTCGCCGGTAGCCCCTGCCTGCTGGCTCCGCCCAGGAGGCGGGGTATAAATATGCGTGTCCTCCAGCCAGCAGCCATTTCGCCAGCTGCTGTGGGAGGCCACACATCTGACAGCAATAAAGCCTCAGCTGGATTCAACTATCGCCTTCGTCCAATTGATCGCGCCTCAGGAAACAAGAGTCTGGGAGGGAGAGAGAGGAAAGCAGACAGATAAAGAGACAGGAATACTGAATGAGAGAGGGAGAGACGAAGCAACAGAGAGGCACAAGGAGAGAGAGAGAGATAGCGACAGTGGGAGTGACCGAGAGACAGCGAGGAAGAGGCGTGGATCTCAGGGGGAACAGAGACAGAGATTCGTACCCCCATCGATTTTGGCTCCCAGGCGCGGTATCTTTGGAGAGCGTCTGGCATCTTGCTGTGCACGGCGGAGCTGGCAGCTGGCTGGGGGTTAGCACTCCCCCCTGCCGGCGTCCCTGGTGATGCCATGGCGATCCTGTGAGAATAAAAATACAATTGTCATTGGCACGGTGAAGGTGCATTCTCTGGGCAGGGGGGCCACGGGCCTGTTGTGTGTTGTGACTGACCCCCGCTGACGATGACCCCCCCCCCTCCCCGACACCCCCTCCTCACTGAGAGGCAGCAATGGGCCGGGAGTGGGGAGGGAGGGGGCTGGAAAACACAGGCCAGGAGGGAGTATCCACTCCCAATTCCCACATAAATACACTTCGATTATTTGCGATGCTGACATTAAAGAAATTCTTCTGCACTTTCTCCAGCTCATTTCACAATGTTTGTGTTTTCCCAGCCAATAATCAGCGTCGGTCTGAGGCGTGGTCACTGCGGGATCGTTAACACCCAGCGCAGAGGGTCAGAGGGCCTTGGTGCGCTCCCTCAGTACTGACCCTCTGACAGTTCAGCACTCCCTCAGTACTGATCCTCTGACAGTGCGGCACTCCCTCAGTACTGACCCTCTGACAGTGCAGCACTCCCTCAGTACTGACACTCTGACAGTGCAGCACTCCCTCAGTACTGACCCTCTGACAGTGCGGCACTCCCTCAGTACTGACCCTCTGACAGTGCAGCACTCCCTCAGTACTGACCCTCTGACAGTGCGGCACTCCCTCAGTACTGACCCTCTGATAGTGCAACACTCCCTCAGTACTGACCCTCTGACAGTTCAGCACTCCCTCAGTACTGACCCTCTGATAGTGCAACACTCCCTCAGTACTGACCCTCTGACAGTTCAGCACTCCCTCAGTACTGACCCTCTGACAGTGCAGCATTCCCTCAGTACTGACCCTCTGACAGTGCGGCACTCCCTCAGTACTGACCCTCTGACAGTGCAGCACTCCCTCAGTACTGACCCTCTGACAGTGCGGCACTCCCTCAGTACTGACCCTCTGACAGTGCAGCACTCCCTCAGTACTGACCCTCTGACAGTGCGGCACTCCCTCAGTACTGACCCTCTCTGACAGTGCGGCACTCCCTCAGTACTGACCCTCTGACAGTGCGGCACTCCCTCAGTACTGACCCTCTCTGACAGTGCGGCACTCCCTCAGTACTGACCCTCTCTGACAGTGCGGCACTCCCTCAGTACTGACCCTCTGACAGTGCGGCACTCCCTCAGTACTGACCCTCTGACAGTGCAGCACCCCCTCAGTACCGACCCATCACGGACCGGAGAATCGCCGGGGGTGGAGAATTCGGGACACGGCGGGGGCGGGATTCACGCCGGCCCCCGGCGATTCTCCGACCCGGTGGGGGGTCGGAGAATCACGCCCCAGGGGTCACAGTCTGAGGATCCGGGGTAGACCATCAAGGACAGAGATGAGGAGACATTTCTTCACCCAAAGAGTGGTCGGCCTGTGGGATTCATTCCCACAGGAGGTCGTTGAGGCCAAAACATTGCATGTTTTGAAGAAGCAGTTAGATACAGCACTTGGGTTACAGAGGGGAAGGCAGGCAGGGGGTTGGGGTCTCCGGAACCTGATGTATTACTCCAGGGCGGCGAATTTGGAGAAGGTGCGGAGCTGGGTCAGAGGGGTGGATTCCCCGTGGGTCAGAATGGAGGAGAGTTTGTGTACGTGGTCGGGATTGAAAGCACGGGCGACAGCGCCGCTCCCGATAGTCCCGGGAAGATACTCCGGGAGTCCGGTAATAGCCAACACTTTGGGTTGGGGGCAGGGTCAAGGGAAATGCCGATTCGGGGGAACCACAGATTTGAGCCAGGGAGGTGGGATGGAAGTTTTCGGGAATGGGAGGAGAAGGGGATTAAGACGCTAAAAGATTTGTTTCTTGGGGTCGGTTTGCAGGATTGAGGGAGCTGGAAGCGAAGTATGGGCTGGAGCAGGGGGAAATGTTTAGGTACATGCAGGTTCGAGATTTTGCCAGAAAGGAGGTACAGAGGTTACCGGTGGAGCCGGCCTCCACATTGCTGGGGGAGGTGTTGACGACAAGGGGACTGGAGAAGGAGGCAGTGTCGGCAGTTTACGGAGCTATTTTGGAAGAGGAGAAGGCACCACTGGAAGGGATCAAAGCAAAGTGGGAGGAAGAGCTGGGAGAGGATATGGAGGAGGGGGTCTGGTGTGAGGTGCTCCGGAGGGTGAATGCCTCCACCTCGTGCGCGAGGTCGGGGCTGGTACAGCTGAAGGTGTTGTACAGAGCACATCTCACGAGGGCGAGGATGAGCCGATTCTTTGAAGGAGTAGAAGATGTGTGTGAAGTTGCGGGGGAGGCCCCGCTAATCACGTTCATATGTTTTGGTCCTGCCCAAAGCTGGAGGATGAATGGAAGGAGGTTTTTAGGGTAATTTCTAAAGTGGTGCACGTGAAACTGGACCCGGGCCAGAGAAGGGGAAAGCAGGGAGAGAGAGAAGAAGAAAGAGGGAGAGAGAGAAGAGGAAAGAGGTTGAGGGAGAAGAGGGAGAGGGAGAAGAGGAAAGAGGGAGATGGAGAAGAGGAAAGAGGGAGAGAGAGAGAAGAGGAAAAAGGGAGAGAGAGAAGAGAAAAGAGGGAGAGAGGGAAGAGGGAGGGAGAGAAGAGGAAAGAGGGAGAGGGAGAGAAGAGGAAAAGGGGAGAGAGAGAAGAGAAAAGAGGGAGAGAGAGAAGAGGGAGAGAGAAGAGGAAAGAGGGAGAGAGACAGAAGAGGGAAGAGGTAGAGAGAGAAGAGGGAAGAGGGAGAGATAGAAGAGGAAAGAGGGAGAGATAGAAGAGGA
Organism: Scyliorhinus torazame; assembly: GCF_047496885.1. Taxonomy (NCBI): domain Eukaryota; kingdom Metazoa; phylum Chordata; class Chondrichthyes; order Carcharhiniformes; family Scyliorhinidae; genus Scyliorhinus; species Scyliorhinus torazame. Next base: position 13,809,363 of record NC_092710.1, on the reverse strand, counting down.
AAGAGGGAGAGAGAAGAGGAAAGAGGGAGAGAGAGGAGAGGAAAGAGGGAGCGAGAGAAAGGGAAAGCAGGGAGAGAGAGAAGAAGAAAGAGGGAGAGAGAGAAGAGGAAAGAGGGAGAGAGAGAAGAGGAAAGAGGGAGGGCGAGAAGAGGAAAGAGGGAGAGAGAGAAGGGGAAAGAGGGAGAGAGAAAGGGGAAAGAGAGAGAAGAGGAAAGAGAGAGGAGAGGAAAGAGGGAGAGAGAGAAGGGGAAAGAGGAAGAGAGAAAAGGGGAAAGAGAGAGAAGAGGAAAGAGAGAGAGAAGAGGGAGAGAGGGGGGGAAAAGGGAGTGAGAGACGAGGAAAAGGGAGAGAGAGAAGAGGAAAGAGGAAGAGAAAAAAGAGAAGGGGAAAGAGGGAGAGAGAGAAGAGAAAAGCAGGGTGAGCGAGAAGAGGGAAGAGGGAGAGAGAGAAGAGGAAACGGGAGAGAGAGAAGAGGAAAGAGGAAGAGAGAAAAGGGGAAAGAGAGAGAGAGAAGAGGAAAGAGGGCGAGAGAAGAGGAAAGAGGGAGAGAGAGAAGAGGAAAGAGGGAGAGAGGGAAGAGGAAAGAGGGAGAGGGAGAAGAGGAAAGAGGGAGAGGGAGAGGGAGAAGAGGGAGATGGAGAAGAGGAAAGAGGGAGAGAGAGAGAAGAGGAAAAAGGGAGAGAGAGAAGAGAAAAGAGGGAGAGAGGGAAGAGAGAGGGAGAGAAGAGGAAAGAGGGAGAGGGAGAGAAGAGGAAAAAGGGAGAGAGAGAAGAGAAAAGAGGGAGAGAGGGAAGAGAGAGGGAGAGAAGAGGAAAGAGGGAGAGGGAGAGAAGAGGAAAAAGGGAGAGAGAGAAGAGAAAAGAGGGAGAGAGAGAAGAGGGAGAGAGAAGAGGAAAGAGGGAGAGAGACAGAAGAGGGAAGAGGTAGAGAGAGAAGAGGGAAGAGGGAGAGATAGAAGAGGAAAGAGGGAGAGATAGAAGAGGAAAGAGGGAGAGAGAGAAGAGGAAAGAGGGAGAGAGAGGAGAGGAAAGAGGGAGCGAGAGAAAGGGAAAGCAGGGAGAGAGAGAAGAAGAAAGAGGGAGAGAGAGAAGAGGAAAGAGGGAGAGAGAGAAGAGGAAAGAGGGAGGGCGAGAAGAGGAAAGAGGGAGAGAGAGAAGGGGAAAGAGGGAGAGAGAGAAGGGGAAAGAGAGAGAAGAGGAAAGAGAGAGGAGAGGAAAGAGGGAGAGAGAGAAGGGGAAAGAGGAAGAGAGAAAAGGGGAAAGAGAGAGAAGAGGAAAGAGAGAGAGAAGAGGGAAGAGGGAGAGAGGGGGGGAAAAGGGAGTGAGAGACGAGGAAAAGGGAGAGAGAGAAGAGGAAAGAGGAAGAGAAAAAAGAGAAGGGGAAAGAGGGAGAGAGAGAAGAGAAAAGCAGGGTGAGCGAGAAGAGGGAAGAGGGAGAGAGAGAAGAGGAAAAGGGAGAGAGAGAAGAGGAAAGAGGAAGAGAGAAAAGGGGAAAGAGAGGGAGAGAAGAGGAAAGAGGGCGAGAGAAGAGGAAAGAGGGAGAGAGAGAAGAGGAAAGAGGGAGAGAGGGAAGCAGGGGGAGAGAGAAGAGGAACGAGGGAGAGAGAGGAGAGGAAAGTGGGAGAGAGGAAAGCAGGGAGAGAGAGAAGAGGAAAGAGGGAGAGAGAGAAGAGGAATGCAGGGAGAGAGAGAAGGGGAAAGAGGGAGAGAGAGAAGGGGAAAGAGAGAGAAGAGGAAAGAGAGAGGAGAGGAAAGAGGGAGAGAGAGAAGGGGAAAGAGGAAGAGAGAAAAGGGGAAAGAGAGAGAAGAGGAAAGAGAGAGAGAAGAGGGAAGAGGGAGAGAGGGGGGGAAAAGGGAGTGAGAGACGAGGAAAAGGGAGAGAGAGAAGAGGAAAGAGGAAGAGAAAAAAGAGAAGGGGAAAGAGGGAGAGAGAGAAGAGAAAAGCAGGGTGAGCGAGAAGAGGGAAGAGGGAGAGAGAGAAGAGGAAAAGGGAGAGAGAGAAGAGGAAAGAGGAAGAGAGAAAAGGGGAAAGAGAGAGAGAGAAGAGGAAAGAGGGCGAGAGAAGAGGAAAGAGGGAGAGAGAGAAGAGGAAAGAGGGAGAGAGGGAAGCAGGGGGAGAGAGAAGAGGAACGAGGGAGAGAGAGGAGAGGAAAGTGGGAGAGAGGAAAGCAGGGAGAGAGAGGAGGAAAGAGGGAGAGAGAGAAGAGGAATGCAGGGAGAGAGAAGGGGAAAGAGGGAGAGAGAGAAGGGGAAAGAGAGAGAAGAGGAAAGAGAGAGGAGAGGAAAGAGGGAGAGAGAGAAGGGGAAAGAGGAAGAGAGAAAAGGGGAAAGAGAGAGAAGAGGAAAGAGAGAGAGAAGAGGGAAGAGGGAGAGAGGGGGGGAAAAGGGAGTGAGAGATGAGGAAAAGGGAGAGAGAGTAGAGGAAAGAGGAAGAGAGAAAAGAGAAGGGGAAAGAGGGAGAGAGAGAAGAGAAAAGCAGGGTGAGAGAGAAGAGGGAAGAGGGAGAGAGAGAAGAGGAAAAGGGAGAGAGAGAAGAGGAAAGAGGAAGAGAGAAAAGGGGAAAGAGAGAGAGAGAAGAGGAAAGAGGGAGAGAGAGAAGAGGAAAGAGGGAGAGAGAGAAGAGGAAAGAGGGAGAGAGAGAAGAGGAATGCAGGGAGAGAGAGAAGGGGAAAGAGGAAGAGAGAAAAGGGGAAAGAGAGAGAGAGAAGAGGAAAGAGGGAGAGAGAAGAGGAAAGAGGGAGAGAAGAGGAAAGAGGGAGAGAGGGAAGCAGGGGCAGAGAGAAGAGGAACGAGGGAGAGAGAGAAGTGAAAAGCAGGGAGAGAGAGAAGGGGATAGAGGGAGAGAGAGAAGAGGAAAGAGGGAGAGAGAGAAGAGGAAAGAGGGAGAGAGAGAAGTGAAAAGCAGGGAGAGAGAGAAGGGGAAAGAGGGAGAGAGAGAAGAGGAAAGAGGGAGAGGAGAAGAGGAAAGAGGGAGAGAGGGAAGCAGGGGGAGAGAGAAGAGGAACGAGGGAGAGAGAGAAGTGAAAAGCAGGGAGAGAGAGAAGGGGAAAGAGGGAGAGAGAGAAGAGGAAAGAGGGAGAGAGAGAAGAGGAAAGAGGGAGAGAGAGAAGTGAAAAGCAGGGAGAGAGAGAAGGGGAAAGAGGGAGAGAGAGAAGAGGAAAGAGGGAGAGAGAGAAGAGGAAAGAGGGAGAGAGAGAAGTGAAAAGCAGGGAGAGAGAGAAGGGGAAAGAGGGAGAGAGAGAAGAGGAAAGAGGGAGAGAGAGAAGAGGAAAGAGGGAGAGAGAGAAGTGAAAAGCAGGGAGAGAGAGAAGGGGAAAGAGGGAGAGAGAGAAGAGGAAAGAGGGAGAGAGAGAAGAGGAAAGAGAGAGAAGAGGAAAGAGGGAGAGAGAGAAGAGGAAAGAGGGAGAGAGAGAAGAGGAAAGAGAGAGAAGAGGAAAGAGGGAGAGAGAGGAGGGGAAAGAGGGAGAGAGAGAAGAGGAAAGAGGGAGTGAGAGAAGGGGAAAGAGGGAGAGAGAGAAGAGGAAAGAGGGAGAGAGAGGAGGAAAGCAGGGAGAGAGAGAAGAGGAAAGAGGGAGAGAGAAGAGGAAAGAGGGAGAGAGAGAAGGGGAAAGCGGGAGAGAGAGAAGAGGAAAGAGGGAGAGAGAGAGAAGTGAAAAGCAGGGAGAGAGAGAAGGGGAAAGAGAGAGAGAGAGAGCGGACTGTTTGAGCGACAGTATGCGATGCTGATTGTAAGGATGGTGTAGGGTTAAACAATCCCACACAGTAAAGCTCCCACACCCAGCTGGTTACTCACTGTGAAGTACCGAATCCAACGTCCCGACAAGCTTCCCAATTTACACCGAGGTTCCCAAACAAACTTCACCAACTTCCAGCAACATTCGATCAGGCTGCACACCGACCAACTAAAGGAGGTCAGTCGGAATATTCCTCATAGTCCACAAGGCAAACGCTCTCCAAGTCAGCTTTACTCCGTCCTGGGAGCAATGGGTTCACATCCTTGTTCAGCTGGGTTCCATTTAACTCCCAGCTCATTAACTGAGCGAGGGTAAACAGTTCCACAACACAGTGAAATCTGTTGCAATCTCTCAATTCTCCACTGGCTTAACTGGTAAGCTCCACCTAGTGCTGCTCTCGCGCACTTTCATCGACTTAAAAACCTCGATCAGGCCACCTCCTCAGTTTACTCCCAGAATCATACAATTTACAGAGCATAAAGAGGCCATTCGGACCATCGAGTCTGCACCGGCCCTTGGAAAGGGCACCCTACCTAAGCCCATGCCTCCACCCTATCCCCGTAACCCCACCGAACCTTTGTTGTGGACAAGGGCAATTTATCATGGCCACCTAACCTGCACATCTTTGGACTGTGGGAGGAAACCGGAGCACCCGGAGGAAACCCACGCACACACGGGGAGGACGTGCAGACTCCGCACAGTCACCCAAGCCGGGAATCGAACCTGGGCCTGAGCTAACCATTGTATTACCATGCTGCCCCATGGTAAAGTTGCCATAGTCCCGGTACGGGAATTGAACCTGCTGAGCTGGCCCCGCTCTCCATCACAAACCAGCTATCTAGCCAAGCGAGCTAAGCTGTCCCTCGTTACCAGATAAAAGAGCCAAGCCTCTATAAACTTCACCGATAGGAGTTACGTATCCCTCTAAATGAGTTCCTTCTGCACTTCTGTCTGTCTCTCTCCCTGTCTCTCGTGCAATGCAATCAATCTCGCCCGATCGTCCAATGAATGTCTATCCAGATTTCGGGGATCTTCCACAGCCAACCTACAAGAGGTGTCATCAACGCTGAGGGAAATATTTGGTTTGTTTTTAATCACTAAACACTCTCCAATCCCTCCAGCTTTACATTCTCTCTTGCCTGCTCATGGTTACGTTCAGTGACTAGCATAGATGATGGTTCAATGTTCTCAGAGTCGGTTGGCTGTGTTTGCATCATTTGACCATGTGGTAGTCTGTGTAGAGGTATTACGGTACCTAGTAATGCTGGAACACCATTGGTAGATATTGTATGTTTCCCATTGGTCAAGCTGTATGGTAGCTCCGCCCTGCAACGCAGGGTATAAGAGCTCGTGCCGCCCCAGCAGCCTTCTTTCTGTACCTGAGCTGCGGGGGGAAACACCTAGCTTATTAAAGCCTTCAGTTGGACTACAACCTCGCTTTAGTGGTCATTGATTGTGCATCAGACCATAAGACATTGGGGCAGAATTAGGCCACTCGGCCCATCGAGTCTGCTCCGCCATTCAATCATGGCTGATATTGTTCTCATCCCCATTCTCCTGCCTTCTCCCCATAACCCCCGATACCCTTATTAATCAAGAACCTATCTATCTCTGTCTTAAAGACGCTCAGCGATTTGGCCTCCGCAGCCTTCTGCGGCAAAGAGTTCCACAGATTCACCACCCTCTGGCTGAAGAAATTCCTCCTCATCTCTGTTTTAAAGGATCGTCCCTTTAGTCTGAGATGATGTCCTCTGCTTCTAGTTTTTCCCACTAGTGGAAACATCCTCTCCACGTCCACTCTATCCAGGCCTCGCAGTATCCTGTAAGTTTCAATAAGATGCCCCCTCATCCTTCTAAACTCCAACGGGTCCAGACCCGGAGTCGTCAACCGTTCCTCATACGACAAGCTCTTCATTCCAGGGATCATTCTTGTGAACCTCCTCTGGATCCTTTCCAAGGCCAGCACATCCTTCCTTAGATACGGGGCCCAAAACTGCTCACAACACTCCAAATGGGGCCTGACCAGAGCCTTATACAGCCTCAGAAGTACATCCCTGGTCTTGTATTCTAGCCCTCTCGACATGAATGGTAACATTGCATTTGCCTTCCTAACTGCCGACTGAACCTGCACGTTAACCTTCAGAGAATCGTGAACAAGGACTCCCAAGTCCCTTTGTGCTTCTGATTTCCGAAGCATTTCCCCATTTGGAAAATAGTCTATGCCTAAATTCCTCCTTCCAAAGTGCAGAACTTCACACTTTTCCACATTGTATTCCATCTGCCACTTCATTGCCCGCTCTCCGAGCCTGTCCAAGTCCTTCTGCAGCCCCCCTGCTTCCTCAATAGTACCTGCCGCTCGACAGATCTTTGTGTCATCTGCAAACTTAGCGACAGTGCCTTCAGTTCCTTCTTCCAGACCACTCCTTGTTTTACAGCTTTAACCTCCTCATCGGTTTTCATACTCACAGTCGAGGCAGGAAAACTGGCGCAAAATGGCCACCGATTCACCATTTTGCTGGGGGCAGGGAGGCAGCGCTAGCTGCCAATACGGCCCTGAGCATTTCCGGTTCCGTGCCGTGCTTCATGGCGGACTCAGCCCCCGGACCGCACAAGTAGTGCGTGCCTCGGACCACATTTCCACTGTTTCTCTTTACTTTCACAGTCAGAGGATGCAACGTTATTGGCTCCATGACCTTTCTGGTTGTTGCGGACAGAAGTGGAGGCAGAATGACGACAGGGCTCCCCATCCTCCTTCCTCGTAACTGATTCCTGCCGGGATAGGGATTCAGGGAGTAGAGACAGTAATTGAAGTTATCGGGCGTGATTCTCCCAGCCCTGCGCCGGGCCGGAGAATCCCCGAAACCGCCCCGCGCCGCCCCGACGCCGGCGCGCGATGCTCCGAGGTGCGGAGAATCGCCGCCATTCGCGGGCCGCTGTCCGCGGCCGGGCCGCCGATTGTCCGGTCCGGATGGGCCGCGCGGCCGCCCGGAAACGGCAGAGACCCCGCCGCCGTTCACCCCTGCTCGCAGCCGGCAGGAACTCTGCGCGTAGGGTCGGGGGGCGGCCTCTGGGGCAGGAAAAAGCGCTCCTTCACCGGGGAGCGGGGGGGGGGGGGCCTCCGTAGGAGTCTGACCCGCGATCGGGGCCCACCGATCGGCGGACCGGCCTCTCCCCCCCCCCCGGCCTACTTTGTTGCACGGCCGGCTCCTGAACCTCCTTCTATGTTGCGTCGGGGCCGGCGTGCTGAAGACGTCCCCCACGCATGCGCCGGTCGGCGCGGCGGCCATTTGGCGCCGGGAAGGGAGTCTGGAGCGGCGTGAACCTGTGGGGGCCAGAATCCGTACTCCACGAGCCTGTTTCGCGACGTCGTTCACGAACACATAGTCTCCATTTCAGAGAATCGCACCCATTGTATGCACTGTCTTGAGTTGTCTGGTTTAAGGAGTAACTGTCAGCTACTTTCAGGTGTGAGGTTACTATTGTGCTAATGTTATGGGCCAGGGCTTAGAAACTCCAAAGTGTATTGTGGAGTTCACCTGGCAGCACGGTAGCACAGTGGTTAGCACTGTGGCTTCACAGCGCCAGGGTCCCAGGTTCGATTCCGGCTTGGGGTGACTGTCTGTGCGGAGCCTGCACGTTCTCCCCGTGTGTGCGTGTGGGTTTCCTCCGGGTGCTCCGGTTTCCTCCCACAGTCCAAAGACGTGCAGGTTAGGTGGATTGGCCACGCTAAATTGCCCATAGTGACCAAAAAGGTTAGCAGGGGTTATTGGGTTACGGGGTTAGGGTGGAATTGAGGGCTTAAGTGGGTCGGTGCAGACTCAATGGGCCAAATGGCCTCCTTCTGCACTGTATGTCCTAGATGTTCTATAACCTTTATGTTGAATTTGGCTACGTTGAATACAAAAGCATTGGCTTCAGGTATGAGTCATCAGACGTCGTAGAGACTTTAATCCAAACAAGGTTTATTCTCAGTTTATTCTGAGAATTTAGTTAATATATATATACTTAAACAAACAGTAAGAATTTTTATCAATTACAAACATAAGGACACCACACAGCGACAGTAATCTATGTATAACACTCACTGAATTCACCCTTAACTGTTCCAATTCAATAACAAAATCCAATTCAATCAAAACCACTTTCCAAGGGTGTGGCCCATCACTCTGCATTCTCATCTGAATGGGACTGATCTTTTTCCTGAGAGTCTGAACCAGTCTCAACCAGCGGATTCAAACTCCATCCGGGAAGCAAACTATCTCTTTTAAGTTACCAAGGCAGGTAGCCACATCCTGTTTACTTTTGGAACAGTTTTTAAAGGAAAAAAATATAGAAAGACAGCTCCACCCACAAAATGACATCACTGAAGCCATGTGATAAGACACAAACCTTTCTTAAAGAGACACTCACATGACACTAATATTAAAGTTTTGTTTTAAAATATCAAATCCCTATTTCTTCGTGCAATCACGCCTGGGGTGAAGTATACTTTCCGCACAGTCTTACAAAATAAACTAAAATATTAGGGTTTTGGTTCAGTATCTTAGCCACTGTTGGGACCATAATACTCCACACAGACAGTCACCCAAGGCCGGAATTGAACCCGGGTCTCTGGCACTCTGAGGCAGCAGTGCTAATGCTGTGGCACCGTGTAAAATGAAGCTTGGCCGCACAGGAAGGTGTTAAAGTGCATCTTCAAATACAGAATACAGAGACACAAAATGTGCAGAGGTTTAGGAAGGGAATTCTTCAGCCGAGCAAATGGATAAGTTAGTGACAGGCAGCATGGTTTTGTACGGGGAAAGTCATGTCTCACCAACTTGATTGAATTTTTTGAAGTGTTGACAAGGAAAATTGATGAGGGAATGGCGGTGGATGTAGTTTATATGGACTTTAGTAAGGCGGTCGACAAGGTCCCACATGGAAGACTGGTACAAAAACTACAATCACATGGGATTTGGGGTGGGCTGGCCAGATGGACACAGAACTGGCTCGGTTATAGAAGCCATGATGTGGAGATGCCGGCGTTGGACTGGGGTGAGCACAGTGAGAAGTCTTACAACACCAGGTTAAAGTCCAACAGGTTTGTTTGGAATCACTAGCTTTCGGAGCACTGCTCCTTCCCCAGGTGAATTCACTGACAGTGCTCCGAAAGCTAGTGTTTGAAACAAACCTGTTGGACTTTAACCTGGTGTTCTTACTTGGTTATAGAAGACAGAGAGTAGTGGTGGAAGGGTGTTTTTGAGAATGGAGATCTGTAGCTAGTGGTGTTCCGCAGGGATCAGTGCTGGGACCTCTGTTGTTTGCAGTATATATAAGTGATCGGGAGGAAAATGTGGGTGGTGTGATTAATGAGTTTGTGGATGACACGAAGATTGGCGGAGATGCTGATAGTGCCGAGGATTGTCAAAGAATACAGCAGGATATAGATAGATTGGAGACTTGGGCACTGAAATGGCAGATGGAGTTTAATCTGGGCAAATGCGAGGTGATGCATTTTGGAGGATCAAATCTAGGTATGAATTATTCTGTAAGTGGCAGAATCCTGAGGAATATTAACATACAGAGGGATCTGGGCGAGCAAGTCCACAGTTCCCTAAAAGTGGCAACACAGGTGGCCAAGGTGATTAAGAAGACTTTTGGCATGCTTGCATTCATCAGCCGGGGAATTGAGTACAGGAGTTGGGAAATCATGTTGCAGCGATATAAAACCTTGGTTAGGCTGCATTTGGAGTATTGCGTGCAGTTCTGGTCACCACATTAGCAGAAGGATGTGGAAGCTTTGGAAAGAGTGCAAAGGTTCACCAGGATGTTGCCTGGTCTCAAGGGTGTTGGCTATGAGGAGTGTTTGAATAAACCAGGATTGTTTTCACTGGAAAGTTGGAGGCTGAGGAGAGACTTGATAGGGGTCTACAAAATTATGAGAGGCACAGACAGGGTGGATAGTCAGAGGCTTTTACCAAGGGTGGCATTGTCAGTTACAAGAGGGCACAGGTTCAAGGTGAGAGGGGGAAAGTTTAAGGGAGATGTGCGGGTTAAGTTTTCATGCAGAGAGAGGTGGGTGCCTGGAACACATTGCCAGAGCATGTGGTGGAAGCACAGTAGCAACATTTAAGAGGCATCTGGATAGGGACATGAATAGGGAGGAAACAGTGACACGGACCGAGTAAGGGCAGAAGTTTATTTTTAGTTTGGGCATCATGATTGGCACAACCTTGGAGGGCCGAGCGGGCCTGTTCCTCTCCTGTGCTTTTCTTTGTCCTTTGATCTCTCTGGCCAAGTGTGATTGCAATGGCACATTAAAATCCGGTATGCGCAACAAGCCAATATTCGGAAGAGCACAGAAGTCTTGGAGAGTTGTGACGTGGGGGAGGTTACGGAGGCAGAGAGGTTTGTAGGGGCTGGAGGAGGTTACAGAGGTAGGGAGGGCTGTAGGGGCTGGAGGAGGTTACAGAGATAGGGAGGGTTGTAGGGGCTGGAGGAGGTAACAGAGATAGGTAGGGTTGTAGGAGCTAGAGGAGGTAATAGAGATAGGGAGAGTTGTAGGGACTGGAGGAGGTAACAGAGATAGGGAGGGTTGTAGGGGCTGGTGGAGTTTACAGAGATAGGGAGGGTTGTAGGGGCTGGAGGAGGTAACAGAGATAGGGAGGGCTGTAGGGGCTGGAGGCGGTAACAGAGCTAGGGAGAGTTGTAGGGACTGGAGGAGGTAACAGAGATAGGGAGGGCTGTAGGGGCTGGAGGAGGTAACAGAGATAGGGAAGGTTGTAGGGGCTGGAGGTAACAGAGATAGGTAGGGTTGTAGGGGCTAGAGGAGGTAATAGAGATAGGGAGAGTTGTAGGGACTGGAGGAGGTCACAGAGATAGGGAGGGTTGTAAGGGCTGGAGGAGATTACAGAGATAGGGAGGGTTGTAGGGAGGTTAGAGATAGGGAGAGTTGTAGGGGCTGGACGAGGTTAGAGATTGGGAGGGTTGTAGGGACTGGAGGAGGTTACAGAGATAGAGACGGTTATAGGGACTGGAGGAGGTTAGAGATAGGAAGAGGTGTAGGGGCTGGGGGAGGTTACAGAGATAAGGAGGGTTGTAGGAGCTTACAGAGGACAATAAGCAATTATTATTATTAAATATGAGGGTTCCCACCTCCGCCATCGTGGGAACATGGGGGTTCACACCCTGACCCTGAAGCTGGTGGAATTTAAGACTCAAGTCATGAAATCTGGAAGTGTACGATGGACTTGGTGAGAAGTGGAAGTGTCATCTTGGCTCACTGATGGGCTTCCAGGGTGACCGGGGTCGCCGCCCTGGCTCAGTCTAGTGCCCACATGACCGCAGCCCCAGAGCGGACACGGTTGACTCTCAGATTGTCTGTCTGGAATGGGCCAGGTGGACCGCTCAGTCCAGGTGATGTTTGGGGATGGGCGACAATGCTGGCCTTGCCAGCGATGCCCCACCTCCCTCTGATGAAATATTTTTTTTAAATCAAAGGAGATGGGGTGGGGGGAATATAAAACTCAATGTGCATTGACAGGCCCTGTGGGCGGAGCTGGGGTCATGGCATTTGGAGCAGGATGAGTGCAACCTTGCTTTCCCATTGCCAAGTGCACTAAGCCTTAAAAGATGCACAAGATGGCCGCCCGGGACATTCAAATCTCCCGCCCCCGCAATCAGGGGCGTGGCCAGCCACCGCCGTCATTACGTGATAGACGCCGAGGGATGATTGACGGTTTCCAAGCGAGGGCGTCACTTGGGGGCGGGGGCTCGCTTTGCCAATCGGGCTCGAACATCGGGGTCCGTGGCCAGGCTGACGGTGGGGGGGGGGGGGGGAGCGAGTCGGCAAGCAGGCCACGCCCCTCCCCGTCCAAACGCGCGCGCACCTGTCAATGTGACGTTGTGACGTTTTGTCCAATGTCGAGTGTGACGAGATGGGGTGGACACGGACGGGCACGCGGGGGTGGACGGGGCGGGCACGCGGGGCGGGGCAAGCGGCAGAGGGCGGGGCGAGCGGCAGAGGGCGGGGCGGGGCACGCGGGAGTGGGCGGGGCGGGGCACGCGGGAGTGGGCGGGGCGGGGCACGCGGGAGTGGGCGGGGCGTGGCACGCGAGAGTGCGCGGGGCGGGGCACGCGGGAGTGGGCGGGGCACGCGAGGTGGGCGGGGCCGAGCACGCGGGGGGGATTTGAATGGTGTTGACGGTTTGAGAGGAAGTCTCGAGCTCAGGTGGGGGAGAGAGAGATAGAGGGAGAGACAGAGACAGAGAGAGAGAAAGATAGAGGGAGAGAGACAGATAGAGACAGAGAGAGAGACAGAGAGAGAGAAAGATAGAGGGAGAGAGAGACAGAGAGAGAGAAAGATAGAGGGAGAGAGACAGATAGAGGGAGAGAGACAGACAGAGAGAGAGAGAGAGACAGATAGAGGGAGAGAGAGACAGAGAGAGAGAGAGACAGAGAGAGAGACAGAGAGAGAGAGACAGAGAGAGAGACAGAGAGAGAGACAGAGAGAGAGACAGAGAGAGAGAGACAGATAGAGGGAGAGAGAGACAGAGAGAGAGAGAGACAGAGAGAGAGACAGAGACAGACAGACAGAGAGCGAGACAGAGAGAGAGACAGAGAGAGAGACAGAGAGAGAGAGACAGATAGAGGGAGAGAGAGACAGAGAGAGAGAGAGACAGAGAGAGAGACAGAGAGAGAGCGAGACAGAGAGAGAGACAGAGAGAGAGACAGAGAGAGAGAGACAGATAGAGGGAGAGAGAGACAGAGAGAGAGAGACAGATAGAGGGAGAGAGAGACAGAGAGAGAGAGAGAGAGAGAGACAGAGAGAGAGAGAGAGACAGAGAGAGAGAGAGAGACAGAGAGAGAGAGAGAGACAGATAGAGGGAGAGAGAGAGACAGAGAGAGAGAGACAGATAGAGGGAGAGAGAGAGAGAGAGAGAGACAGAGAGAGAGAGAGAGACAGATAGAGGGAGAGAGAGAGACAGAGAGAGAGAGACAGAGAGAGAGACAGAGAGAGAGACAGAGAGACGGAGAGAGAGGGTGTGATAGGGGGATAGAGACAGAGAGAGAAAGGGAGAAAGATAGAGGGAGAGAGACAGAGAGAGATAGAGGGAGAGAGACAGAGGGAGAGACAGAGAGAGAGAGAGACAGAGAGAGAAATAGAGGAAGAGATAGAGGGAGGGAGAGAGAGAGATAGCTGAGGGGGAGGTTACCTGAGAGGGGGATTACCTGAGAGAGAGAGATTACCTGAGAGAGAGAGATTACCTGAGAGAGAGAGAGAGATTATCTGAGAGGGAGATTACCTGAGAGAGAGATTATCTGAGAGGGACATTACCTGAGAGAGAGATTACCTGAGAGGGAGGTGACCTGAGAGGGAGGTTACCTGAGAGGCAGATTACCTGAGAAGGAGATTACCTGAGAGAGAGATTACCTGAGAGGGAGGTTACCTGAGAGGGAGGTTACCTGAGAGAGAGATTACCTGAAAGGGAGATTACCTGAGAAGGAGATTACCTCAGAGGGAGGTTACCTGAGAGAGAGATTACCTGAGAGGGAGGTTACCTGAGAGAGAGATTATCTGAGAGAGAGATTACCTGAGAGGGAGGTTACCTGAGAGGGAGGTTACCTGAGAGGGAGATTACCTGAGAGGGAGATTACCTGAGAGGGGGATTACCTGAGAGGGAGATTACCTGAGGGAGAAGTTACCTGAGGAAGGGTCTACCTGAGGGAGTGATTACCCGAGGGGAGGTAACCTGAGGGGAGGTTACCTGAGGGAGACGTTACCTCAGGGGGAGGTTACCTCAGGGGGAGGTTACCTGAGGGAGAGGTTACCTAAGGGGAGGTTACCTGAGGGAGAAGTTACCTGAGGGAGAAGTTACCTGAGGGAGAGGTTACCTGAGGGGGAGGTTACCTGAGGGAGAGGTTACCTGAGGGAGACGTTACCTGAGGGGGACGTTACCTGAGAGGAGGTTACCTGAGGGGGAGGTTACCTGAGGGGGAGGTTACCTGAGGGAGAGGTAGCTGAGAGGAAAATTACCTGAGGAAGACGTTACCTGATGGGGAGGTTACCTGAGGGAGAGATTCTCTGAGGGAGAGATTCTCTGTGAGGGTGGTTACCTGAGGAGAGATTACCCGAGGGAGAGATTACCTGAGGGGAGGTTACCTGAAGGGGAGGTTACCTGAGGGAGAGATTACCTTTGGGAGAGATTACCTTTGGGAGAGATTACCCGAGGGAGAGATAACTGAGGGGGAGGTTACCTGAAGGGGAGGTTACCTGAGGGAGAGATTACCTGAGGGAGAGATTACCTGAGGGAGAGATTAATTGAGGGGGAGGTTACCTGAGAGGGAAATTACCTGAGGGGGAGGTTACCTAAGCGAGACGTTACCTGAGGCAGATACAGCTGAGAGGGAAATTACCTGAGGAAGAGGTTACCTGAGGGGGAGGTTACCCGAGGGAGTGGTTACCTGAGGGAAACATTACCTGCGATGGAGGTTATCTGAGAGGGAGATTACCTGAGGAAGAGGTTACCTGAGGCAGAGGATATGTGAGGGAGATGTTACCTGAGGGAGAGGTTACCTAAGGGAGAGGTTAACTGAGGGGGAGGTTACTTGAGGAAGAGATTCCCTAATAGAGAAATTACCTGAGAGGGAAATTACCTGACGGGGTTTCCTGAGTGAGAGGTTTCCTGAGGGGGTTTCCTGAGTGAGAGGTTTCCTGAGGGGGAGGTTACCTGAGGGGGAGGTTACCTGAGAGGGAGGTTACCTGAGGGGGAGATTACCTGAGGGAGAGATTACCAGAGGGAGAGATTACCTCAGGGAGACGTTAGCTGATAGGTTACCTGAGAGGGCGATTTACTGAGAAAGAAGTTACCCGAGAGGGAGAAGTTACCCGAGAGGGAGAAGTTACCCGCAAGGGAGAAGTTTCCCAAGAGGGAGATTACCTGAGGTGTAAATTACCCAAGAGGGAGATTACTTGAGGGGTAAATTATCTGAGAGGGAGATTACCTGAGGGATAGGACTGTTACTTGAGAGAGAGCAAGGCTATGCAAGAGTGAGGAAGTTTACCTGTGAGATAGATTACCGAAGGGTGAGGGAGATTACATTAGGGGGAGAGAGATTAACCAGAGATAAATAGGGAAATTACTTAAGAAAGGGAGATCACCTGAGAAGAGAGAGGGAGAGATTGCCTGAGATAGTGGGGACGATTACCTGAGAGAGGGAGAGACATTATCTGGGAGAGAAAGTGCAAGGTTACCTGAGAGAGAGGGAGACAGATTACCTGCGAGAGAGGGAAAATGATTACCTGAGAGAGAGGGAGAGATTACTTCAGAGAGGGAAGGAGAGGAGGATTTCTTGACAGAGGGAGATAAGGATTACCTGAGGGAGAAAGGGATTACTTAAAAGAGAGGGAGATTACCTGAGATAGGCAAGGGGAGAGGGAGTACTTGAGACAGAGAGGGGGATTACCTGAGAGAGGGGAGATTACATGAGATAAGGAGGGAGATTACCTGAAAGCGGGATGTTGTGATTGGCTGAGAGAGGAAAGTGGGATTATCTGGGGGGATTATTGGAAGGAGGGAGAGAGGGATCACCTGAGGAGGTATAAAAGACATTACCTGAGAGGGAGAGGGGATTACCAGAGGGAGGCCGATTACCTGAACTGGAGAGAGGGATTATATGAGAGAGGAAGATTACCTGAGGGGTGGGGGGGGGAGGTGAAACGGAGAGAGGTTACTTGACAGAGAGGAATAATCTGAGAGGGAAGAGAGACAAAGGGAGATTTTACCTGCGAACAAGAGATTACCTAACAGGGAAATTACCTGAGAAAGGGAGATTTCCTGAGAGAGGCATTACCTGCGAGGTAGGAATTATTTGAGAGAGGTGGATTATCTGAGAGAAGGAGGTAGAGAGTGGATACCTGAAAGAGGGGGATTATTTTCGGGAGGGATAGAGTTATAAAAATATCACCTGAAAGAGGGAGATTTCCTGGTTACCTGAGAGCAATACCTGGGAAGGAAAGCGAGTGAGATTATATGAGAGGTGGATATTATCTGAAAAAGTGAGAGGGATTAGTCGAGAGAGGGAGTACTTGACAGAGGAATTACCTAAAAGATAGAGAAGGGATTACCTGAGGGAAAGAGAGGAATTATTTGAGGAAGAAGGATTATCTGAGAGAAGAGACAGAGAGAGGAATTATCTGAGCGAAGGATAATCTGAATGAGAGGCAGAGAGAAGGGTTACCTGAGACAAAGCCAGGTGGGTGGAAGGGATAAATATCAGAATAATTACCTGAGAGAGGCAGAGAAAGGGATTACCAAAGAGATAGAGGGACGCAGAGAGGGTTTACCTCAGAGAGAGAGAACGAGGGAGAAAGGGAACGTCAGAAGGGGAGGGGATTACACGAGAGGGCGATTACCTGAGAAAGTGAGTGAGGGAATACCTCACAGAGCAGGATTACCACAGAAAAAGGCCGACAGGAATTACCAGAGAAAAAGCACCTGGCAAAGAGGCAGTGAGGAATTACCTGAGAAACATCACCTGGCAAAGAGTAAAATTGTCTGAAAGAAGGATTAGAAGAGAGAAATATTACTTGGGAGAAAAGGATTATCTGAGACAAAAAGAGGGAGAGGGGCAGAGGAATATTACCGGAGAGATATTGCCTGAGAAGAGAGCACCTGTGAGAGAATGAGGGGCAGTTTGTGAGGGCGAGAGAGAAACATCACCAGAGATAGCAAGGAAATATAGCTTGTGAGAAATCATCTGAGAGATACGCCTGAGCAATATCACCTGAAAGGGAGAGAGAGGCAGTATCGGTGGGCGAGAAAAACATCACCAGAGAGTGCAGGGAAATAACACCTGTGAAAAATCACCTCCAGAGGACAGAGATATCACCCGAAAGAAATTAACTGAACAAGGAGAGAAATATCACCTGAGAGACGAAAGAAATAGCACCAGAGAGAGGAGGAGAGAGATAGCACCTGAAAGAAAGGAAGAGATATATCACCAGAGAGATAGTGCCAGAGAGATAACACCTGAGAGAGGAGGAAAGAGATATCACCTGAGAGAGGAGGATAGACATATCACCTGAGCGAAAGGAAGAGAGCTATCACCTGAGACACGTTGCCTGAAACAGGAGAGATAGCACCTGAGAGATATTGCCTGAGTAGAAGGATATCACCTGATATATCCTGAGAGTAGGAGATAGATATCACCTGAGAGATATTGCCTGAGACTAGGAGAAAGATATCACTTGAGAGATAACGCCTGAGAGAAGGAGAAAGATATCACCTGAGAGAGGTGGAGAGAGATAGCGCCCGAGAGAGGAGGACTCACCTGAGAGCACTTGAGAATTATCATCCGAGAAAGGAGGAAAAAGATAGCACCTTAGAGATATCGCCTGAGAAAGGAGGAGAGATCTATCACCCGAAAGATATTGCCTGAGAGAAATCGCCTAAGAGGAGAGAGAGATAGCGCCTGAGAGCTATTGCCCAAGAGAGGAGATATATAACCTGAGAGATATCATCCGACAGATAGCACCTGAGAGAAAGCGCCTGTGAGATATTGCCTGAAAAAATAGAGGGATAGCATCTGACAGATATCACCTGAGAGAGGGGAGGAGAGATTTCACTTGAGAGGGGAGAAGAGAGATCTCGCCTGAGAGAGGAGAGAGCTGTCACCTGAGGGATAGCACCTGAGAGAGGAGAGGGATAGCGTATGAGTTATCACCTGAGAGAGGGGAGGAGAGAGATTTCACCCGATTGAGAGGAGCAGAAGCTTGAGTATCACCTGAGAGATATTGCCTGGGAGATATTGCCTGGAAGAGGTGGAGAGAGATAACACCTAAAAGACATCATCTTCGAGAGGAGGAGAGATATCACCTGAGAGATATTGTGTGGAAGAAGAGAGAGATAACACCTGAGATAAATCACCTTAGAAAGAGGTGAGATATCACCTGAGACATATTGTCTGAGAGAGAGGAAAAGAGATATCGCCTAGAGATATCACCCAAGAGACACCACCTGAGAGAGAGACGAGAGATCGCCTGACAGAGAGGATAAAAGATATACCTGAGATATAACGCCCAAAAGATATCGCGTGGGAGAGAAGAGATATCGCCTGAGAGATCAGCGATATACCAACTGAAAGAAAACACGAAGAGATATTAACTTAGAGAACAGAAACATCATTTAAGAGAGTGAGGGAGGAGAGACATCACTCGAGGTAGTGTGGAGGAGAGACCTCACCCAAGAGAGCGCGGAGGAGAGACATCACCTGAGAGAGAGGAGGGACATCACCCGAGGGAGTGCGGAGGACAGACATCATCCGAGAGAGTGCGGAGGAGAGACATCACCTGAGAGTGCGGAGGAGAGACATCACCCGAGGGAGTGCGGAGGAGAGACATCACCCGAGGGAGTGCGGACGAGAGACATCACCCGAGAGAGAGGAGAGACATCACCCGAGGGAGTGCGGAGGAGAGACATCACCTGTGAGAGAGGAGGGACATCACCTGAGGGAGTGCGGAGGAGACATCACCCGAGGGAGTGCGGAGGAGAGACATCACCTGAGAGAGTGCGGAGGAGAGACATCACCTGAGAGTGCGGGGGAGAGACATCACCCGAGGGAGTGCGGAGCAGAGGCATCACCTGAGAGAGTGCGGAGGAGAGACATCACCTGAGAGAGTGCGGAGGAGAGACATCACCTGAGAGAGTGCAGAGGAGAGACATCACTTGAGTGCGGAGGAGAGACATCACCTGAGAGAGTGCGGAGGAGAGACATCACCTGAGAGAGTGCGGAGGAGAGACATCACCTGAGAGAGTGCGGAGGAGAGACATCACCTGAGAGAGAGAAAGAGAGACATCACCCGAGAGAGAGAGGGAGAGACATCACCTGAGAGAGAGAAGGAGAGACATCACCCGAGGGAGTGCGGAGGAGAGACATCACTTGAGAGTGAGGAGGAAAAACATCACCTGAGAGAGTGCGGAGGAGAGACATCACCTGAGAGTGAGGAGGAGAGACATCACTTGAGAGTGAGGAGGAAAAACATCCCCTGAGAGAGTGCGGAGGAGAGATATCACCTGAGAGTGCGGAGGAGAGATATCACTTGAGAGAGTGCGGAGGAGAGACATCACCTGAGGGTGAGGAGGAGAGACATCACCTAAGAGAGATAGACGTATCACTTGCGAGAAAGGAAAGACCTCACCTGAGTGAGAGGGAGAGAGACATCACCAAAGGAAGAGAGAGAAAGGAGAGACATCACCTGAGAGAGAGGAGAGACATCACCTGAGAGTGCGGTGGAGAGACATCCCCTAGAGGGAGGAGGGACCTCACCTGAGGGAGGGGAGAGACATCACCTGAGAGAAAGAGAGAAAGGAGAGAGATCAACTGAGAGAAAGGAGAAGAGACATCACAGAGAGGTAGAGAGAGAAGAGACATTACCAGAGAGAGGAGAGACATCGCCTGAGAGAGGAGGCATTACCCGAGAAAAAGGAGGAGAGACATCACCTGAGAGAGTGCGGTGGAGAGACATCCCCTAGAGGGAGGAGGGACCTCATCTGAGGGGAGGGGAGAGATATCACCTGAGAGAGAGAGAAAATAGAGCCATCGCCTGAGAGAAGAGGAGAGACATCACCGAGAGAGAGAGAGAAGGGACATTACCAGACAGAGAGAAGACATTACCTGAGAGAGAGGAGAGACATCGCCTGAGAGAGGAGAGACATCGCGTGAGAGAGAGAGAGAGAGAGACATCACCTGAGAGAGAAGAAAGACATCACCTGAGAGAGAGCGAGAGAGCATCACCTGAGAGAGAGAGGAGACATTACCTGAGAGAAACGAGGAGAGACAACAGGTGAGAGAGAGGAGAGACATCACCTGAGAGGGGGAGACATCACCTGAGAGAGAGAGACATCGCCTGAGAGAGAGATATCACCTGAGAGAGAGAGTGACATCACCTGAGAGAGAGGGACATCACCTGAGAGAGAACGAGAGAGAGGGGGGAGACAACACCTGAGAGAGACATCACTGAGAGGGAGAGACATCACCTGAGAGAGTGCGGAGGAGAGACATCGCCAGAGAGAGTGCGGAGAAGAGCCATCACCTGAGAGAGGAGAGACATCGCCCGAGAGAGAGAGGAGACATTACTTGAGAGTAAGGAGGAGAGACATCACCTGAGAGAGAGAGGAGTGACATTACGTGAGAGAGAGAGCGAGACTCACCTGAGAGAGAAAGAGACATCATCTGAGAGAGAGACATCACCTGAGAGAGTGCGGAGGAGAGATATCACCCGAGAGAGGAGAGAGACATCACCTGAGAGAGAGAGATATCACCTGAAAGAGGAGACCGACATCGCCTGAGAGACAGCGAGAGAGAGAGGGGGGGAGAAACAACACCTGAGAGGAGAGACAACACAGAGAGAGAGACATCGCCTGAGAGAGAGGGGAGAATACATCACCTGAGAGAGTGCGGAGGAGAGACATCACCTGAGAGAGTGCGGAGGAGAGACATCACCTGAGGGTGAGGAGGAGAGATATCACCTGAGAGAAAGGAGAGACGTCACCTGAGAGAGAGAGAGAGACATCACCTGAGAGAGAGAGGGGAGAATACATCACCTGAGAGAGGAGAGAGACATCGCCAGAGAGCGAGGGGAGAATACATCACCTGAGAGAAGAGACAGCACCTGAGAGAGAGAGGAGAGACATTACCAGAGAGAGAGAGAGAGATCACCTGAGAGAGAGGAGGGGCCTCACCTGAGAGAGGGAGGAGAGACATCACTTGAGAGAGAGAGATCACCTGAGAGAGAGTGAGGAGAGTTAACGCTTGGGAGAGAGGGAGGTATCACCTGGTAGAGAGAGGAGAGACACCACCTGAGAGAGGAGGAGAGATCTCGCCTGAGAGGAGGGGAGACATCACCTGAGAGAGAGAGATATCACCTGAGAGAGTGAGGAGAGTTAACGCTTGGGAGAGAGGAAGGTATCACCTGGGAGAGAGGAGGATAGACATCACCTGAGAGAGAAACATCAATTCCTGAGACAGTGCTGCCAATGCCGGTCTGTATCAGAGGTGCCAATACCTGAGAGCGAGATAGAGCAGGCAGCATAGGAGGAGAGACAGTGCTGCCAACATCTGAGACACAGGTGACAACCACACCTGAGAGAGGAGAAAACATCTCAGGAAAAGTACATTTGAAAGAAACATACTTCTGAGAGGATATTGAATTGAGAGGGACTTGTATCTGGGAGAGAGCAAACATTCCAGAGAATATCTCACAGCTGAGAAAGAATACAGCACCTTGGAGAGGTAGAGGAACAAATCCTATGAAAGAGGTGAAAATATCTTCATCGGTAAACAGACCAGTAAACACATGATAAATTCTGCAATCGAGATAGAGGGAGAAGGGCAAACTCCTGACAGAGGTTGAGCCACTTGAGACTGGAGGAAAGAGCTGAGAGAACTGTAATAAGTGAGAGTTACAAGTGAAGCACATAGCTTCCTCAAAGATCCCGAGAAAGAGGATAGAGCACCTGAAGGAGAGGCAGACACTGGAGATCACCAAGGAAACAGGAAAGGGGAGCAATACCCAAGGGCTGGAATGACATGAGAGCAAGGTAGAGAATCAAACAGGCACAGCAGAGAGCACGCAATAGCTGGCAGTGTAGGAATAAGTCCAGAACCAATACTACACCTGAGAGAGGGCCCCCTGTGAGAGAGTGTACAGAAACATATAGAGGGGTAAACAACGACCAAGACCGAAGTGGGATACATTACTCAAGAGAGGATTGTACGCAGAGTAAGAGAAGCATCTTGCACCTGACAGGAGAGCACGCTTGTACAAGAGGAAGCACACCGCACTGTGGGAAGAGTGGAATATTTGGGAGTGGATTGAACAGCTCCAAAAGAAGAGGACACTACTGTAACAACACCTGAGAGCTCCAGGTTACAGCAGATGAGAGAGAGAGAGGGGTGGGAAACAGAGAAAAGAACAAATGAAAGAAATTTGAGGGAAAAGCCAAGACAAAAAGCAAAGTGCACCAGGAAAAGCCGTATATAATATCTGAGGGACAGCTAGCCACCCGACAGAGGCATATACACCTGAGAGAGTGAAATACACCTGAGGGCAACATATACAATACCAAGATTTATATACACCTGAGAAAGTGAAATACACCTGAGGGCGATATATACAATACCAAGATTTATATACACCTGAGAAAGTGAAATACACCTGTGGGAGACCAGATTTATATACAGCTGAGTGATAAATAACACTTTAGAGTGATATACAACATCGATGAGAGTGATAGCCAACTCATGGGACAGTGATACACATCTGAAAAAGTGATATATACTATTCGAAGGGGAGAGATACAATATCTGGGAGAGAATCATACACCTGAAAAAAGAAAAGCAAATACCAGAGCCGGTGAATATATCTGAAGGAGGATGCTGAACCAGAAGGAGGATACGACTGATAGAGAGGATTCAAGTTCTGAGTGAGTGGTAATTAAATGTGAAAATCATTTTTTAAAATATTGGTGTCATTCAGTGTGCACTAGTATCTATTATTAGTATGCAAGATGCTTTGGAGTGTTTTCGGAGTTACAATGTGCATATATCATGTTAAATTTGCACCCCATAGGGGGCATATATGGTCAGTATTGAACACTACTTGGAGGAAGAACTGAGGGTGGCAAGTATATACTCTGGCTGGGGGACTCGATGTCCATCATGAAGAGTGGCTCAGTAGCACCACTCCTGATCAAACTGGCCGAGTCCCATAGGACCGAGCTGCTAGACTGGGTCTATGACATGTGAGGGGAATAACAAGTCGGTAAAACATACTTGACCTCATCCCTACCATCCTACATCCCGCAGATGCATCCGTCCATGATAATATTGGTAGGAGTACTTGTGGAGGAAAAGTCCCGTCTTCACATTGAGGATACCGTCCATCGTATGTGGCAAATGGATTAGATTGCAAACAGATCGAGCAACTTAAAAATGGGCATCCATGAGGCGCTGTGGGCCATCAGCAGCAGCAGAATTGTACTCAACCACAATCTGCAACCTCATGGCCCGGCATATCCCCCACTCTACCATTACCACCAAGCCAGGGTTCAAAGAAGAGTGCAGTAGGGCATGCTCGAAGACATACACCTTGACATTCTGAGGTATCAACCTGGTGAAGCTACAACATAGGACTAGCATGCCAAACAGCAGAAGCAGAACGTGATAGACAGAGCTAAGCAATCTCAGAAACAATCATTCAGATATAAGCATTGAATGGTGGTGAACAATTTAACAACTCAATGGAGGAGAAGGCTCCACAAATCCTTTACACTGATGTGCTGGGCCTCCCCTTCATTGAGGATAGGGAGATTTGTGGAGTCCACTTCCCCGTCCTATCACAACACCCATCACCTAACCTGCACATCTTTTGAAACCAAGGGGCAATTTTAGCATTGCCAATCCACCTAACCTGCACATCTTTGGACTGGGAGGAAACCGGAGCACCCGGAGGAAACCCATGCAGACACGGGGAGAACGTGCAAACTCCTGGCACAGTGAGACAGCAGTGCGAACCACTGTGCCACCGTGCTGCCCCTTATGTCTGGTTGACTGAGTTTCTGGTCAATGGTATCCCCCAGGATGTTGATAATGGGGGATCGAGTGATGGTAATGCCCTGGAATGTCAAGGTGTAATGGTTAGATTCTCTCTTGTTGGAGATACTCATTGCCTGGCACTTATGTGGTGCGAATGTAACTTGCCATTTGTCAACTCAAGCTTGGATATTGTCCCAGTCTTGCTGCAATTGGACATAGACTGCTTCATTATCTGAGGAGTTTCAAATGGTGCTGAACATTGTGCAATCATCAGTGATCATCCCCAGTTCTGACCTTACGATGGAAAAAAGGTCTTTGATGGCTGGGCCTAGGACACTCCCTGGAGCTGTGATGACTGACCTCCAATACCCACAACCATCTCGCTTGTTTGTGCTAGTATGACTTCAACCAGTGGCGAGTTTCTCCTGATTCCCATTGACCCCAGTTTCGCTCAGACCCCTTGATGCCACACTCAGTCATATTTGGCCTTGAAATGAGGGCAGTCACTCACCTCACTTCAGGAGTTCTGCTCTTTTGTCCATGTTTGAACCAAGTCTGTAATGAGATCAGGAGCTGAGTGGCCCTGGCAAAACCCAAACTGAACATCAGTGAGCAGGTTATTGCTAAGTGCCGCTTGATAACACTGTTGATGACCCCTTCCATCACTTCACTGATAATAAATAGGAAACTGATGAGGCGGTAATTTGCCGGATTGGATTTACCCTGCCTTTTGTGTACAGGACATAACTGGGCAATTTTACACATTGCCGGATAGATACATAGGTACATAGAAGATAGGAGCAGGAGGAGGCCTTTTGGCCCTTCGAGTCTGCTCCGCCATTCATCACGATCATGGCTGATCATCCAACTCAATAGCCTAATCCTGCTTTCTCCCCATAGCCTTTGATCCCATTCTCCCCAAGTGCTATATCCAGCCGCCTCTTGAATATATTCAATGTTTTAGCATCAACTACTTCCTGTGGGAATGAATTCCACAGGCCGACCACTCTTTGGGTGATGAAATGTCTCCTTATCTCTGTCTGAAATGGTTTACCCTGAATCCTCAGACTGTGACCCCTGGTCTGGACACACCCATCATTGGTAACATCTTCCCTGCATCTACCCTGTCTAGCCCTGTTTGAATTTTATAAGTCTCTATGAGATCTCCCCCCCCCCCCCTCATTCTTCTGAACTCCAGCGAGAACAATCCTAACTTAGTCAATCTCTCCTCATATGACAGTCCCGCCATCCCTGGAATCAGCCTGGTAAACCTTCGCTGCATTCCCTGTTGATGTTGTTACTGTACTGGAACAGCTTAGCTAGCAGTGCGGCAGGTTCTGGATCACAAGGATGGCACAGTGGTCAGCACTGCTGCCTCCTAGTGCCAGGGACCCAGGTTCAATTCCGGCCTTGGGCCACTGTCTGCGGAGTTTGCATGTTCTCCCTGTGTCTGCGTGGGTTTCCTCCAGGTGCTCTGGATTCTTCCCGCAGTCTAAAGATGAGCAGGTTGAGTGGATTGGCCATGATCAATTGCCCCGTGGTGTCCAAAGATGTGCAGGTTAGATGGGGCTGCAGAAATGGGTTGGGGAGTGGGCTTGGATGGGGTGCTCTTTCGGAGGGTCGGTGCAGACTCAATGGGCCAAATGGCCTTCTGCGTTGTTAGAATTCTTTGATTCCATGATAAATAATGTAACTACTAAAATAGATCAGAGGCTGGGAATCCTGCAGTGAGTAACTCACCTCCTGACTCCCTAAAGCCTGTCCACCATCTACAAGACACAAGTCAGGAGGAGTGTGATGGAATACTCTCCACTTGCCTGGATGAGTGCAGCTCCCAACAACACTCGAGAAGCTCGACACCATCCAGGACAAAGCAGCCCCGCTTGATTGGCACTCCTTCCACGAACATTTGCTCCTTCAGCCACAGACATAGTGTCAGCAGTGTGTGCCGTCTACAAGATGCACTGCAGGAACTCACCAAGGTTCCTTAGCACTTTCCAAACCATAGAATTCCTGCAGTGCAGGTGGAGACTGCACCGACCCTCTGAAAGAGCATCCTACCTAGGCCCAACCCTCTGCCCTATCCCCGTAACATCACCTAAGCCAAGGGGAAATTATCGTGGCCAATCCACTGAACCTGCACATCTTTGGATTGTGGGAGGAAACCGGAGCACCTGGAGGAAACCCACGCACACACGGGGAGAAAGTGCAAACTCTCCACAGTCACCTAAGACTGGAATCGAACCCGGGTCCCTGGCGCTGGCGAACCACTGTGCCACCACGCCGTCCTAAACCCACAACCTCTACCATCTAGAAGGACAGGAGCAGCAGATACCTGGGAACCCCACCACCTGGAGGTTCCCCTCCAAGCCACTCACATTGCTGATGTGTATCGCTGTTTCTTCACTGTTGGTAGGCCAAAATCCTGGAGCTCCTTCCCTGACAGCAAAGTGGGTGTACCCACACCATATGGACTGCAGCGGTTCAAGACGACAACTCAGCACCACTTTCTCAAGGTCAATTAGGGATGGGCAATGAATGTTGGCCTCGCCAGCGATACCCATATCCCTTCAATGAATAAAAAATTTCAATCTGCATTTCGTGCAGCCTACTTAAAGCACTCTTTCTGAAGATTAATTTAATTCAAGCACTGTAGAAGAAAAAATGTTTTTGAAACCTATTGATCTTTATTAATGATGTTTCCAGCATGGATGATCCTACTGCAGGCAACTGGAGCAGTGACGTCCCACCACAAGCCACTGAGAGTACTGAGGCAATGCAAGTGCCTAATGATGTGACTGTGCAGCCAAATTCACCCAAGCAGCCTCACCTATCATTCAATGTAAGTACATGAAATCTTCCAGAAAAGCATGCCCCTTATTCTGCAGTCGCTTTGCACCACTGGGCATTTGCCCGCAGTTCCTTCATTCTCTTTGTGTTTCACCGCCTCTACTCCGTCCCCTCTCTCTCCCATTGTATATATGTTAAGGATGACCACGTTGGGCAGCACGGTGGAGCAGTGGTTAGCACTGCTGTCTCACAGCGCCGCGGACCCGGGTTCAATCCCGGCCCCTTGCCACTGTCCGTGTGGAGTTTGCACATTCTCCCAGTGTCTGCGTGGGTCTCGCCCTCACAACCCAAAGATATACCGGGTAGGTGAATTGGCCACGCTAAATTGCCCCTTAATTTAAAAATAATCAAAAAACGGAATGACCACATGCTGCCCTCCATTTTAAAATTCTCGTCCTTTAATCACAGCCTCAAACCCGCCCTTATCTCTGTAACTTCCTCCATCCCCCTGCAACTCTCCAAAATCTCTACTGTCCTCCAATTCTATGGCCTTGCATTTCCTTGATTTCCGCTATTGGCAGTCATGCCTTCTGCCGCTTTGACCAGGAGGACTGGAATTTCCCCCCTTTACGTTTCTGCCCCCTCTCGATCTTTCTCTGCCTTTCTCCATCCTTTAAGAAGCCCCTCTGTGACGAAGCTTTTTCTTTTCACGTGACTTGGTGTCAAATTTTGTTTGATTAAATGTCCCTGGGAAGCACCAATGTTAAACCCGCCAGGAAAATGCAGCTTGTTGTTACCTTTCACTTGAATGGATCAGCAGGACTATCCGAAAGGTCAAACGCCATGCCATGCAGCACGTCCCCACGACTGAAGTATTAGCCTGGACTATCGGTTCCTGTCTGGGGATGGACATGAAACTCTTAGCCTTCCAACTCTGGCAAGTCCATCGAATCAGCCAAGCTGACAATTAGCAATCACGAGTAACAAGTCCCATTGGTTTTGTACGGCTTCTCAGTTCTCACCTGTGCAGGGCCATTTCAGACAATAGTTTGCATTGATATATAACCTTTAACAAAGTGAAACATCGCAAGGCGTTTCACACAAGGCAGATTCAAACAAAATGTAATTCCTAGCAAAGAGATACTAGAACAGGTAATTAGAGTTTGGTCAAGGAGGGAGGTTTTAAAGAGCATCTTGAAGAGAGAGAGGGGCAGAGGTTTATGGAGGGTGTTCCCAGGCTTCAGGCAGTTAAGGCACAGCTGCCAATCGTGGACAAATAACATTGGAGGATATTCAAGAAGGGAGAATTAGAGGTGCACATAGATCTCAGAGGATTGGAGGAGATTACAGGGATAGGGAGAGGTGGAGGGACTGGAGGAGGTTACAGAGATGGGGAGGGTTTTAAAGGCTGGGGAA
Organism: Scyliorhinus torazame; assembly: GCF_047496885.1. NCBI lineage: Eukaryota > Metazoa > Chordata > Chondrichthyes > Carcharhiniformes > Scyliorhinidae > Scyliorhinus > Scyliorhinus torazame. The sequence continues at coordinate 13,781,846 of NC_092710.1, read as the reverse complement.
GGTTACAGAGATAGGGAGGGTTTTAGCAGCTGGAGGAGGTTACAGAGATAGGGAGGGTTGTAGGGGCTGGAGGGGGTTACAGAGATAGGGAGGGTTGTAGGGGCTGGAGGAGGTTACAGAGATAGGGAGGGATGTAGGGGCTGGAGGAGGTTACAGAGATGGGGAGGGTTGTAGGGGCTGGAGGAGGTTACAGAGATAGGGAGGGTTGTCGGGGCTGGAGGAGGTTACAGAGATAGGGAGGGTTGTAGGGGCTGGAGGAGGTTACAGAGATAGGGAGGGTTGTCGGGGCTGGAGGAGGTTACAGAGATAGGGAAGGTTGTCGGGGCTGGAGGAGGTTACAGAGATAGGGAGGGTTGGAGGAGGTGACAGAGATGGGGAGGGTTTTAGAGGCTGGAGGAGATTACAGAGATAGGGAGGGTTGTAGGGACTGGACGAAGTGGGAAATTGAGGTGAAGCCATGAATTTTGAACACGAGGTTCGAGCAATTTGCAAATGGAGTTGTTGTTGGACTGGAAAGCAGTAAACTCAGTCGGGGTGTCCTGGCTGACAGATGAAAGGGACTTAGTGTGAGTTATAATAAGGGGCTCGCAGACTTTTCGATGTTATGTAACCTGCTCCTATCCTATTGGGTAGGGACAATCGCTTACCCCATGGGTCTTGGGAAATAAGGGAGGTGCAATCGTGAACCTTTTCTGTTATATAAATAGAGCCGATCAGTTCAGTACCGGCTCAATAGACCAGTAGTGAACTACTGCTGCTGTGCAACATTTAATGTAAATAAAGTTTTGTTTGACTCACAAACTCATGTTGGACTCTTCGTGGCTCCCACAAAAGATGTTTGGAGTTTTCTCTCATTTACACTGTCTAATAAAAGATGTCACAATGTTAATTTCATCTTCTAGCCAGTTGTTCAGGAACAGTCAGTTCAGGCCTTGGAGGTGCAGGTATTAACATCAGAGCCAGTGGCAATGGCAAATCCTCATTTCAACAGGCCCGCACCAGCCATACCCCAGCATAGTCCTCAGCAGCTGAAGGTAAGTGCATTTGAACTGTCAATCTTTTATCCTGCTCTTTATCCTTTCTACCTCTTTGGACGACAATCTTAATTAACCACAGGAGCTTAACTCCTCCTTTTTTCTCCTATGATGTTGATATTGCTGGCAAGTCTGGCTTTTAATGTCTGTCCTGAATTGCCTTTGAGAAGGTAAGTTGTCTTCTGCTGCAGGCCATGTGGTGTCGAGATGCCCACACTGTCAGGGACGGAGTTCCAGGATTTTGTCCCAGTGATGGTGACAGAACAGCGAATATATTTCCATAAATGACTTCCATTTCGAAGTTACGGTGGTCAGTGATTGGAGGAGAACTTCCAGTTGGTGGGGTTCCCAGGTAACTGCTGCTCTTGTCCTTCTAGGTGGTGGTGGTCATGGGTTTGGAAGGTGCTGCCGAAGGAGCCTTGGTGAGTTCCTGCAGTGCATCTTGTAGATGGGACACACGGCTGACACTGTGCGTCGGTGGGGGAGGGAGTGAATGTTTGTGGAAGGGGAGCAATCAAGCGGGGCTGCTTTGTCCTGGATGGTGTCTAGCTTCAAGTGTTGTTGGAGCTGCGCTCATCCAGGCAAGTGGAGAGTATTCCCTCACACTCCTGACTTGTGCCTTGTAGATGGTGGACAGGCTTTTGGGGGGGGGGGGGGGGGGGGGGGGGGGCCGAGGGGGGTGGGTCAGGAGGTGAGTTACTCTCCGCAGGATTCCCAGCCACAGTGATTATATGGCTGGTCCAATTTGGTTTCGAATCAATGGTGTTGTAGGGTGTTGGTGATACAGTTTTGTAGGTCTGAAGAAGTCTTTGTAGTCATACACAGGTTAACGGAAAGTTTTTATTGACAAAGATACAGGGTGCAAGCTGGAGGCTGTCTCCGTGCCTACTGGTGCACACAACTTTGTCCAACGCTGGACTGACCCTGGGTGTGGGTCATGTACTCTTTTACATTTGGGCAGTACTGTACTCAGTACCACATCAACCCTTTATGTTCTCGACCAGGGTTTCCTAAAATTTTCCATCAATGGAACCCCTAGTGATCTCCCAAGAGTATTGGGGAACTCCCAAGTAGTCTCATAATGTCGACGACCCTTTCTCGCTGTGAAATGGGTGCGAACCACAGTATTAGTGGGAGACTAGAGGACTGGGAAGTCTTTAGGGGACAACAGAAAGCTACTAAAAAAGCCATAAAGAAGAGTAAGATAGACTATGAAAGTAAACTGGCTCAGAACATAAAAGCAGATAGTAAAAGCTTCTACAAATATATAAGACAAAAAAGAGTGGCTAAGGTAAATATTGGTCCTTTGGAAGATGAGAAGGGAGATTTAATAATAGGAGACGGGGAAATGGCTGAGGAGCTGAACAGGTTTTTTGGGTCAGTCTTCACAGTGGAGGACACAAATAACATGCCAGTGACTGATGGAAATAAGGATATGATAGGTGAGGACCTTGAGATGATTGTAATCACTAAGGAGGCAGTATTGTGCAAGCTAATGGGTCTCCTGGCCCTGATGGGATGCATCCCAGAGTGTTAAAAGAGATGGCTAGGGAAATTGTAAACGCACTAGTGATAATTTATCAAAATTCACTAGACCTTGGGGTGGTCCCAGAGGATTGGAAATAGCAAACGTGACACCACTGTTTAAAAAAGGAGGTCGGCAGAAAGCGGGTAATTATAGGCCGGTAAGCTTAACTTTGGTTGTAGGGAAAATGCTGGAATCTATCATTAAGGAGGAAATAAGGGGAGGTAGATTTAGGACGGAGTGTAGGAGGAACTTCTTCACCCAAAGGGTTGTGAATCTCTGGAATTCCTTGCCCAGTGAAGCAGTTGAGGTTCCTCCTTTAAACGTTTTTAAGAAAAAGATAGATGCCTTTCTAAAGAATAAAGGGATTCGGGGATATGGTGTACGGGCCAGAGAGTGGAGCTGAGTCCACAAAGATCAGCCACGATCTCATTAAATGGCGGAGCAGGCTCGAGGGGCCAGATGGCCTACTCCTTTTCCTAATTCTTATGTTCTTATGTATCAAATATAAACAAATCTTTTCTAGCTGTATCTATCCGTATATTAAGAATTAGGAAGAGGCACTGAGTGACAAATACATTCACCAGCTAATAGCCCGCTCACATTCATCCCTGGTCACGCCACAACCAATCCCTCCTCACCCCCTCATTGCCCTTGAACATTAAACCTTGGAAGGAGTAGCCACTTTAGGATTGGGTAATATGCTAATAATTTTTAAATGACTTATTAAAAAAATACTTTCAGTCTTACTTTTAGCCATTTTTAAGAAGAGGAATGATGCTGGAAAGCTGTTTCTTATATCGGACCCATTCACCCAGCTCTCTTACGCAGACATTCACGTCTCACATTCTCACTCCCTTCTCTCACACACTCTCTCACGCACACTCACTCCCTTCTCTCACACACTCTCTCACGCACACTCACTCCCTTCTCTCTCTCACACACACCCACCCTTCTCTCTCACACACACCCACACTTCTCTCTCACACACACCCACCTTTCTCTCTCTCACACACCCACCTTTCTCTCTCTCACACACACACCCACCCTTCTCTCTCTCACACCCACCCTTCTCTCTCTCACACCCATCCTTCTCTCTCTCACACCCACCCTTCTCTCTCTCACACCCACCCTTCTTTCTCTCATACACACCCTTCTCTCTCTCACACACACACCCACCCTTCTCTCTCTCACACACACCCACCCTTCTCTCTCTCAGACACGCCCACCCTTCTCTCTCTCAGACACGCCCACCCTTCTCTCTCTCAGACACGCCCACCCTTCTCTCTCTCAGACATGCCCACCCTTCTCCCTCACACACACACCCACCCTTCTCTCTCACACACACCCACCCTTCACTCTCTCACACCCCCCTTCTCTCTCTCACACACACACCCTTCTCTCTCTCACACACGCCCTTCTCTCTCTCTCACACACACACCCTTCTCTCTCTCACACACACCCTTCTCTCTCTCTCACACACACACCCTTCTCTCTCTCTCACACACACACCCTTCTCTCTCTCTCTCACACACCCTTCTCTCTCTCTCACACACACCCTTCTCTCTCTCACACACACACCCTTCTCTCTCTCTCACACACACCCTTCTCTCTCTCACACACACACCCTTCTCTCTCTCACACACACGCCCTTCTCTCTCACACACACACACCCTTCTCTCTCACACACACACCCCTTCTCTCTCACACACACACCCTTCTCTCTCACACACACACCCCTTCTCTCTCACACACACACACACTTCACTCTCACACACACACACACACTCACCCCCTTCTCTCACACACCCTTCACTCTCACAAACACACACACACTCACCCCCTTCTCTAAAACACACACCCTTCTCTCTCTCTCTCTCACACACACACACACACACACACCTCTGTTATGCGTGAGGCGTTTTCAGAACCCCAAAATGTATCATGGAGTTCAGCCAACCTCTCCCTTTAATGGATTTGTTGTTTTTCCGAGCACACGGCTTGTTCCCTAGGTGTGGGATTACAATTATGGACACGTGAGTTTTTAAACACAAAACACTGTTTATTCCATGAACTCAACTTAACATCTTAAATAAATAGTGGATCTCTTAACACCCCTGACTTCAAAGATACCAAAGAAAATATTGCAACTTTCGCAGGCTGTGCCGATCGCCCAGACTGAGGAGGTTGGCCTGCGCTTCAGTGTCAAGTTTATCTGTGTGTCGTTTAATGTCACTCGAATGGTCCATCTGCTTTCGACAGTATCAGCTGGGTTAGCACTGCCAATCCAACTGGTCATCAAAACGTCTTCCTTGTTTTGTTTGCGGACTCATTGCGTCCTTGGTTGCGAAGAGAGCCACGAAAAATAACTTATCAAGGGTCATCTCATTAACTGCATTGATCGATTCCATCTGGTCCATTGCGGGACGTGAAAAACATTGGGCGGGGTTCTCCGACCCCACGCCGGTCGGGGGCCGTTGACAGTGCCCCCCCCCCGGCGATTCTCTGGCCGAGTGGGCCGAGTGGTCGCCCGCTTTCCCGCCGGCGTATGTTACGGTAGGTACTTACCGGCGGGACCAGGATCCGCGGAGCGAACCACTCCAGCGCCGGCCTAGCCCCTGAAGGTGCGGCCCGACGCCATAGTGGTTCACGCCACTCCTTCGCGCAGGAGTTGCCCGCCCCACCAGTTTCCGAAGAATCCCGCCCATGGTTTTTACAAAATGGGCAGCACCTGGAACCGTCGTTTCCAAAGGCCGGACATTACCATGGGCCATGTCGATTGCCACATTTCTGGCACAAGATGGCGGCTCTTGTCGGCCGCTTAAAATGGCCACCAGCACTGAGACCACGTTTCTTTATGGCGTACGTCACAGCACTAATGGCGCTGGCACCTTCCTCTATGTCGCTGCCAAAATGCTTCGAGCTGAGTGTGCTGATTTGCTGTGCAGCAAGCTGACTTGCATGTGTTATGGGCGGGGCCTTTTCAGAACCCCAAAATGTATCATGGAGTTCAACCGACCTCCCCCTTTAATGGATTTGTTGCTTTTCCTAGCACACGGCTTGTTCCCTAGGTGTGGGATTACAATTATGGGCACGTGGGTTTTTAAACACAAAACAATGTTTATTCCATGAACTCAACTTAACCTCTTAAATAAACATTGGATCTCTTAACACCCCTTACTTCAAAGATAACTCAGAAAATATTGCAGCAGTAAATAATTCCTCAAAATGTTCCTTCAAACTTCCAAGAGACCTTTAAACAGAATCACATCAGGTTAACGGATATATATATTTTCTGTAGAATGGCAGAGATATATTAGCTTGGTTGACTTCAGCTCCAGCACCTTGCTTTCTTCCTGCAAACTCTCTGGAAACACACAGACACACCCCAAGCTGCTTTCTCAAACCTGGCTTTCTACCTTCAAGCAACTCACAGCAAACCAGAACTTCTCAAGCTGCTGTCTCAAACTGGCTTTCTCCTTTTAATCAGCTCACAGCAAAACAGCCAGGCACTTTGAAGCTGCTCTCAGCAAAACCAGCCAGGCACTTTGAAACTGCTCTCAGCAAAACCAGCCAGGCACTTTGAAGCTGCTCTCAGCAAAACCAGCCAGGCACTTTGAAACTGCTCTCAGCAAAACCAGCCAGGCACTTTTCAAAACTGCAAAACCAAACTGAAACCTCAAAATGGCTGACCTGAGCTGAGCCCCACCCGCTCTCTGAATCACTGTTTTCTTAAAGGTACATTGCTTACACATCCATGTCTTAAAGGTACCCTCACATGACACCTCCTCTCTCTCACACATACTCCCCTCTCTCACACACATACCCTTATCTTTCACCAACACGTGCACAGTCACCCCTTTCTCTCACACTCACACACCCTTCTCTCTCACACTCACACACCCTTCTCTCTCACACAAACACACACACTCACCCCTTTCTCTCACACTGATGCACTATCAATTACGACGAGACGAGAGCAGAGAGTAATCAAGGCTTTATTAAGCAGAGATGTGTTGCCTCCTGCAGCTGCTACCAGAAATGGGAGCAGCTCGGTGTGCACACACATTTATACTCTGCCTACTGGGCGGAGCTAGCAGGCAGGAATCTACCCCTGTACCTGCAGTACAGGAGCCTTACCGTATTACCTCTAATACAAGTATTATACAAACAGTGGTGACTACCACACACACTCACAAATACCCTTCTCTCACAAACACACACACTCACCCCTTTCTCTCACACACACTCACTCTCATTTCTCACACACACCCTTCTCTCCCTCACACAAATTCATTCCCTCCTCTCACACTCTCACCCACCCCTGTCTCACACACTCCCACCACCCCTCACACACTCACCCTCCCCTCACACACGCTCATTCCACACATCACACACACACTTTCATCCCCCCCGCACTCACCCGCCCCCTCACACACACTCACCTCCACCTCACACACACACTCTCACCACGCCTCACACACTCACCCTCCCCTCTCACACACTCTCAATACCCCTCACATACTCACCCTCCCCTCACACATGCTCACCCCCCCCCCTCACACACAATCTCACCTTCCCCTCACACACATTCTCACCCCCCTCCCCCTCACACACACTCTCACCCCCCCCCCCCCCCTCTCACACACACTCTCACCTCCCCCCTCTCATATAGGCATCGCTGGTTCCATTCTCAGGATCAATCGTCGCTATTGGCTGTGGGCCTTTCTGCTCAGCAACAGTGAGATGGAAGAAAGCAAATGCGTCATCCAGAGAAAAATCTATCAATAGCCAATAGCGACTTTGATCCTGAGAATGCAATTAGAAGTGCAGAAAGGGGGCATGAAAAAGAACTTGCAAATAAGATTAAGGAGAACCCTAAGATACTCTACAAATACATTAAGGGGAAGAGGTTAACAGGAAAGAGTAGGGTCCATTCGAGACCAAGGGAGCAATGTGTGTGTGAAGCGGCAGGTGTTAAATGAATACTTCTCATCGGTGTTCACTCAAGAGGAGGAGGATGGAGGTACAGAATTCAGGAAATGGGACTGTGAGGACCTTGAGCAACATAGGACGTGAGGAGATATCAGCTTTTTTTTAAAAATTGATTTTATTAAAGGTTTTTCATGTTATACAGTGCAGAGGTGAGCGTGAACAAGCACAGGAAAGATATATACATAGGTTGTCTTCCATTATTTACATTGGTTGTCTTTCGTTCTTTACATCAGTTACAATTTCTTGTTTTTCAGTAGGCGCTTAGTTTTAGTTGGACCCCCTGCTCCTCCCCCTTCCTCCTGATCCGCCTCCCCTTCTGTTCGTCTGGCGTGCCCCCTCCCCTCTTCGGGTCTTTGAACCTGTTCCTGATGGGGTGGCGTGATGCCATGGATCTTGTGATGTGTTGAACACGGTTTGGCTCCATGCCAATTTGTCCTCCACCTCCAGGAAGAACCTGCTCATTCGGGTTCTGGCTAAGTGAGCTGTGTGTACCAGTTTGAGCTGCATTAGGCTTAGCCTTGCACATGTGGAGGTGTTGAGCCTGTGCAATGCTCCACTCCAGAGTCCTAGGTCTTCCTCCCACTTTTCCCTTATCCCGTCCAGTGGTGTGTGTGCCCTTCCCAGTAGTCGCCCATACAGGTCGCTGCAGTTCCCCCTCCCTAAGATGTCCGTGTCCAGTAGATCCTCTAATAGCGATTGTTGTAGTGGTCGTGGATATGTCCTTGTTTCCCCATGTAAGATGTTTTTGACCTGCATTTATCTTAGCCTGTTTCTCCCTGTCAGCTGGAGCTTCTCTGTAGTTCCTCTAGTGTTGTCAGTCTGTTGACTGCGTACAAGTCCCGAACTGTCAACGTCTCCCCATACTGTCTCCACTTTTTGAAGGCGGCATCCATTTTGGCTGGGTGTGACCTGTGGTTGTTGAGATGGGGGCCTTAATGGACATTTTGGTTAAACCGAAGTGCTGTCGTAGTTGGTTCCACGGGCGGAGTGTGGTCATCGCCACCGGACTCGTTGAGTGCTTGGCGGGGGTGGGGGGATGGGAACACTGCTGTGGCCAGGGCTGGGAGGGAGGTTCCCGTGCAGGAGCCGTCCTCCATTCTCACCCATTCATCTTCCAGCTCCTCTATCCACCCCTTTCTGCTGTTGTGTCCAGTGGTAATATTGCAGGTTTGGGAGGGATAGGCCCCCCATGCTTCTCGTTCTCAGCAGGACTTTTTGGGCGATCCCAGGATTCTTTCCCTACCCACACAAATGCCAGGGTCAATATTTCCACTGAGTTGAAGAAGGCCTTGGGGATATGAAGGTGAGATTGATATGATATGAACAGGAAGAGGAACCTGGGAAATACGTTCATCTTGATTGTCTGCACTCTCCTTGCCAGGGAGAGGTGGGAATGTGTCCCACCTCTTCAGGTCCTTTTTAACTTCCTCCACCAGGCAGGTGGATCCGTGTCCAGTCATGGGCGATTTGGATCCCCAGGTCGCGGAATTTGTGTCGGTCCTGTTTGAATGGCAGCCCCGCCAGCTCTGCCCCTCCCTCTTGCGGGTTCACTGGGAAGATCTCACTTTTTCTCAGGTTGAGTTTGTAGCCCGAGAAGGTTCCAAACTCTTTCAAGAGCGCGATGATCCCCTTCGTGCTGCTTTGCGGGTCCGAGATGTAGAGGAGCAGGTCATCCACATAGAGCGAGATACAGTACTCTCTGTCTCCTCTCCGGATCCCCTTCCAATTCTTTACCGCCCTGAGCGTGATGGCTAGTGGTTCGATCGCTCGGGCGAACAGCAGCGGGGACAGTGGGCATCTCTGCCCAGTGCTTCGGTGTAGCTGGATGTACTTAGGGCTGGTGGTGTTCATCCGTATGCTTACCATGGGAGCGCTGTATAGGAGTTTCCCTCGGGCAGTGAACTCTGTTCCAAGCCCAAACTGCTCCAGTACCTCTATGAGGTACTTCCATTCAACTCTGTCGAAGGCATTTTCTGCACCATCCAGGGAAATGATCACCTCCGATGCTTTCTTCCTCAGTGGAGTCATTATCACGTTCAGCAAATGTCTGATGTTACCTTTGACAAAGCCTGTCTGGTCGTCTGCTACCACCTCTGGTCTGCAGTCCTCCAGTTGCTTGGCTAGAATCTTGGCCAATATTTTCGCATCTATGTTTTACAGCGAAATGTAGACCTCGCATTCAGTTGGGTCATTGTCTTTCTTTGGGTATCAACGAGATTGAGGTTTGTGCTAGTGCAGGTGGCAGGGAGCCCCTCACCAGCGAATCTGTGAACAACCGTCGCAAGTGCGCGGCCAGTGCTGTTGCAAGTTTTTTGTCGAAGTCTACCAGGAATCCACCTGGTCCCGGCGCCTTCCCTGCCTGCATGGAGTTGATGCTCTCAATGACTTCTCCCAGTTCTAGTGGTACTTCCAACCCCAGTTTCCAATCCTCCCCTACAACTGGTATGTCCAGTCCATCGAAGAACCGTTTTGTCCCCAAGTCCCCTGCTGGGGGCTCGGAGGTGTACAGCCCTCGGTCGAAGGCCTCAAATGCCTCCTTGACCTTTTCCAGCTTCACTGCTGGTTTGCCTCTGTTTTCTCTAACCTGTGCTATTTCGCTCGTGACTACCTGCTTTCCCAGCTGGTGAGCCAGCAGGAAGCTGACATTGTCGCCATGTTCATATAGGGGCCCCTGTGCCTGGCGGAGTTGGTGTACTACTTTCCTCGTGGAGAGCAGGTCAAAGTTCATTTGTAGCTTTTTTCCTCTCCGCCAGGAGCTCTACAGTCGGGACCTCGGAGTATTTCCCGTCTACTTCCAATATGGAGTCGACTAGCTATTGCCTCGCCACCCTCTCTTCCCTATCTCTTCGTGCTTTGTACGCAATAATTTCACCCCTGATCACAGCTTCCAACGCCGCCAGAACATCGAGGGTGAGACCTCCCCATTCCGGTTATTAGAGATGTACTCGTCTATGGCCTGTGAAAGTTTCTCGCAGAAAGCCTTATTGACCAGGAAGACCGTGTCCAACTTCACAGGGGGTGTTGGGCACGGCCGGCTCCTACCTCACATCCACTTAACATGGAGCATGGTTGGAGATTCCAATCGCAGAGTATTCCGCTCTTACTATCCCTGGAAGCACCTATTTTCCCACTACAAAGAAGTCGATCGGTGTATGTACATTCTGTACCTGGGAGAAGGAGAAAGCCTCCTCTGAATGGTTGAACTGCCATAAGCCCACTGCCCCAATCTGCTCCATGAATTTCGCCGTGTTAGAGGTTATTCCCGTTTTGGGGTTCGACCTGTCCATCCGTGGGTCCTGTACATAGTTAAAGTGCCCCCCCCATGATGAGTCGATGCGTGTCGACGTCGGGGATTCCCACCATGATGTTTTTTATAACTTCCCAGGCCCGGACGAATTGCATCCCGAGATGCTGTGGGAGTAATGCACTATCAATTACGACTAGACGAGAGTAGAGAGTAATCAAAGCTTTATTAAGCAGAGATCTGTTGCCTGCTGCAGCTGCTGCCGAAATGGCTGCAGCTCGGTGAGCACACACGTTTATACTCCGTCTACTGAGTGGAGCCACCAGGCAGGGATCTACCCCCGTACCTGTAGTAAAGGAGCCTTACCGTATTACCTCTCGTATACGTATTATACAAACAGTGGTGACTACCACATTCACCCCCTGTTAAAAAAGAGTCCAGTGGGGGTGGTGGAAAACTATTTACATGGTATGTGAGCATTTGTAAACACTATTTACATGGTATGTGAGCATTTTTAAAGAGTACAGTTTGGTGAAAGTTCACAAAAGAGCCGGTCGGGTGCCTTAATCCTCCGTTGTGAGCGCCGCAGTCCCGGTGGTGATGCAGGCGCCGGCTTGGTCGCCTGTGACTCCGGGAGCGTGTAGTCCTCATCTTCATCCCTCGGTGGAACCAATGGGAGGACGGATCATCCTGGAGCGGGGGCTTTGGTGAGGTGTGCTGGGGGAGGGTGGATGGCGCCGGGGCAATTGGAGGGGGGGTAGGACCTTGTGGAGCCGCACGTGCTTGCGGAGGAGGACGGGTCCTGGGGCTGCCAGCCACGTTGGGAGTGAAACCCCGGAGGTAGACTTCCTAGGGAAGGCAAGGAGACGTTCATGGGGGGTTTTGTTAGTCGCAGTACAAAGTAACGATCGGATGGAGTGGACGGCGTCAGGGAGGACCTCCTGCCAGCGGTCCTCCCTAGCAGATTTTTAGACCGTAGGGCCAGCAGGACGGCTTTCCAGACCGTCCCGTTCTCCCTCTCCACCTGCCCGTTTCCCCGGGGGTTGTAGCTGGTCGTCCTGCTCGAGGCAATGCACTTGCTGGGCAGGAACTGACGCAGCTCATCACTCATAAAGGAGGATCCCCGGTCGCTGTGGACGTAAGCGGGGAAACCGAACAGAGTGAAGATGCTGTTGAGGGCTTTGATGACTATGGCAGACGTCATATTGGGGCATGGGATGGCGAAGGGGAATCTGGAGTATTCATCGACCATGTTCAGGAAGTACGTGGAGGAGGAGAGGGGCCCTTTATAATCCATGCTGAGGCGTTCAAAGGAACGGGAGGCCTTCACCGGCTGTGCTCGGTCTGGCCGGCAGAAGTGCGGTTTGCAATCCGCGCAGACCTGGCAGTCTTTGGTGACCGCCCTGACTTCCGCAATAGAGTCGGGTAGGTTGCGGGCCTTTATGAAGTGAAAGAACCGGGTGACCCCTGGGTGACAGAGACCATCGTGTAGGGCCCAGATTCGGCCCACTTGTTCGCTGGCACATGTACCTCGGGATAGGGCATCGGGGGGCTCGTTGAGCTTACCGGGGCGATACAAAATCTCGTAATTGTAGGTGGAGAGCTCGATCCTCCACCTCAAGATTTTATTGTTTTTGATCTTGCCCCGCTGTGTATTATTGAACATGAAGGCTACCGACCGTTGGTCAATGAGGAGAGTGAATCTCCTGCCGGCCAGGTAATGCCTCCAATGCCGCACAGCTTCAACGATGGCTTGGGCCCCCTTTTCGACAGAGGAGTGGCGAATTTCGGAGGCATGGAGGTGCAGGAAAAGAATGCCACGGGTCTGCCTGCCTGGTTGAGGGTGGCGGCCAGAGCGATGTCTGATGCATCGCTCTTGACTTGAAAGGGGAGGGTCTCGTTGACCACGTGCATCGCGGCCTTGGCGATGTCGGCCTTGATACGGTTGAAGGCCTGGTGGGCCTCAGCCATCAGGGGGAAAACTGTGGAGTGGATGAGAGTGCGGGCCTTGTCCGCATAGTTAGGGACCCACTGGGCGTAGTATTAAAAGAACCCCAGGCATCGTTTGAGGACCTTGGGGCAGTGGGGGAGGGGGAGTTCCATGAGGGGGCGCTTGCGATCGGGGTGGGGCCCTAGAACTCCATTTTGCACCACATAGCCAAGTATGGCTAAGCGGTTGGTGCTGAACACGCACTTGTTACACGTGAGGTTCAGGAGTTTTGCGGTGTGGAGAAATTTGAAAAGGTTAGGGTCGTGGTCCAGCTGGTCGTGGCCGCAGATGGTGACGTTATCGAAGTACGGGAGCGTGGCCCACAGCCCGTACTGGTCAACCATTCGGTCCATCACCCGTTGGAAGACCGAGATCCCATTAGTGACGCCGCAGGGAACCCTAAGCAAGTGGTAAAGGCGGCCGTCTGCTTCGAACGCAGTCCGCCTTTTGGATGGGGAGCTGGTGGTAGGTAGATTTCAGGTCCACTGCAGAGAAGACCTGGTACTGTGCAATCTGATTAGCCAGATCAGATATGCGTGGGAGGGGGTATGCGTCGAGCTGCGTGTACCGATTGATGGTCTGACTGTAGTCAATGACCGTCCTATGTTTCTCCCCAGTCTTTACAACTACCAGGGGCTATCCAGGGGCTGTTGCTGGCCTCGATGATACCTTCCCGCAGTAGCTGCTAGACCTCCGATCTGATGAAGGTCCTGTCCTGGGCACTGTACCGTCTGCTCCTGGTGGCGACGGGTTTGCAATCCGGGGTGAAGTTCGCAAACAGGGAAGGCGGATCGAACTTGAGGGTCGCGAGGCCACAGACAGTGAGGGGGGTATAGGGCTGCCAAATTTGAAAGTTAGACTTTGGAGATTACACAGGGATCAGTGCTTAGCAGCGTATCACAGGGATCAGTGCTTAGCAGCGTATCACAGGGATCAGTGCTTAGCAGCGTATCACAGAGATCAGTGTTTAGCAGCGTATCACAGATTTCAGTGTTTAGCAGCGTATCACAGGGATCAGTGCTTAGCAGCGTATCACAGAGATCAGTGTTTAGCAGCGTATCACAGAGATCAGTGTTTAGCAGCGTATCACAGGGATCAGTGCTTAGCAGCGTATCACAGAGATCAGTGATTAGCAGCGTATCACAGGGATCAGTGCTTAGCAGCGTATCACAGGGATCAGTGCTTAGCAGCGTATCACAGGGATCAGTGCTTAGCAGCCTATCACAGGGATCAGTGCTTAGCAGCCTATCACAGGGATCAGTGCTTAGCAGCGTATCACAGGGATCAGTGCTGAGCAGCGTATCACAGAGTATCAGTGCTTAGCAGCGTATCACAGAGATCAGTGTTTAGCAGCGTATCACAGGGATCAGTGCTTAGCAGCGTATCACAGGGATCAGTGCTTAGCAGCGTATCACAGAGATCAGTGTTTAGCAGCGTATCACAGGGATCAGTGCTTAGCAGTGTATCACAGGGATCAGTGCTTAGCAGCGTATCACAGGGATCAGTGCTTAGCAGCGTATCACAGGGATCAGTGCTTAGCAGCGTATCACAGGGATCAGTGCTTAGCAGCGTATCACAGAGATCAGTGCTTAGCAGCGTATCACAGGGATCAGTGCTTAGCAGCATATCACAGGGATCAGTGCTTAGCAGCGTATCACAGGGATCAGTGCTTAGCAGCGTATAACAGAGATCAGTGTTTAGCAGCGTATCACAGGGATCAGTGCTTAGCAGCGTATCACAGGGATCAGTGCTTAGCAGCCTATCACAGGGATCAGTGCTTAGCAGCGTATCACAGGGATCAGTGCTTAGCAGCGTATCACAGGGATCAGTGCTTAGTAGCGTATCACAGAGATCAGTGTTTAGCAGCGTATCACAGGGATCAGTGCTTAGCAGCGTATCACAGAGATCAGTGCTTAGCAGCGTATCACAGGGATCAGTGCTTAGCAGCCTATCACAGGGATCAGTGCTTAGCAGCGTATCACAGGGATCAGTGCTTAGCAGCGTATCACAGAGATCAGTGTTTAGCAGCGTATCACAGGGATCAGTGCTTAGCAGCGTATCACAGGGATCAGTGCTTAGCAGCATATCACAGGGATCAGTGCTTAGCAGCCTATCACAGGGATCAGAGCTTAGCAGCGTATCACAGGGATCAGTGCTTAGCAGCGTATCACAGGGATCAGTGCTTAGCAGCCTATCACAGTGTTCAGTGCTTATCAGCGTATCACAGGGATCAGTGCTTAGCAGCGTATCACAGGGATCAGTGCTTAGCAGCCTATCACAGGGATCAGAGCTTAGCAGCGTATCACAGGGATCAGTGCTTAGCAGCGTATCACAGGGATCAGTGCGTAGCAGCGTATCACAGGGATCAGTGCTTAGCAGCGTATCACAGGGATCAGTGCTTAGCAGCCTATCACAGGGATCAGTGCTTAGCAGCCTATCACAGGGATCAGTGCTTAGCAGCGTATCACAGGGATCAGTGCTTAGCAGCGTATCACAGGGATCAGGGCTTAGCAGCCTATCACAGGGATCAGTGCTTAGCAGCGTATCACAGAGATCAGTATTTAGCAGCGTAGCACAGGGATCAGTGCTTAGCAGCCTATCACAGGGATCAGTGCTTAGCAGCGTATCACAGAGATCAGTGCTTAGCAGCGTATCACAGGGTTCAGTGCTTAGCAGCGTATCACAGGGATCAGGGCTTAGCAGCCTATCACAGGGATCAGTGCTTAGCAGCGTATCACAGGGATCAGTGCTTAGCAGCGTATCACAGGGATCAGTGCTTAGCAGCGTATCACAGAGATCAGTGATTAGCAGCGTATCACAGGGATCAGTGCTTAGCAGCATATCACAGGGATCAGTGCTTAGCAGCGTATCACAGGGATCAGTGCTTAGCAGCGTATCACAGGGATCAGTGCTGAGCAGCGTATCACAGAGATCAGTGTTTAGCAGCGTATCACAGGGATCAGTGCTTAGCAGTGTATCACAGGGATCAGTGCTTAGCAGCGTATCACAGAGATCAGTGTTTAGCAGCGTATCACAGGGATCAGTGCTTAGCAGCGTATCACAGAGATCAGTGTTTAGCAGCATATCACAGGGATCAGTGCTTAGCAGCGTATCACAGGGATCAGTGCTTAGCAGCGTATCACAGGGATCAGTGCTTAGCAGCGTATCACAGGGATCAGTGCTTAGCAGCGTATCACAGAGATCAGTGCTTAGCAGCGTATCACAGAGATCAGTGCTTAGCAGCGTATCACAGGGATCAGTGCTTAGCAGCGTATCACAGGGATCAGTGCTTAGCAGCGTATCACAGGGATCAGTGCTTAGCAGCGTATCACAGGGATCAGTGCTTAGCAGCGTATCACAGAGATCAGTGCTTAGCAGCGTATCACAGGGATCAGTGCTTAGCAGCGTATCACAGGGATCAGTGCTTAGCAGCCTATCACAGGGATCAGAGCTTAGCAGCGTATCACAGGGATCAGTGCTTAGCAGCGTATCACAGGGATCAGTGCTTAGCAGCGTATCACAGAGATCAGTGCTTAGCAGCGTATCACAGAGATCAGTGCTTAGCAGCGTATCACAGGGATCAGTGCTTAGCAGCGTATCACAGGGATCAGTGCTTAGCAGCGTATCACAGGGATCAGTGCTTAGCAGCGTATCACAGGGATCAGTGCTTAGCAGCGTATCACAGAGATCAGTGCTTAGCAGCGTATCACAGGGATCAGTGCTTAGCAGCCTATCACAGGGATCAGTGCTTAGCAGCCTATCACAGGGATCAGTGCTTAGCAGCGTATCACAGAGATCAGTGCTTAGCAGCGTATCACAGGGATCAGGGCTTAGCAGCCTATCACAGGGATCAGGGCTTAGCAGCCTATCACAGGGATCAGTGCTTAGCAGCGCATCGCAGGGATCAGTGCTTAGCAGCGTATCACAGGGATCAGTGCTTAGCAGCGTATCACAGGGATCAGGGCTTAGCAGCCTATCACAGGGATCAGTGCTTAGCAGCGTATCACAGGGATCAGTGCTTAGCAGCGTATCACAGGGATCAGTGCTTAGCAGCGTATCACAGGGATCAGTGCTTAGCAGCCTATCGCAGGGATCAGTGCATAGCAGCGTATCACAGGGATCAGTGCTTAGCAGCGTATCACAGGGATCAGTGCTTAGCAGCGTATCACAGAGATCAGTGCTTAGCAGCGTATCACAGGGATCAGTGCTTAGCAGCCTATCACAGGGATCAGTGCTTAGCAGCGTATCACAGAGATCAGTGTTTAGCAGCGTATCACAGGGATCAGTGCTTAGCAGCCTATCACAGGGATCAGTGCTTAGCAGCGTATCACAGGGATCAGGGCTTAGCAGCCTATCACAGGGATCAGTGCTTAGCAGCGTATCACAGGGATCAGTGCTTAGCAGCGTATCACAGGGATCAGTGCTTAGCAGCGTATCACAGGGATCAGTGCTTAGCAGCGTACCACAGGGATCAGTGCTTAGCAGCGTATCACAGGGATCAGTGCTCAGCATCGTATCACAGGGATCAGTGCTTAGCAGCGTATCACAAGGATCAGTGCTTAGCAGCCTATCACAGGGATCAGTGCTTAGCAGCGTATCACAGAGATCAGTGCTTAGCAGCGTATCACAGGGATCAGTGCTTAGCAGCGTATCACAGGGATCAGTGCTTAGCAGCGTATCACAAGGATCAGTGCCTAGCAGCCTATCACAGGGTTCAGTGCTTAGCAGCGTATCACAGGGATCAGTGCTTAGCAGCGTATCACAGGGATCAGTGCTTAGCAGCGTATCACAGAGATCAGTACTTAGCAGCCTATCACAGGGATCAGTGCTTAGCAGCGTATCACAGGGATCAGTGCTTAGCAGCGTATCACAGGGATCAGTGCTTAGCAGCGTATCACAGAGATCAGTGCTTAGCAGCGTATCACAGGGATCAGTGCTTAGCAGCGTATCACAGGGATCAGTGCTTATTAGCCTATCACGGGGATCAGTGCGTAGCAGCGTATCACAGAGATCAGTGCTTAGCAGCGTATCACAGGGATCAGTGCTTAGCAGCGTATCACAGGGATCAGTGCTTAGCAGCGTATCACAGGGATCAGTGCTTAGCAGCGTATCACAGAGATCAGTGCTTAGCAGCCTATCACATAGATCAGTGCATAGCAGCGTATCACAGGGATCAGTGCTTAGCAGCGTATCACAAGGATCAGTGCTTAGCAGCGTATCACAGGGATCAGTGCTTAGCAGCCTATCACAGGGATCAGTGCTTAGCAGCGTATCACAGGGATCAGAGCTTAGCAGCATATCACAGGGATCAGTGCGTAGCAGCGTATCACAGGGATCAGTGCTTAGCAGCGTATCACAGGGATCAGTGCTTAGCAGCGTATCACAGGGATCAGTGCGTAGCAGCGTATCACAGAGATCAGTGCTTAGCAGCGTATCACAGAGATCAGTGCTTAGCAGCCTATCACAGAGATCAGTGCTTAGCAGCGTATCACAGGGATCAGTGCGTAGCAGCGTATCACAGAGATCAGTGCTTAGCAGCGTATCACAGAGATCAGTGCTTAGCAGCCTATCACAGAGATCAGTGCTTAGCAGCGTATCACAGGGATCAGTGCTTAGCAGCCTATCACAGAGATCAGTGCTTAGCAGCGTATCGCAGGGATCAGTGCTTAGCAGCGTATCACAGGGATCAGTGCTTAGCAGCGTATCACAGGGATCAGTGCTTAGCAGCGTATCACAGGGATCAGTGCTTAGCAGCCTATCGCAGGGTTCAGTGCTTAGCAGCGTATCACAGGGATCAGTGCTTAGCAGCATATCACAGGGATCAGTGCTGGGTCCCTTATTGTTTGTTTTATATATATAAATGATGTAGACGAGATGGTGAGGGGAATGACAAGTAAGTTTGCAGACAACACCAAGATAGGTAGGGTGGTTAACAGTGAAGAAGCGGGTCGGAGGTGACAGGAAGATATCGGTGGGTTGGTCAGATGGGAGAAGCAGTGGTGGATGGTATTTCAATCCGATAAGTGCGAGGTGATGCACTTTGAAAGAAGAAACAGAACAAAGGAGTATGTAATGAATGGTCGGAAGCTCAGAGGAACAGATGGATCTTTGGGTACTTGTTCACAGATCCCTGAAGGTGGCAGAGCATTTGAATAGGGTAGTTAAGAAAGCTTATGGGACCTTTATCAGTCGTGGCACAGAATATAAAAGCAGGGATATTATGTTGGAGCTGCACAGAACGTTAGGCCACAACTAGAGTGCTGTGTGCAGTTCTGGTCACCTCACTATAGGAAGGAGATGATAGATGATTGCATGGTGGGGTTTCAGAGGCGATTCAACAGGATGTTGCCTGGAATGGAGCGTTAGAGCTTTAAGGATATATATTTGAGAATATTAAAGACTGAAATTGAGAGATTTTGGGACACTGAGGGAATTAAGGGTTATGGTGATAAGGTAGAGAAGAGGAATTAAAATCCTCCTCCTGCCCCTATTGATTCTGTTCTGAAATGCTAACATTGGAAAAAACTTTCATCAAGATTGATGAAAACCCTAATGGAAGGATGACTGATCTCTTCTCTCAACAGACGCCGTCTTTTCCCACTCCGGTTGAAGGGAGGAAGGTTGAAGGCAAAACTCACCATGTGTCAAGAGAATGCACCAGAATTCCAGTGGCAGTGCAGGTCAACTCCACGACATCTGCAGCCTCATCCGAGATGTGGATTCTCAGGAGAGAACTCAAAGCTTTGGGAGTAAACATCACATCTCTTATAGCTCCTTAAGCATGAAACAATGGCAGTCCCTAGTATGCGTTCAATATGCTCACGATGCAAGTTATATATGAGGGTTTGTTAACAAACCACTCCTACGTTAAATTTTACACACTCGATCTTCAACGTGGTGACAATTTTCAGTTCAATCCTTGTCCTCATGGTTCACATTCATTTCAACCTCTTTCATTCAGCCGTCACTGTGTTCCTTCAGGTTTTGTTTTCTGTGGGCTGTGGGGAGCTGGTTGGTTCTAGCTCACAATGAAACTGATAAAAGCACCCAGAACAGCCAAACCATTTGAGACTTTGGATTGATACACACGCAAAACCACATGACTCACATGAAACTAGACCGCCCGTATATTTTGCTACGTTTCCCCTCTGCTGCTATCTTCAGGTCGGAAAAATGCTATAATTTTTTTTTTTTTTTATATTTTTTTGAGGCATTTATATTATAAATTTTAACAGAATAAGCAACCAAGCAAAACAAAACCCAGCCAACATGGCCGACATAAAAAACTCCCCAACCACAATTCCCCACCAAGCTGCCCACACCTTACCCAACTCCCCATGCCTCCTCCCCTTTTTCACCCCCACCCCTCCCCCACTGCTGACAGCTTAATCTTTCCCAGAGAAGTCGATAAACGGCTGCCACCTCCAGGCAAACCCTCGCATCGATCCGATCCCCTCAGGGCGAACTTGATCTTCTCAAGCCTGAGAAACGCAGCCATGTCATTAACCCACACCCTCGATTTGGGGGTTCTGAGTCCCTCCGTTCCAACAAGATGAAATGAAAAAATGAAATGAAAATCACTTATTGTCACAAGTAGGCTTCAAATGAAGTTACTGTGAAAAGCCCCTAGTCGCCACATTCCGGCGCCTGTTCGGGGAGGCTGTTACAGGAATTGAACCGTGCTGCTGGCCTGCCTTGGTCTGCTTTCAAAGCCAGCGATTTAGCCCTGTGCTAAACATCCCCTTTATCCGTCTCCGGGTTACCAGGGAGGCAAAGGCCAAGACATCGACCCCTCTCGCCCCCTGGATTCCAGGTCTTACGACACTCCAAAAATCACCACCTCTGGACTAGGAACCACCCGTACTTTCAATACCGCGGACATGACGTCGGCAAATCCTTGCCGGAATCCCCTTAGCCTCGGACATGCCCAAAACATATGGACATGATTCGCAGGCCCTCCCGCACACTGCCCACACCTGTCCTCCACCCCTTCAAAGAACCTGCTCATTCGGGCCACGGTCATATGTGCCCTGTGCCCACCTTGAATTGTATCAGGCTGAGCCTGGCACACGACGAGGATGCATTGACTTGCCTCAGGACGTCCTCCCATAACCCAGCCTCCCAACTCCCCACCCATCTCTTCCTCCCACTTCCGCTTCACCTCCCCTGTCAGGGCTCCCTCCCAATCCTTAAGCTCTTTATAGATTTCTGATACCTACTCCTCCCCCACTCCCGCTTTTGACACTACCTTATCCCCTTCTTGCCTCCCTCACCTGCAAGTAGCAAAACACATTCCCACCGGGCAGCTCAAACTCCTCCTCCAACTCTTCCAAACACGGAAAGGCCCCATCTATAAACAGATTCTCCAAACCGCTCGATCCCTGCCCGCTGCCACCTCCAAAACACCCCTTCCACCCCCCACCCGCCCCTTCCAAGGAGCAAACCGGCGGTTGCCACATATCAGTGCCCACACCGACGCCCTCTCCAGCCCTATGTGTTGCCGCACACCCTCAGAGCCGCCGCCACTACCAGGCTTGTGGAGTACCTGGCTGGTGAGAACGGCAAAGACGCCGTTAGCAGTGCCCCTAAACTGAAGCTGCCTCCATCTGCTCCCACAGCGACCCCTCCCCCACTACCCATGTCCTGACCATCGCTATATTCGCCGCCAAATAGTAATTTATAAAGTTCGGGAGAGTCAGCCCTTGCCTCGACCGAGCTCCAGCAGCACCTTCTTCACCCGTGGAGTTTTACCCGCCCTCTTCTTACAACCCTGCAATCACCACATTCACATTCCTGAAAAGCACCCTGGGAATGAAGATTGGGAGGATCTGAAAAACAAACAACAACCTCGGGAGGCCCGTCATCTTCATCGTCTGAACCCTCCCCATCAATGACAGCGGGAGCGCATCCCACCTTCTAAAGTCTCCCATCTGCTCCACCTACCGCGCCAGATTAACTTATGCCGCTGCTCCCACCCCCACACCACCTGAATGCCTAAGTACTGAAAGCTTCCCCCCACCCACCTTGATCGACATCTGCCCCAATCTCTTCTCCTGCCCCCTCGCCTGGATCGGAAAGACCTCACTTTTACCCATGTTCAATTTGTACCCTGAAAACCGGGTGAACCCACCAGCTGCTCCGTCGACCAATGAGAGGTAGGGCCGATCCCTGACCCTCCGCCATCTTCTGTGTCACAGGCACCACTACAACTTTCACCAACTGTTCCCTTTTTTTCGGCCACTTCTGATCCACAAATCTCACCACCGGTGGGGCACTCTCCCCTACCACCCCTCCTGCACCTTTTTAAATCAGCCAATCCACCCGTTAGCTGGAGAAAAGGTCCAAAAGTTCCACCACGAGCGGGAGCCACCAAATGTGCGACCACTCACCATGGCCGCCACCGGAGTCAAACAATGCTATAATTTTAAAGATACTCCTTTAATGAATGATTATTTCAAGGACTAATTTATTTTTAAAATGGTGCAAAATCACTAATGTGATTAGGATGGAGGATAACGCTGCCACAGCACCAGTTCTTCCCCCTGATTACTTCCCAGGAGGAAGCAAATGAGAGAAGAGTAATGGATAGCCAGATATATAAGGACATGGGGGCAAAGTAACCATAACAGATATTTACAAGCTCTTTGGGATTCTCACTGAACAGGGAGGCTGCTGACAGTATAGTGCTCCAGAACCCCGGCCCTTGCTAAAAGTTGTAATGTGAATAATGAGATCAAGTATGCTTCACTAAATGTTGAGCTACCACGGGTAATTTCGAGTTAGGTGGGGTGAAATTGATCAATGCAGATATCATGAAACAAGGCTCTTCGCGATTTAGCAGCCATTTTATGCCAGGTGTGATTTTGATATATCACAGATGGGGCCATTCGACTCAACATTCCAGTGAAAGCGATACAAATATTCCCATTTCCCCCTACCCCAACCTGTCCTTTCCCTATCGTCCTTCAATATTTCCCCCAATACCTCTCAACATTTTAAACTGCTTTGACTGCTCTTTTCGGCAGTGCATTTCACCTCTTTTTTTTCCATGTTGCTTGACCTAAAAATCAGGCCTTGTAACGAAAAGGCGATCGATTCACCATGAACAGGTCTGGTAGTATCGGTAAGCAGAAATTCTGTCCCCAAAATAACTCACCAGCAGATTAAGGTTACAGCCTATTCCACTTTAGAGCCTTCAGTTGTTACTCATTTTATTTTTACTTGGAGTATTATTATTTCCCTGTGTTCCCTTCACTCTAGGCTACACAGATATTGATCGGCATTATCCAGCTTGTCTTTGGAGTCCCTCTGTCCGTATCGCTCATCTATTCAGTCGCGGGAAAATCTGGCGTCTCATTTTGGACTGGAATTTGGGTCAGTTTCTCCCTTATATCTTGGTCAAATTGTCACAGTCATGTATGATGAGGACACCATTAGCTATTACTACTGTACTGCACAGAAATAATTCCTGCCCTTGCATCATGGAGCAAAACTGGAGTCAGTTTGCATCAGGGAGAAAGCCCTCCGCTGGTTGGAGTCATACCTGGTACAAAGAAGGGCCCTCGAATGGCCTCCTCCTGTTTCTATTTTCTATGTATGTTTCTATGTGAGATGGGTGTGGTGGTTGGAGGTCAATCATCTCAGTCCCTGCACATCACTGCAGGAGTTCCTCAGGGTCGTGTCCTCGCCCCAACCATCTTCAGCTGCTTCATTAATGACCTTCCTTCCATCATAAGGTCAGAAGTGGGGATGATCACGGATGACTGCACAATGTTCAGGACCATTCATGACTCCTCAGATACAGAAGCAGCCCATGCCCAAATGCAACATGACCTGGACAACTTTCAGGCTTGGCTGACAAGTGGAAAATAATGCTTGTGCCACATAAGTGCCAGGCAATGACCATCTCCAACGAGAGAGAATCAAACAATCGTTCCTTGACATTCAAGACATTACCTTCAGCCACGATCAACATCCTGGGGGTTACCATTGGCCAGAAACAACTGGGAATGTGGGAGAAGAATTCTCTCAGTGACCACTGGGCAGATGGGGTGTTAGTCAAGTCAGGCTGACCACCAAGCCCGAATTGCAGCTATGCACACTCCTGTCCAAATCTGGGGGCTTGACTAGATGCTTTTTAATATCGTGCAAAATAGTGTAGGAACGAATTTTGTGCTGAAATCTGACAGACGTTTCACTGTGTTGGATTTGAAAATGAAATGAAAATTGCTTATTGTCACAAGTAGGCTTCAAATGAAGTTACTGTGAAAAGCCCCTAGTCGCCACATTCCGGCGCCTGTTCGGGGAGGCTGGTACGGGATTTGTAATGTATTCGCTCATGTTTTCATCTGGAACCACACTAAAAGGTGGCAGAGCAGAGAAAGAATGTGTCCCTGGTTTTTTATTTCTTGCTTTGTGAGGGATGGGCATCACTGTCAAGGCTCGCATTGTCACACATACCTAATTGCCTTGAACAGAGTGGCTTAGAATCACTACAGTGGGGTAGGAGGCCATTCGGCCCATCGAATCTGTACCGACCCCGACCCCCCCCCCCCCCCAAAGAACACCCTACCCAGGCCCATAACCCACCCTATCTCAGGAACCCAATAACCCCATCTTTCAAACACAAAGGGGTAATTTAACACGGCCAATCCACCTAACCTGCACATCTTTGGACTATGGGAGGAATCCGGAGCACCCGGAGGAAACCCGTGCAGACAGGGGGAGAATGTACAAACTCCACGCAGGCAAGGCGGGAATTGAACCTGTGTCCCTGGTGCTGCGAGGCAGCGGTGCTAACCACTGTGCCACTGTGCTTGGTAGGTCATTTCAGGTGACAGTTGAGAGGCAACCACATTGTTCTGACATGTAGGTCAGACGGGTAAGAATGGCAGATTTTCTTCCCGAAAGGACATTAGTGAACCATATGGGTTTTTTACAACTATCAATGGTAGTGTTTTAGTTACTTTACTGAGGCAAGCCTTCAATTCTAGATTTTACTGATTGAATTTAAATTCCACCATTTGATATTCACCGTGTCACCAGGGCATTAGTATGGGCCTGTGAATTATTAGTCCAGTGACATTACCACTACGACAGCATCTTCCCAATGACTTGCATGTCACATTAACCCCCCCCACATACGTCTGGGTAACTTTGAGTAAAAAGTTGTGCTGATGAAGCTAGTTCAAACCCAGCTCTAACATTTTGCCTTCTGTTTAATATCTTTTCCAGTATATTATTTCAGGATCCTTCACGATTGAGCTGAAGAGGAAGCCAACTCGGTGCATTGTAAGTAACACGATGTGTCGAAAGTCAGGAGCGAGCTGTTCTGAACTGGAATGTGCTGCTTAAAAGAGCAATAAAGATAGATTCAGCAGGAACTATTAAAAGGACAACTTTACTTGAAAAGCAAACATTTAGAGGACTGTGAACAAAAGCACAAGGTGCAGACTCGATGGGCCGAATGGCCTCCTGCAGCACTGTAAATTCTATGATTCTATGAAGTAACTCTACGAAAGAACTATATCAGGGACACTTCAAAGGTGTTTCCCCAAATTTGCCCATGAACAATGTGTAAGTTACTTGGAGTGAGAAATTCCATTTGAAATAACCGTGCAGCAATTACTTAAAAAAGAAAAGGTTTGTTTACTTCACTGTAGTCTTCTGGAAGTTACTGAAGTTACAGAATAAAGTTGCTAACACATGCAGAGATTAGTTCAAAATGAAGAGAAAATGATACATATCAAAAATAAATCAAGATTAGCCCATATTTAGCACAGGCCTGTTATACCTTGAAGTCAAGGTGTTGCATTGTATGGAGTGAAGATCTTGAGGTTCATAGATCATAGAATTTACAGTGCAGACGGAGGCCATTTGGCCCATCAAGTCTACACCGGCCCCCAAAAGAGCAGCCTGCCTAAGCCCACACTTCCACCCGATCCCCTTAACCCAGCAACCCCACCTAACTTTTTGGGTACTACAAGGCAATTTAGCGTGACCACTCCACCTAACCCACGCACCTTTGGACTGGGAGGAAACCCGAGCGCCCGGAGGAAACCCACGCAGATAAGACCATAAGACATAGGAGCGGAAGTAAGGCCATTCGGCCCATCGAGTCCACTGCACCATTCAATCATGACTGATTTCAACTCCATTTACCCGCTCTCTCTCCATAGCCCTTAATTCCTCGAGAAATCAAGAATTTATCAACTTCTGTCTTAAAGACACTCAATGTCCCGGCCTCCACCGCCCTCTGTGGCAATGAATTCCACAGACCCACCACTCTCTGGCTGAAGAAATTTCTCCTCATCTCTGTTCTAAAGTGACTCCCTTTTATTCTAAGGCTGTGCCCCCGGGATCTAGTCTCCCCTGCTAATGGAAACAACTTCCCTACGTCCACCCTATCTAAGCCATTCATTATCTTGTAAGTTTCTATGAGATCTCCCCTCAACCTCCTAAACGCCAATGAATATAATCCCAGGATCCTCAGACGTTCATCGTATGTTAGGCCTACCATTCCTGGGATCGTCCGTGTGAATCTCCGCTGGACCCGCTCCAGTGCCAGTATGTCCTTCCTGAGGTGTGGGGCCCAAAATTGCTCACCGTATTCTAAATGGGGCCTAACTAATGCTTTATAAAGCTTCAGAAGTACATCCCTGCTTTTATATTCCAAGCCTCTTGAGATGAATGACAACATTGCATTTGCTTAATTACGGACTCAACCTGCAAGTTTACCTTTAGAGAATTCCGGGACTAGGACTCCCAAGTCCCTTGCACTTCAGCATTATGAATTTTGTCACTGTTTAGAAAATAGTCCATGCCTCTATTCTTTTTTCCAAAGTGCAAGACCTCGCACTTGCCCCCGTTGAATTTCATCAGCCATTTCTTGGACCACTCTCCTAAACTGTCTAAATCTTTCTGAAGACTCCCCACCTCCTCCATACTACCTGCCCCTCCACCTATCTTTGTATCATCGGCAAACTTAGCCAGAATGCCCCCATTCCCGTTAGCTAGATCGTTAATATATAAAGAGAACAGCTGTGGCCCCAACACTGAACCTTGCGGGACACCACTCGTCACCGGTCTCCATTCCGAAAAAGAACCTTTTATCCCAACTCTCTGCCTTCTGCCTGAGAGCCAATCGTCAATCCATGTTGGTACCTTGCCTCGAATACCATGGGCCCTTATTTTACTCAGCAGTCTCCCATGAGGCACCTTATCAAAGGCCTTTTGGAAGTCAAGATAGATAACATCCATTGGCTCTCCTTGGTCGAACCTATTTGTTATCTCTTCAAAGAACTCGAACAGGTTTGTCAGGGAGGGAACTCCGCACAGACAGTGACCCAAGCCGGGAATCAAACCCAGGTCGCTGGCGCTGTGAAGCAATAATGCTAACCACTGTGTCACCATGCCGCCCTGAACATCTTTCTGCAGCTGTGATGGCTTCAACTGTTGAATTGCCAGATGTTCAACGTGAGGATAGTAGGTGGAATCGGGGTTTTCATGTGGGAGGGAAGGTCCTGTTCTGCAGGCGTGGTACTTTTAGCTGCCAGGCTACCTTACACCAGTCCAGTAGCCGTAGCCGTCTTCAGATGCCTTTGACCAGGATATCTCAGATGGCGGCCTTTCCATGTCCACCGACTCTGCCTGCCCCGCAGCCATTTCACACTCGAATGAATATCAGTTGGCTGGAAGATGGTCAAATCGGGTTGAGTGATGTCCAGGGATCATGTAAGGGTCCTAAGTGAGAAGTGGAAATCTGATCGCGGCACCCCAGCCCTACCTGCCTACCCAAGGTCTAAGCTTGATCATTTTCAAGCTGCCTCAACATCCAGGAAAACCCTCCTGCCAGCCTAAAAGTTGAGGCCGGGGTGGGAAATGGCCACTGAAGGGCAGCTGCCCTGTCCAAAGCCTTGCTTGCCTCAATGTAAAATGGCTGCAAAGTCAGGGTGGGTGGGAACCCAGAGGGAATTCTATTCCTCCTATCCCACATTTGCCTCCCCCACCCTGCTTAAAAACATACTGGTGGGGGAGCCATTCAGGCCTTCGGCCCTCCCCTGGGTTGAAGCCTTTTTCTGTGGCTCTGCCATTTTCAGTGCTTTTGCGAGAAAGATAAGGCTGCTGTTAATCTGTGATTTGCACAAAATGCCAGGTTACCTTTCCAAATTGAGTAAGTTGTAATTCCATGACAGTTATCCGATGTCTCCTAGTGTTCATAAGGGTTACCGTGGTTTAGCAGTTAGTGTCTGTGTTTAATCTTTTGGAACAGTCATTGAATTTTAAATGTATATGTCTGAGATGTCAAAGAGATTGTGACTGATCTGATGTGATAATCCTCAACTCCACTTTCCCACCTTATCCCCGTGACCCTCGACCCCCTCACTGATTAACAATCTGTCTCGCTCTCAGCCTTGCACATACTTAACGGCCCAGCCTCTACAACTCTCTGCGGTGAAGAGTTCCACACTCACTCCCCTCTGAGAGAAGAAATTCCTCCTCATCTCTGTGTGAAATGGGCGACCCCCTCACTCTGAGATACTGTCCTCTGGTCCTAGACTCTACCACACAGAGAAACATCCTCTCAGAATCTCCCCTCACTCTGAGATTCTGTCCTCTGGTCCCAGACTCTCCCACACGGGGAAACATCCTCTCAGAATCTCCCCTCACTCTGAGATTCTGCCCTCTGGGCCCAGACTCTCCAACACGGGGAAACATCCTCTCAGAATCTCCCCTCACTCTGAGATTCTGTCCTCTGGTCCCAGACTCTCCCACACGGGGAAACATCCTCTCAGAATCTCCCCTCACTCTGAGATTCTGCCCTCTGGGCCCAGACTCTCCAACACGGGGAAACATCCTCTCAGAATCTCCCCTCACTCTGAGATTCTGTCCTCTGGGCCCAGACTCTCCCACACGGGGAAACAACCTCTCAGAATCTCCCCTCACTCTGAGATTCTGTCCTCTGCTCCCAGACTCTCCCACACGGGGAAACATCCTCTCAGAATCTCCACTCACTCTGAGATTCTGTCCTCTGCTCCCAGACTCTCCCACACGGGGAAACATCTTCTCAGAATCTCCCCTCACTCTGAGATTCTGTCCTCTGTTCACAGACTCTCCCACACGGGGAAACATCCTCTCAGAATCTACCCTCACTCTGAGATTCTGCCCTCTGCTCCCAGACTCTCCCACACGGGGAAACATCCTCTCAGAATCTCCCCTCACTCTGAGATTCTGCCCTCTGCTCCCCGGCTCTCCCACACGGGGAAACATCCTCTCAGAATCTCCCCTCACTCTGAGATTCTGCCCTCTGGGCCCAGACTCTCCCACACGGGGAAACAACCTCTCAGAATCTCCCCTCACTCTGAGATTCTGTCCTCTGCTCCCAGACTCTCCCACACGGGGAAACATCCTCTCAGAATCTCCCCTCACTCTGAGATTCTGCCCTCTGGGCCCAGACTCTCCCACACGGGGAAACAACCTCTCAGAATCTCCCCTCACTCTGAGATTCTGTCCTCTGCTCCCAGACTCTCCCACACGGGGAAACATCCTCTCAGAATCTCCACTCACTCTGAGATTCTGTCCTCTGCTCCCAGACTCTCCCACACGGGGAAACATCCTCTCAGAATCTCCCCTCACTGTGAGATTTTGTCCTCTGCTCCCAGACTCTCCCACACGGGGAAACATCCTCTCAGAATCTCCCCTCACTCTGAGATTCTGCCCTCTGCTCCCAGACTCTCCCACATGGGGAAACATCCTCAGAATCTCCCCTCACTCTGAGATTCTGTCCTCTGCTCCCAGACTCTCCAGCACGGGAAAACATCCTCTCACAATCTCCCCTCACTCTGAGATTTTGTCCTCTGCTCCCAGACTCTCCCACACGGGGAAACATCCTCTCAGAATCTCCCCTCACTCTGAGATTCTGCCCTCTGCTCCCAGACTCTCCCACACGGGGAAACATCCTCAGAATCTCCCCTCACTCTGAGATTCTGTCCTCTGCTCACAGACTCTCCCACACGGGGAAACATCCTCTCAGAATCTCCCCTCACTCTGAGATTCTGTCCTCTGGTCCCAGACTCTCCCACACGGGGAAACATCCTCTCAGAATCTCCCCTCACTCTGAGATTCTGTCCTCTGCTCCCAGACTCTCCCACACGGGCAAACATCCTCTCAGAATCTCCCCTCACTCTGAGATTCTGCCCTCTGCTCCCCGGCTCTCCCACACGGGGAAACATCCTCTCAGAATCTCCACTCACTCTGAGATTCTGCCCTCTGGGCCCAGACTCTCCCACACGGGGAAAAAACCTCTCAGAATCTCCTCTCACTCTGAGATTCTGTCCTCTGCTCCCAGACTCTCCTACACGGGGAAACATCCTCTCAGAATCTCCACTCACTCTGAGATTCTGTCCTCTGCTCCCAGACTCTCCCACACGGGGAAACATCCTCTCAGAATCTTCCCTCACTCTGAGATTTTGTCCTCTGCTCCCAGACTCTCCCACACGGGGAAACATCCTCTCAGAATCTCCCCTCACTCTGAGATTCTGCCCTCTGCTCCCCGACTCTCCCACACGGGGAAACATCCTCTCAGAATCTCCCCTCACTCTGAGATTCTGTCCTCTGCTCCCAGACTCTCCCACACGGGGAAACATCCTCTCAGAATCTCCCCTCACTCTGAGATTCTGTCCTCTGGTCCCAGACTCTCCCACACGGGGAAACATCCTCTCAGAATCTCCCCTCACTCTGAGATTCTGTCCTCTGGGCCCAGACTCTCCCACACGGGGAAACATCCTCTCAGAATCTCCCCTCACTCTGAGATTCTGCCCTCTGCTCCCAGACTCTCCCACACAGGGAAACATCCTCTCAGAATCTCCCCTCACTCTGAGATTCTGCCCTCTGCTCCCCGGCTCTCCCACACGGGGAAACATCCTCTCAGAATCTCCCCTCACTCTGAGATTCTGCCCTCTGCTCCCAGACTCTCCCACACGGGGAAACATCCTCAGAATCTCCCCTCACTCTGAGATTCTGTCCTCTGCTCACAGACTCTCCCACACGGGGAAACATCCTCTCAGAATCTCCCCTCACTCTGAGATTCTGTCCTCTGGTCCCAGACTCTCCCACACGGGGAAACATCCTCTCAGAATCTCCCCTCACTCTGAGATTCTGTCCTCTGCTCCCAGACTCTCCCACACGGGCAAACATCCTCTCAGAATCTCCCCTCACTCTGAGATTCTGCCCTCTGCTCCCCGGCTCTCCCACACGGGGAAACATCCTCTCAGAATCTCCACTCACTCTGAGATTCTGCCCTCTGGGCCCAGACTCTCCCACACGGGGAAAAAACCTCTCAGAATCTCCTCTCACTCTGAGATTCTGTCCTCTGCTCCCAGACTCTCCTACACGGGGAAACATCCTCTCAGAATCTCCACTCACTCTGAGATTCTGTCCTCTGCTCCCAGACTCTCCCACACGGGGAAACATCCTCTCAGAATCTTCCCTCACTCTGAGATTTTGTCCTCTGCTCCCAGACTCTCCCACACGGGGAAACATCCTCTCAGAATCTCCCCTCACTCTGAGATTCTGCCCTCTGCTCCCCGACTCTCCCACACGGGGAAACATCCTCTCAGAATCTCCCCTCACTCTGAGATTCTGTCCTCTGCTCCCAGACTCTCCCACACGGGGAAACATCCTCTCAGAATCTCCCCTCACTCTGAGATTCTGTCCTCTGGTCCCAGACTCTCCCACACGGGGAAACATCCTCTCAGAATCTCCCCTCACTCTGAGATTCTGTCCTCTGGGCCCAGACTCTCCCACACGGGGAAACATCCTCTCAGAATCTCCCCTCACTCTGAGATTCTGCCCTCTGCTCCCAGACTCTCCCACACAGGGAAACATCCTCTCAGAATCTCCCCTCACTCTGAGATTCTGCCCTCTGCTCCCCGGCTCTCCCACACGGGGAAACATCCTCTCAGAATCTCCCCTCACTCTGAG
This sequence comes from Scyliorhinus torazame, assembly GCF_047496885.1. Classification (NCBI taxonomy): domain Eukaryota; kingdom Metazoa; phylum Chordata; class Chondrichthyes; order Carcharhiniformes; family Scyliorhinidae; genus Scyliorhinus; species Scyliorhinus torazame. The sequence goes on along the minus strand of NC_092710.1, from coordinate 13,750,077 downwards.
ATTCTGCCCTCTGGGCCCAGACTCTCCCACACGGGGAAACAACCTCTCAGAATCTCCCCTCACTCTGAGATTCTGTGCTCTGCTCCCAGACTCTCCCACACGGGGAAACATCCTCTCAGAATCTCCCCTCACTCTGAGATTCTGCCCTCTGATCCCAGACTCTCCCACACGGGGAAACATCCTCTCAGAATCTCCCCTCACTCTGAGATTCTGCCCTCTGATCCCAGACTCTCCCACACGGGGAAACATCCTCTCAGAATCTCCCCTCACTCTGAGATTCTGCCCTCTGATCCCAGACTCTCCCACACGGGGAAACATCCTCTCAGAATCTCCCCTCACTCTGAGATTTTGTCCTCTGCTCCCAGACTCTCCCACACGGGGAAACATCCTCTCAGAATCTCCCCTCACTCTGAGATTCTGTCCTCTGCTCCCAGACTCTCCCACACGGGGAAACATCCTCTGAGAATCTCCCCTCACTCTGAGATTCTGTCCTCTGCTCCCAGACTCTCCCACACGGGGAAACATCCTCTCAGAATCTCCCCTCACTCTGAGATTCTGTCCTCTGCTCCCAGACTCTCCCACACGGGGAAACATCCTCTCAGAATCTCCCCTCACTCTGAGATTCTGTCCTCTGGGCCCAGACTCTCCCACACGGAGAAACATCCTCTCAGAATCTTCCCTCACTCTGAGATTGTGGTAGTATGTATTGGGGGTCATGTGGGACTGGAAGCCCTAATGTCATTGGCTGACAGATCCCGGGTCCTGGTTGGCCGTTGACCTCTAGCTCCGCCCTGAAGGCGGAGTATAAGAAGCCGGAGTCTTCCCCCGCAGGCCAGTTCACTATCGAGCTGCGGGGGAACAGACACGCTTAATAAATTGTAGCGCACAAAGACTCCGTGAGACGAATAGAGTGAAGTCGATGAGGCTTTACCATCCATCCATCCAACCATTCGGTCCATCTCCTGTTGGAAGACCGAGACCCCGTTTGTGACGCCAAAAGGGACCCGTAGGAAATGGTATAATCACCCGTCTGCCTCGAAGGCTGTGTACCTTTGTGCGCTACAGAGATTCTGTCCTCTGCTCCCCGACTCTCCCACACGGGGAAACATCCCCTCAGAATCTTCCCTCACTCTGAGATGCTGTCCTCTGCTCCCAGACTCTCCCACACGGGGAAACATCCTCTCAGAATCACCCCTCACTCTAAGATTCTGCCCTCTGGGCCCAGACTCTCCCACACGGGGAAACATCTTCTCAGAATCTCCCCTGTCTCTGAGATTCTGTCCTCTGGGCCCAGACTCTCCCACACGGAGAAACATCCTCTCAGAATCTCCCCTCACTCTGAGATTCTCCCCTCTGCTCCCAGACTCTCCCACACGGAGAAACATCCTCTCAGAATCACCCCCTCACTCTGAGATTCTGTCCTCTGGGCCCAGACTCTCCCACACGGAGAAACATCCTCTCAGAATCACCCCCTCACTCTGAGATTCTGTCCTCTGGGCCCAGACTCTCCCACACGGAGAAACATCCTCTCAGAATCTCCCCTCACTCTGAGATTCTGTCCTCTGGACCCAGACTCTCCCACACGGGGAAACATCCTCTCAGAATCTCCTCTCACTCTGAGATTCTGTCCTCTGCTCCCAGACTCTCCCACACGGGGAAACATCCTCTCAGAATCTCCCCTCACTCTGAGATTCTGCCCTCTGCTCCCAGACTCTCCCACACGGGGAAACATCCTCTCAGAATCTCCCATCACTCTGAGATTCTGTCCTCTGGTCCCAGACTCTCCCACACGGGGAAACATCCTCTCAGAATCTCCCCTCACTCTGAGATTCTGCCCTCTGCTCACAGACTCTCCCACATGGGGAAACATCCTCTCAGAATCTCCCCTCACTCTGAGATTCTGTTCTCTGCTCCTAGACTCTCCCACACGGGGAAACATCCTCTCAGAATCTCCCCTCACTCTGAGATTCTGTCCTCTGGGCCCTGACTCTCCCACACGGGGAAACATCCTCTCAGAATCTCCCCTCACTCTGAGATTCTGTCCTCTGCTCCCAGACTCTCCCACACGGGGAAACATCCTCTCAGAATCTCCCCTCACTCTGAGATTCTGTCCTCTGCTCCCAGACTCTCCCACACGGGGAAACATCCTCTCAGAATCTCCCCTCACTCTGAGATTCTGTCCTCTGGTCCCAGACTCTCCCACACGGGGAAACATCCTCTCAGAATCTCCCCTCACTCTGAGATTCTGTCCTCTGGGCCCAGACTCTCCCACACGGGGAAACATCCTCTCAGAATCTCCCCTCACTCTGAGATTCTGCCCTCTGCTCCCAGACTCTCCCACACAGGGAAACATCCTCTCAGAATCTCCCCTCACTCTGAGATTCTGCCCTCTGCTCCCCGGCTCTCCCACACGGGGAAACATCCTCTCAGAATCTCCCCTCACTCTGAGATTCTGCCCTCTGGGCCCAGACTCTCCCACACGGGGAAACAACCTCTCAGAATCTCCCCTCACTCTGAGATTCTGTCCTTTGCTCCCAGACTCTCCCACACGGGGAAACATCCTCTCAGAATCTCCACTCACTCTGAGATTCTGTCCTCTGCTCCCAGACTCTCCCACACGGGGAAACATCCTCTCAGAATCTCCCCTCACTCTGAGATTTTGTCCTCTGCTCCCAGACTCTCCCACACGGGGAAACATCCTCTCAGAATCTCCCCTCACTCTGAGATTCTGCCCTCTGCTCCCCGACTCTCCCACACGGGGAAACATCCTCTCAGAATCTCCCCTCACTCTGAGATTCTGTCCTCTGCTCCCAGACTCTCCCACACGGGGAAACATCCTCTCAGAATCTCCCCTCACTCTGAGATTCTGTCCTCTGGGCCCAGACTCTCCCACACGGGGAAACATCCTCTCAGAATCTCCCCTCACTCTGAGATTCTGCCCTCTGCTCCCCTACTCTCCCACACGGGGAAACATCCTCTCAGAATCTCCCCTCACTCTGAGATTCTGCCCTCTGCTCACAGACTCTCCCACATGGGGAAACATCCTCTCAGAATCTCCCCTCACTCTGAGATTCTGTCCTCTGCTCCCAGACTCTCCCACACGGGGAAACATCCTCTCAGAATCTCCCCTCACTCTGAGATTCTGTCCTCTGCTCCCAGACTCTCCCACACGGGGAAACATCCTCTCAGAATCTCCCCTCACTCTGAGATTCTGTCCTCTGCTCCCAGACTCTCCCACACGGGGAAACATCCTCTCAGAATCTCCCCTCACTCTGAGATTCTGTCCTCTGGGCCCAGACTCTCCCACACGGAGAAACATCCTCTCAGAATCTCCCCTCACTCTGAGATTCTGCCCTCTGCTCACAGACTCTCCCACACGGGGAAACATCCTCTCAGAATCTCCCCTCACTCTGAGATACTGCCCTCTGGGCCCAGACTCTCCCACACGGAGAAACATCCTCTCAGAATCTTCCCTCACTCTGAGATTGTGGTAGTATGTATTGGGGGTCATGTGGGACTGGAAGCCCTAATGTCATTGGCTGACAGATCCCGGGTCCTGGTTGGCCGTTGACCTCTAGCTCCGCCCTGAAGGCGGAGTATAAGAAGCCGGAGTCTTCCCCCGCAGGCCAGTTCACTATCGAGCTGCGGGGGAACAGACACGCTTAATAAATTGTAGCGCACAAAGACTCCGTGAGACGAATAGAGTGAAGTCGATGAGGCTTTACCATCCATCCATCCAACCATTCGGTCCATCTCCTGTTGGAAGACCGAGACCCCGTTTGTGACGCCAAAAGGGACCCGTAGGAAATGGTATAATCACCCGTCTGCCTCGAAGGCTGTGTACCTTTGTGCGCTACAGAGATTCTGTCCTCTGCTCCCCGACTCTCCCACACGGGGAAACATCCTCTCAGAATCTTCCCTCACTCTGAGATGCTGTCCTCTGCTCCCAGACTCTCCCACACGGGGAAACATCCTCTCAGAATCACCCCTCACTCTGAGATTCTGCCCTCTGGGCCCAGACTCTCCCACACGGGGAAACATCTTCTCAGAATCTCCCCTGTCTCTGAGATTCTGTCCTCTGGGCCCAGACTCTCCCACACGGGGAAACAACCTCTCAGAATCTCCCCTCACTCTGAGATTCTGTCCTCTGGACCCAGACTCTCCCACACGGGGAAACATCCTCTCAGAATCTCCCCTCACTCTGAGATTCTGCCCTCTGCTCCCAGACTCTCCCACACGGGGAAACATCCTCTCAGAATCTCCCCTCACTCTGAGATTCTGTCCTCTGGGCCCAGACTCTCCCACACGGGGAAACATCCTCTCAGAATCTCCCCTCACTCTGAGATTCTGTCCTCTACTCCCAGACTCTCCCACACGGGGAAACATCCTCTCAGAATCTCCCCTCACTCTGAGATTCTGCCCTCTGCTCCCCGACTCTCCCACACGGGGAAACATCCTCTCAGAATCTCCCCTCACTCTGAGATTCTGTCCTCTGCTCCCAGACTCTCCCACACGGGGAAACATCCTCTCAGAATCTCCCCTCACTCTGAGATTCTGTCCTCTGGGCCCAGACTCTCCCACACGGGGAAACATCCTCTCAGAATCTCCCCTCACTCTGAGATTCTGCCCTCTGCTCCCCTACTCTCCCACACGGGGAAACATCCTCTCAGAATCTCCCCTCACTCTGAGATTCTGCCCTCTGCTCACAGACTCTCCCACATGGGGAAACATCCTCTCAGAATCTCCCCTCACTCTGAGATTCTGTCCTCTGCTCCCAGACTCTCCCACACGGGGAAACATCCTCTCAGAATCTCCCCTCACTCTGAGATTCTGTCCTCTGCTCCCAGACTCTCCCACACGGGGAAACATCCTCTCAGAATCTCCCCTCACTCTGAGATTCTGTCCTCTGCTCCCAGACTCTCCCACACGGGGAAACATCCTCTCAGAATCTCCCCTCACTCTGAGATTCTGTCCTCTGGGCCCAGACTCTCCCACACGGAGAAACATCCTCTCAGAATCTCCCCTCACTCTGAGATTCTGCCCTCTGCTCACAGACTCTCCCACACGGGGAAACATCCTCTCAGAATCTCCCCTCACTCTGAGATACTGCCCTCTGGGCCCAGACTCTCCCACACGGAGAAACATCCTCTCAGAATCTTCCCTCACTCTGAGATTGTGGTAGTATGTATTGGGGGTCATGTGGGACTGGAAGCCCTAATGTCATTGGCTGACAGATCCCGGGTCCTGGTTGGCCGTTGACCTCTAGCTCCGCCCTGAAGGCGGAGTATAAGAAGCCGGAGTCTTCCCCCGCAGGCCAGTTCACTATCGAGCTGCGGGGGAACAGACACGCTTAATAAATTGTAGCGCACAAAGACTCCGTGAGACGAATAGAGTGAAGTCGATGAGGCTTTACCATCCATCCATCCAACCATTCGGTCCATCTCCTGTTGGAAGACCGAGACCCCGTTTGTGACGCCAAAAGGGACCCGTAGGAAATGGTATAATCACCCGTCTGCCTCGAAGGCTGTGTACCTTTGTGCGCTACAGAGATTCTGTCCTCTGCTCCCCGACTCTCCCACACGGGGAAACATCCTCTCAGAATCTTCCCTCACTCTGAGATGCTGTCCTCTGCTCCCAGACTCTCCCACACGGGGAAACATCCTCTCAGAATCACCCCTCACTCTGAGATTCTGCCCTCTGGGCCCAGACTCTCCCACACGGGGAAACATCTTCTCAGAATCTCCCCTGTCTCTGAGATTCTGTCCTCTGGGCCCAGACTCTCCCACACGGGGAAACAACCTCTCAGAATCTCCCCTCACTCTGAGATTCTGTCCTCTGGACCCAGACTCTCCCACACGGGGAAACATCCTCTCAGAATCTCCCCTCACTCTGAGATTCTGCCCTCTGCTCCCAGACTCTCCCACACGGGGAAACATCCTCTCAGAATCTCCCCTCACTCTGAGATTCTGTCCTCTGGGCCCAGACTCTCCCACACGGGGAAACATCCTCTCAGAATCTCCCCTCACTCTGAGATTCTGTCCTCTACTCCCAGACTCTCCCACACGGGGAAACATCCTCTCAGAATCTCCCCTCACTCTGAGATTCTGTCCTCTGGGCCCAGACTCTCCCACACGGGGAAACAACCTCTCAGAATCTCCCCTCACTCTGAGATTCTGTCCTCCGCTCCCAGACTCTCCCACACGGGGAAACATCCTCTCAGAATCTCCCCTCACTCTGAGATTCTGTCCTCTGGTCCCAGACTCTCCCACACGGGGAAACATCCTCTCAGAATCTCCCCTCACTCTGAGATTCTGTCCTCTGGGCCCAGACTCTCCCACACGGAGAAACATCCTCTCAGAATCTCCCCTCACTCTGAGATTCTGTCCTCTGGACCCAGACTCTCCCACACGGGGAAACATCCTCTCAGAATCTCCCCTCACTCTGAGATTCTGTCCTCTGGTCCCAGACTCTCCCACACGGGGAAACATCCTCTCACAATCTCCCCTCACTCTGAGATTTTGTCCTCTGCTCCCAGACTCTCCCACACGGGGAAACATCCTCTCAGAATCTTCCCTCACTCTGAGATGCTGTCCTCTGCTCCCAGACTCTCCCACACGGGGAAACATCCTCTCAGAATCACCCCTCACTCTGAGATTCTGCCCTCTGGGCCCAGACTCTCCCACACGGGGAAACATCTTCTCAGAATCTCCCCTGTCTCTGAGATTCTGTCCTCTGGGCCCAGACTCTCCCACACGGGGAAACATCCTCTCAGAATCTCCCCTCACTCTGAGATTCTGTCCTCTGGTCCCAGACTCTCCCACACGGGGAAACATCCTCTCAGAATCTCCCCTCACTCTGAGATTCTGCCCTCTGCTCCCAGACTCTCCCACACGGGGAAACATCCTCTCAGAATCTCCCCTCACTCTGAGATTCTGTCCTCTGGTCCCAGACTCTCCCACACGGGGAAACATCCTCTCAGAATCTCCCCTCACTCTGAGATTCTGCCCTCTGCTCACAGGCTCTCCCACATGGGGAAACATCCTCTCAGAATCTCCCCTCACTCTGAGATTCTGTTCTCTGCTCCTAGACTCTCCCACATGGGGAAACATCCTCTCACCATCGACACAATCAACCCCCCTGAGAATCGTCTATGTCTCAATAAGGTCGCCTCTCATTCTTATCAATTGTTCAAAACTGTTTGGGCTGGATTCTCCGCGAACCGGCAGGGCGATTAACTCCGACGCGAAGGAGTGGCGTGAACCACTCCAGTGTCAGGCAGCCCCGAAGGTGCGGAATCCTCCGCACCTTCGGGGCTATGCCGGCGCTGGAGTGGTTTGCGGCGGCCGAAGCGGAAGGGCCTCCGCAGGCTGGCGTGAGTTGGCGCATGCGCGGGAGCGCCAGAGTGTGCTGGCGTCATCCCAGCGCATGCGCAGGGGGGCTCATCTCCGCATCAGCCATCGCGGACTGTTACAGCGGCCGATGGGGGGGTCGGAGAATCCCGCCCTAATTGCTAAAAGTGTTACACCATAACTACGCACCATAACAGTTAGTGCTTCCACAATGGGCCAAATGGCCTCCTTCCATGTGATATAATTCGATGATTGTATCTTTTAATATATATGGGTGATTAGTTCTGTTCAAATAGCAGACCAAATAGCATTGCGCAATATTTTGAAGCATGGAATCTGAGAAACAGGGATAAAATTGAAAGGGAGAATTCTCTAGTCCAGTGTGAATACAAGTTCTCTCTTCGTCCCTGTTGCCTTTCCCATAAGTCATTAATAAATCCCTCTTGCCACTTCCAGAAAAGTTGTAATAAGTTGTCAATGATTGTGAAATTCATATCCTCGACCCTTTACACTATTTGAAGCATTGTGTGTTCTGTCTTGTACTTAGATGAAGGCAGGACTACTCACGAACAGCATCAGCACTGCGGCAACAGCCATTGGCATCATAATATATTCCATCTCGCTGCTTTTTACTCCAGTTCCTGAACTGGTATATTTTTCTGTGAGTATTATTGAATCTCGACAGTGCAGAATTATATTGTGACTCTTACAGACAGAATCAATTCTGCCTTATTTATTCACGTTAAAAACTGAGCGACGCAAATCATTTTAGAAGTGCTCGAACCCTTCAGATCTCTGTCCTCTTTTGCAGCCATGTTAATATCGACTATTGGTGATTGCCTCCCGCTACTTTGGAACACCTCCCTAAATCCCTGGGTCCTTTACTTTGGAATACCTCCCTAAATCTCTTCCCCTCATTACCTGCCTTTCCTTCTTTGAAACACTCCATTAACTCCATTAATTTGGTCCCGATTTTGAGAGCAGATATTGGAAATGAAATTATGGGACTGCAGACATTGACAATGGGGGGATGGGAATGCAGATATTGACAATGGGGAGAGGGGACTGCAGATATTGACATTGGGGGGAGGGGACTGCAGATATTGATAATGGGGGGAGGGGACTGCAGATATTGACAATGAGGAGATGGGACTGCAGATATTGACAATGGGGGGAGGGGACTGCAGATATTGACAATGAGGAGATGGGACTGCAGATATTGACAATGGGGGGGAGGGAACTGCAGATATTGACTATGAGGGGATGGGACTGCAGATATTGACAATGAGGGGATGGGACTGCAGATATTGACAATGGGGGGATGGGACTGCAGATATTGACAATGGGGGGGTGGGGCTGCAGATATTGACAATGGGGAGAGGGGACTGCAGATATTGACAATGGGGGGATGGGACTGCAGATATTGACAATGAGGGGATAGGGCTGCAGATATTGACAATGGGGGGGAGGGAACTGCAGATATTGACTGAGGGGATGAGACTGCAGATATTGACAATGAGGGGATGGGACTGCAGATATTGACAATGAGGGGATGGGACTGCAGATATTGACAATGGGGGAGGGGACTGCAGATATTGACAATGAGGGGATGGGACTGCAGGTATTGACAATGAGGGGGTGGGACTGCAGATATTGACAATGGAGGGATGGGACTGCAGATATTGACAATGAGGGGATGGGACTGCAGATATTAACAATGAGGGGATGGGACTGCAGATATTAACAATGAGGGGATGGGACTGCAGATATTGACAATGGGGGAGGGGACTGCAGATATTGACAATGAGGGGATGGGACTGCACATTGTGAATGAGGGGATGGGGCAGCAGCATGCTACATTGCTGTTCTTCCTGCAAGAAGTCTTGATGACACAGGTTGAGAGGTAATATAATTGCACCTGATTGTCGTAACCTCCACGATCGACCCATGGGACTCGTGGAGTACGCGCCTCCAAGATAGGGTGTGGAGGACACCCAACTGGGTTAATTGGGCCTAAACATAAAATACGGCCCACGCAGGACCCAGAGTTGTTAGTTGTCCCAATGGGGACCATGATTGTGGCGAGTTACTGCCGTGAGCAGAGTATTGTACATAGTTTAAAATCAATTCTCAGTGCATATGCTATATTAATGATTTGGACGAGGGAACTAAATATATTATCTCCAAATTTGAGGATGATACAAAGTTGGGTGGGAGGGTGAGCTGTGAGGAAGATGCAGAGATGCTTCAGCGGGATTTTGACAGGCTGAGTGAGTGGACACACGCATCGCAGACGCAATATAATGTGGATTAATGTGAGGTTATCCACTTCGTTATCAAAAATAGGACAGCAGATTATTATTTGAATGGGTGTAGATTGAGAGAGGTGGATACTCTTGAGTCCTTGGTGTCCTCGTGTATCAGTCGCTGAAAGTAAGCATGCAGGTACAGCAGGCAGTAAAGAAGGCAAATGGTATGAGAGGATTTGAGTATAGAAATAGAGATGTTTTACTGCAATTGTGTCAGGCATTGGTGAGGCCACACCTGGAGTATTGTGTGTGGTTCTGATGACCTTATGTGAGGAAGGATGTTCTTGCTGTGGAGGGGGTGCAGTGAAGGTTTACCAGGCTAATCCATAGAATCACAGAATTTACAATGCAGAAGGAGGCCATTCGGCCCATCGAGGCTGTACCAGCTGGGCTGGTGGGCGTTTCATATGAGGAGTGACTAAGTCGGTTAGGATTATATTCATTGGAGTTTAGAAAAATGAACGGGGATCTCATAGAAACTTATAAAATTCTAACAGGATTAGACAGAGTAGATTCATAAAGAATGTTCTTGTTGGTGGGGGAGTCCAGAACTAGGGGTAATAGTTTGAGGATAAGGGGTACACCTTTTAGGACTGAGGTGAGGAGAAATTTCTTCACCCAGAGAGTGGTGAATCTGTGGAATTCACCACCACAGAAAGTAGTTGAGGCCCCAACATTGTGTAATTTCAAGTGGAAATTAGATATCGCTCATGGGCTAAAGAAATCGAGGGATATGGGGGTGGAAGGCGAGATCAGGGTATTGAATTTGATGATCAGCCATGATCATAATAAATGGAGCAGGCTCAAAGGGCCGAATGGCCTACTGCTTCTATTTTCTATGTATTTTTTACTACTGTTGGCTTTGTCGGTCAATCAACTGGCGACGAGGACAAAGGAGACTCTGGACTCGTTTGTCGAAATGCCCAGCCGCCCCGGACGATTATCATCATAAACGTGTAGACGTAAAGTTAAAGATGCCGCTATTTGATACGTTTCAAGCCTTTGACGCAGGTCTGGAAGATTGGAACCAGTATGCTGAACGTATGCGGTATTCTTCCAAGCTAGTGGTACTTTGGGGGAAGACTGTCAGGCTGTGATGCTCCTGCGGGGCCTCGACTTTTGAAATTATAAAGGGTTTCACTTCCCCAGCTGCACCAGACTCCAAATCGTTTATCAAGCTGGTTGCGCGAGTGATCCCAAACCTTCTGTTATCATGCAATGGTATAGGTTCAAAACGGCAATGTGAGCTCTGGGTGAATGGGTCACTGACTTTTTGACTCGCCTTAGGCGACTGGCAGAGCATTGAGAGTTCGGGCCGTCCTTTTTCGAAATGTTGAGGGTTAGGTTGGTTTGTAGGATACACAACATGGCCGCACAAAGGAAACTGTTGGCAGAGTCCACCTCAGACTTAAAGTGGGCCATCGAGCCGTCACTGTCCCATGAGGATGCAGAGAAAGGGGTGCGGGAGCTGCAAGGGTCCATTGGCTATGGCGTCCATAGTTTGACCCGCCCTCCATTTCAAACTCCCACTTCAACGCGGGGCAATGCCAGACAGGCCAGATCTCCCAAAGGGCAAACCTAGAGGCAATTCTGCAGCCGAGCCAAACAATCGGGAGCTACCACTGACCTGTGGGTTACATTCCCAAGAGCGAAGGGGGGAGCAGGCCTCATTGGCAGATGTGTAGTCTGAGGACGCTTGATGGGCAGAGCCACAAACTTCAGCGCTGAGAACGCCGTCCAAGGGAGCCAACAAGATTGCCGCAAGCCAGGGCCTTGCACATGGCCCCCACAGATGAGGAGGACTGTCTGATGCAGTTAGACTGCATCACACCTGAAGGTCGTGTCGATCCGGGTCACATTACAAGTGGATAGTTAGCCTCAAGTGATGGAAATGGACACTGCAGCTGCCATCCTCATTATGGACTATCAGATGTTTCGCCAGCTTCGCACAGCGATCATGCTGCTGATGTTGTGCGACACCAAAACAAGGTTGGTGATCTATACCGGCGAGCCACTGAGCATCGTGGGAACCACCATGACTCCGATAACACACGGTCTGGCTTCCCTTGGTTGTGGTACGGGGACCGGGACTTTTGTAAGGGCCACGAAGAATCCAGCATGAGTTTGTAGAATAGAAATAAATAATATTTATTTACAATTACATATTTATATACAGCAGCAGTACTCTCTTGCTGCTCACCCCTCTCCAGCTGGTTCCATACTAGCCAGCTCTATTTATGCAGGGACTCTGCTAATGATTTCTCCGCCCCCCTCATTGGGGAAGCTCATACTCCCTAAAGATTGTGGGATTGCCATTAGTCCCCAGCCAGTGGTAAGCAGGCAGGTTATAACAGGGACCCAACCTGCTGGGGTGTGACTGGTTGCGAGTCCTCCGGTTTGACTGGCAACAGGTTTTCCGGATGGCCACCGGGAATTTGTATGACGTCCTGGGAAAATACCCTGAAGTGTTCCAGGAGGGCCTGGGCAGGATAAAAGAGGCCAAGTTGTGTATCTACATGGATCCTGATGCTCAATCCAGATACTTTTGGGCGAAGTCTGTTTCCTACTCATTGTTCACCAAGGTTTACACAGAACATCAGTGCCTGAAGGATCTGGGGATCATATGCCCTATACAGTTTGCGGAGTGGGCTGCACCCGTGGTGCCCGTAATGAAACCACACAAATCTGTCCAACTCTGCGGGAAATACAAGCTCATGGTAAACAGAACTTCAGTCCTGGACTGGTACCCAATGCCCAGAGTGGAAGATTTGTACGCAAGACTGGCTGGAGGATCTTCCTTTACGGAACTTGACATGAGTCATGCCTATTAACACATGGAGCTAGATCCAATGTCTCAGAAATTTGTGACTATAAACACCCATAAAGGGTTATTTGACTCCACCCGCCTCCCGTTTGGGATCTCATATGCCCTGATGATTTTCTAACGACTAATGGAAAGTATCCTCCAGGGTCTGCCGAAGGAGGCCATCTATCTAGATGACATGCTCCACCGATAGCCACTGACAAAGAGCACATGGGCAACCTACAGGAAGTTTTCGGGCAATTCTCCCAAGTGGGCACCCAGCTGAAGAGGAGCAGACGTGTGTGCTGAGCAAAAGTGGTGACTTACGTGGGGTGCAGGGTGAAAAGGGATGGTCTACACCCTGTGGAAGACAAAATTTGGGCCATAAAAGGGGCCCCACCTTCGGAGAATACCACTGATCTCTGGTCATTTCCAGGCCGAGTAAAGTATTATGGATAGTTCATCTCCAACCTGGATATTTTATTGGCTCCACTCCACATGCTGCTGAAGAGGGGTCAGAAATGGGGTTGGGATGCCTTACAGGATGAAGCATCCGCCGGGGTGAAAAAGCATCACACAACTCACTCATTCTGACCCAGCTCGGTCGCTAATCCTAACGTGCAATGGCTGCCCCTCTGGCATCTGTATGGTGTTGGCTCATAGATGGGGCGAGGGCACAGAACGCCCTGTCGCTTTCGCCTCAAGAACCCTGGCGGACGCTGAATGACGGTATGTCCAAGTCGGGAAGGAGGTCTTTTTTATTTTTTTTATTCTCCTCCATTTTCACATTTTCTCCCACATTTACATCCATCAACAATAAACAATAATCAGCAAGATATGTCAGTCCCCATAATAACAACAACAATCCCATCTACCCACCAACCCCCAAACCTCAACCCGCATGTTTACATAAACAAATGACAAAAAGAAATCAGGGATTACCCGTAGTCACCCTTAATCTTCCACAGCTCCCATCCCCCCACCCCAGGTCTCCAGCTCCTCCCGTCCACTGCCTCTTGTAAAACTCCACCCCCTACCCTCGGTTCCTTCCCCCCCAACTTTCCACCCCGGCTAGACCACTCGGACCCTGTTCTGCCAGGCTCCGATGGCCGCAGCCCCTCCCCCCACCTCACTCCCGTTCACTGGCCGGCACACACCGGCCAGCGTGGAGGCCCCCGCCCGGGTCCCTTTCCCACTTGCCCGGTCCCAGGAAAGCCCAAAGATCCCCTTTTAGCACCCAAACCCCGCCTATCCACCTACACCCCAAAGAACTCTCATTTCGAGTGAAAGTCCCGTCCCTTCCCTTGTCCAAATATATACCACCTTGGCTCCTTTAATCTCTACACCCGCACACAGTGAAACAAAAAAGAAGAAAATACAGTCATGAGGTTACATCGGCACATGGCCATTCCTCAATTTGTCAGTTCTGCCACAGTCCTTCTGCTTTCGCAAACTCCTCCGCTGCTTCCGCCGTTCCAAAATAAAAGTCCCTGAGCTTGTAAGTCACCCTCAGCTTCGCTGGATATACAATGCCGCACCGCACCTTGCTAATGTACAGTGCCCTCTTCACCCGGTTGAAGGCAGCCCACCTCCTTGCCAGCTCCACCGTAAAGTCCTGGTATACACGTATACCAGCTCCAGCCCACTGCACCACCCGCTTCTGCTTGGCCCAGCTCAGGACCTTCTCCTTCACCCTGTACCTATGGAAGCACAGAGTCACTGCCCTTGGCGGCTCACTCGCTTTTGGTACAGGCCTCCACGACCGATGAGCCCGATCCAGTTCATATTGGGAGGGGTCCTCCCCCTCCCCCAGTAGTTTTGCCAGCATCGCGGCAAAATACTCAGTCGGCTTCGGTCCTTCAACTCCTTCGGGCAGCCCCACAATCCTCAAGTTCTGTCGCCTGGATCTATTTTCCAGGTCTTCCATTTTTCCTCGCAGATCCTTGTTAGTATCCATCACCTTCCGCATCTCTTTCCCCATCGAGGCAAGTTGATCACCGTGCTGCAATAACGTCTCCTTCACTTCCTTCAGCATCTCCCCTTGCTCTCGCACCTCCGCCACTGCGCTCGCCACCTCCGTCCTCACCGGGGAAACCGGCTCCTCCACCAGCACACTCAAAACCTCCCTCATCTCCTTCCTCACCGTCTCCATGCATTTCGCAATCTGCGCCAACTGCTTTTCAAATTCCGCAGCCATCACCTTGGTTATTTCTTCAGCCGTAAGCAGTGCGGCCTTCCCTGGTGCTCCAGCCTCCATTTTTCCTGGTGACCCCGCGGTGACCTTTCCACTCCCTGACGGACCTCCAGCTGGGTTTTTTTCGGCCGTTTTTTTGCTCACCCTCGACATTTTCCTTTGGGGTTTTTTTCCCTCCTGTGTCTTCTCAGTGCCTCCTCCGTGCCTTCTCCCTTCTTCTGCCACCTCCGTGGACCCTGGGACCGGGCTTGAAGCCTCGAAATTGCCGTTCCCGAGCGGGGGCTCTCCATTGTGCGGCCGCCTCCCGCCCGCCGTCACCGGAGGTCCGTCGGGAAGGAGGTCTTGGCGGTGATATTTGATGAAGAAATTCCACCAACATGTCTGTGGGAGGCATTTCTCCATTGTGAACAATCACAAGCCTTTGTTTGGCCTTTTTCGGGATGATTTGGAGATCCCACCCATCCACACATTACATCAGCCATTGGGCGCTTCTACTCGCCACATGCGAGTATTCGTTCCAACATCGCCCACACGCAGATTGCCCACACCGACACTTAAGTCTTCTACCATTTACCATGAGTTCCCCATCCCTCCCAGTGGCAGTAAAGTGATAGCAACCCTTAATTTTATGGATCCCATGTCAGTGACGGCTATTCAGGTTCAAGCACGAATGCAGCTGACAAAACTCCACCACATGCTTTTAAATGGCGGATTGCAGGGCACCCCTCCAGAATCCCTACAGCCTCATGCCTGGAAAACCCCAGAGCTCAATGTGGAGGACAGTGTCATACTGTGGGGAACACTTATAGTCATCCCACCGCAGGGTCAGGAGTCATTCCTGAAAGATCTACACAGTGGCAAGCCGGGAACCTCCAAGTTAAAAATGCTGGCCCACAACTACGTCTGGTGGCCCGGCATCTATGGGGACATAGAGAGGATCGTTGCAGTTGTCCGGCGTGCCAAAGGTACCATAGTTCATAGTCTCCCGGCGGCGGCCTCCTTTCGTCCCTGGGAATGGACTTCGTAGGTGTTCTGTCAACCTGGGCACGTGCGCGGTCAATTCCAGCCCCACTCGCCAGAACACGTGAATTAACCATTAATTCTTCTCAAAATTCCCGACGTCTTTGGCCTTTAGCTGCCCGATAAGTACAGTCACCAGGTTTGTAAATTTAAACACCATTACTGTTTATTTATACCAAGAACTATCGTGAAATATGCAGTAAATACAACTGGATAACAAAAAGCTAATACCTACTACCCTCTGTCCACACACATAAGAAAGACAAACACAAAGGAGAGGAGGGAGTTGTAAAATAGTAAGGATGAAATGAAAAATGGATGAAAATCGCTTATTGTCACAAGCAGGCTTCAAATTAAGTTACTGTGAAAAGCCCCTAGTCGCCACATTGCGGCGCCTGTTCGGGGAGGCTGGTACGGGAATTGAACCGTGCTGCTGGCCTGCCTTGGTCTGCTTTAAAAGCCAGCGATTTAGCCCTGTGCTAAGCCAGCCCCTTCGGGTCTGGTCAAATGATAAGAGTCTTTGTCATAACCCTCACGAGGAATATGGGGAAACTATTGTCGATCTCCCCGTGGGACTCGTGGGGTATGCGCTTCCTAGGTAGGGTACGGAGGCCACCCAACTGGGGCTCATTAACCCAAGGAGGGCCTGGAGCTGATGGTTGTTCCAATGGGGACTATGATTTTGGAGAGTTACTGCCGTGGGCAGGGTATTGTACGTGGTTTAAAATGAATCCTTGTTTCACTAAAGCTGGCTTCCTCGGTCATTAAACTGACCAAATGCAGGAATATACATTGCCACAGAGACAGAAACGTCAAACATTGCCCATCCATTAGGACCCTGTTCTGTCCTTCTTGGATCTGCAGTCCCCAGCCAGACTAATGTGTCCACATTGCTCCGCTAACAACACCACCTTGTATTTGTGCAGTGCCAGTAAAATGGCCCAAGGCACTTCACAGACACATGAAAGAGGTAGAATTTGACCACAAGCCACATTGAGGGAGTTCAGAATTCGTAACAAAAACTCCTTCAACGAGGTAGGTTTTAAAGAGCTTCTTAAACGAGGAATTAGAAAATTGGAGTGTTGTGGGAGGGCATTCCAGGCAGCTGAAGCAATGGCCACAATTTAGAGCAGTGGAAATTGGGGGATGCATAAAAGACCAGCATTGGAAGTCAGAGATCCCATGGGGCTGGAGTTAGTTCAGCTGTTTGAATTTCAAAGTAGCTTGTTTCTGTTCTATTCATTTTCAGTTTGGCAATGACTAAATAGTTTTTATCTCCGATTTAACCCACAGGAAGAAAGTGCCATGATATGTGCAAGTGCTGTGATTGAATCAATATTTTCCTTCTTTCCCATAGGCATCAACATTTTCTTTAACAGTCGGTCTGCTGCTCTTCACTGTGTTGGAGATGGCCATCGCAGTTATCATTGCTTTCTATAACTACAAGAGCTTATATCATTTTCAGAACACTTACACCGTTCTGGTAAGAATAGTTTTTAGAGAGGGTGCGGCGGGAGGGAGCACGGTCAAAAGAAAAAGTCAAACCTGTTGCCCGTAATGGGTCAGTTGGAAACAAATTGAAGGAGAAGTAATAGTTTAAAAAATTCAAGAAGAATTGAGAGCACAGGTAAGGCTATTTGGTCCATCTGTTCCCTGCCAGAGACAGACGAGCCTCCACCCTCCCCTTCTCACCTCCGTCAACATATCTTCTTATTCCTTTAACCCCGTGTTTATCCAGCTTCTCCTTAAATAAATTGACACCATTCACCTCGACCTTTGCCTGTGGGAGTGGGTTCCACATTCTCCTCACTCGCGGGATAAAGAAATTTCTCCTGAATGTCCCATTGGATTTATTAATGTCTCTCTCATATTAACAGCTCCCTAGTTCTAGTCTCGCCCAAAAGTAGATCTGCCCTTCTTAAAGACCTCTCGATCAGGTCATCCCTCAGTCTTCTCTTTTCTAGCCTGATCAATCTTTCTCGATTGGGATAACCTCTCAGTTCTCGTATCATTCAAGTAAATTTGGCAACTGAAGAACCAGAGCAGAAAGGATATTCCGTTCCTTTTCTCCTCCTGATGCTGTTGATTGCCATCTAATAGTGTGTCTGCATCATTCATGATGCACGAGCCTACAACCGTGTCAGGAGGCTTCATATCCTTTGCACGGCATTAAGTTCAAAACCTCCACAACTGCATGGAAACAGTGAAAGGACCATGAACTGATTTTTATGCTCCCCCTTCTCATTTCCTGATCCTACCATACATATAGACCATTGGCCTATTGCATCAGTATCATGTTTCTATGAGAGAAGTCTAATCCTGCACTCCATCCTCTCTTGGTGCACAGGGAAGTCCTCGACATTGACTCATAGAACATAGAACATTACAGCGCAGTACAGGCCCTTCGGCCCTCGATGTTGCGCCGACCTGTGAAACCACTCTGAAGCCCATCTACACTATTCCCTTATCGTCCATATGTCTATCCAATGACCATTTAAATGCCCTTAGTGTTGGCGAGTCCACTACTGCACAAAGTGGGCTGGATGGCGTTGAGCATCTTGAGTGTTGTTGGAGCTGCGCTCATCCAGACAAGTGGAGAGTGTTCCATCACACTCCTGACTTGTTCCTTGTGGATGGTGGACAGGCTTTGGGGAGTCGGCACGAATTACTCGTCGCAGGATTCCTAGTCTTTGACCTGATTTTGTAGCCACAGTATTAATATGACTGGGTCCAGTTCAGTTTCTAGTCAATTGTAATCCCCTGGATGTTGATAGTGGGGGATTCGGAGATGGTAGTACCATTGAAAGTCAACAGGAAATGGTTACATCGTCTTTTGTTGGAGCTGTTCATTGCCTGGCACTTGTATGGCAAGAAGATTACTTGCCACTTGTCAGCCCAAGCATGGATATTGTCTAGGTTTAGCTACATTTGGACGTGGTCTGTTTCAGTATCTGAAGCATTGCGAATGGTACTGAACATTGTACAAAGCGAGCTTCATAGGAACAAGAGTGGGCAGTTCAGCCCCTTGAGCCTGTCCCACCATTTAATGAGATCATGGCTGAACTCCATATACCTGCCGTTGGCCCATATCCCTTAATATCTTTGCTTAATGAAAATCTAACCCTCAGATCCCACATCTGACCTTATTATGGAAGAAAGGTCATTGATGAAGCAGCTGAAGATGGTTGGGCCTAGGACAATCCCAGAGAAACGCCTGCCGTGAAGTCCTAGAGCTGAGATGATTGGCGGCACGGTAAGCACAGTGGTTAGCACTGTGGCTTCACAGCGACAGGACCCGTGTTCGATTCCCGGCTTGGGTCACTGTCTGTGCGGAGTCTGCACGTTCTCCCCGTGTCTGAGTGGGTTTCCTCCGGGTGCTCCGGTTTCCTCCCACAAGTCCCGAAAGAGGTGCTGTTAGGTGAATTGAACATTCTGAATTCTCCCTCTGTGTATCCGAACAGGCGCCGGAATGTGGCGACGAGGGGATTTTCGCATTAACTTCATTGCAGGGTTAAGCCTCCTTGTGACACTAATAAAGATTATTATTAGTATTGACCTCCAACCACCACAATCCCCTGATTCCCATTGACTCCAGTTTTGCCAGAGCTCCATGATGCCACATTCACTCTTGATGTCAAGAGCATTTACTCTCATTTCTTCAAGTCTTCAAGTACTATTGCTTTTTCAGTGTTCCTTCATCCGTTACTTGGTATCGCGTGGAATGAATCGATATGATCATCCATTCGGCCATTCTGCTGAAGATTGTTGCAAATGCTTAAGCTTGGGCTCCACCATCATTGATAATGGGGATATGTGTGGAGCCTCCTCCTCCAGTGAGTTGTTTAACTGTCCACCACCATTCACAGCTGGATGTGACAGGACTGTAGAGCTTAGATCTGATGTATTCGCTGTGGAATCACTTCGCTCTGTCTATTACTTGCTGCTTATGCTGTTTGGCGCACAAGTAGACCCGTGTTGTGGCTTCACCAGATTAACCCCTCATTGTTTAGGTATGTCTGGTGTTGCTCCTGACATGGTCTCCTGCACTCTTCATTGAACCAGGGTTGATCCCCTGGCTGGGTGGTAATGGGAGAGTGGGGTTTATGCTGGGCCATAAGGTTGCAGATTGTGGCTGATTACAATTCTGCTGCTGCTGATGGCCCACAGCTCCTCATTGATGCCCAGCCTTGAGTTGCTGGATCTGTTCGAAGTCTATCCCATTTAGTACGGTGGTAGTGCCACACAACACGATGAGGGGTATCCTGAATGCCAAGATGGGCTTTGTCCACAAGGACTGTACGGTGGTCACTTCCACCGATACTGTCATGGACAGATACATCTGCAGCAGGCAGGTTGGTGAGGATGATGTCAAGTATGCTTTTCCCTCTTGTTGGTTCCCTCACCACCTGCTGCAGTCCCAGTCTAGCAGCTCTGTCCTTTAGGACCCGGCCAGCTGTGGTGGTACTACCGAGCCACTCTTGGTGATGGACATTGAAGTTTCCCATCCAGAGCATATTCTATGCCCTTGCCACCCTCAGCGCTTCCTCCAAGTGGTGTTCAACATGGAGGAGCACTGATTCACCAGCTGATGGTGGCCAGTTGTGGTAATCAGCAGGAAGTATCCTTGCCCGTGTTTAACCTGAAGCCACGAGACTTCATGGAGTCCAGAGTCGGTGTTGAGGACTCCCAGGGTAACTCCCTCCCGACTGTATACCACTGTGCCGCCACCATCCCTGCCTAGGGGCTTTTCACAGTAACTTCATTTGAAGCCTACTTGTGACAATAAGCGATTTTCATTTCATTTCATTTGAAATCGATAGGATCAGGGGTCATTTGCCACTTGTTGAAATTGTACCTAACACAAAGAAAGATGGTTGTGAGAGGCCAATTATCTCAGTTCTAGGACATCGCTGCAAGAGGTCCTGAGAGTAGTGTCAAAGGCCCAACCATCTTTAGGTATTTCATCAATGACCTTCCCTTCATTTTGAGGTCAGAAGTGGGAATGTAGGTTGATGATTTCACAGTGCTCAGTTCCTTAACTCCACAGATGATAAAGTAGTTTGCGTTAGCTTGCAACAAGACCGAGACAACATTCAGGCTTGGGCACAGAAGTTGCAAGTAATATATGCACCACACAAGTGGCAGGAAATTGCATCTCCAACAAGAGAGAACCATTTCCCGTATTCAGTTGCCCTTTCAAAAGTTACGATTGAATCTACTTCCACCCCCCCCTTTCGTGCAGCACATTCCAGATCACAAGTCGCTGCAAAAATAATTTCTCCTCATTTCCCCCTTTGGATCTTCTACCAAACATCTTAGATCAGTGTCTTCTGGTTACCAATCTTCCTGCATTGGAAAACAACTCTTTATTTACTCCAGTGAAGCTTCTCATGATTTTGAATGGCTCTATTGAATCGCCTGTGAGAATCTGTAACCGGGTGGTCGGTAAACAAAAATGACCAAATTTATCAAAGAACCCCCTAATGAATTGCCAAGAAAGATTTCACTTTGCAACTTTTGTTTTGTGTTTGATCAGAATCAATGTAAATTGAACATGAATTAACAGGCACATCCCATTCACTACACACAATAAACTGCACCTGGAATGCAACACATACAGTCCACCCTGCTGTGTTCGGTGCTCTGCTACACAGACGAACCAACACGGTTGCGAATGGTACAACTCAGTTTTATTACTAACATTTATTTACAATGGTAAACTGGTTACTGAGGTTCGATCATAACCCTAGAATCTGTGGACCTATTCCTAATACTATCTTGTAGTGGCACTCAGCACATGGTGGATGCCTGAGTGGCTTGCTGTGAGCTCTGTGCCCTGAGCTGTCTCCTGCTGGACTGAGCGGGAAGTGTCGTGTTCCCCGTTTTGTAGTGTGTATGCTCCTGCCTGTGATTGGCTGTGGTGTTGCGTGTGTGTTGATTGGTCCGTTGATCTGTCCATCAGTATGTATGTATGTTTGCACCATGATGTTTACCTGAATATCATGACACACCCTGCCTGTATAATCCCAGTTTCAGGCACGTGAATATTCCAAGCAGAATCCCAGCTCCTTTCCTTCAAGGTCTCAGCTGATTCTCCACAAGCACCAGCCAACTATTTTCTTTCCTCTTTGTCTACTCCTCTGTGTGCTACACAGCCTCAATATTTTGACTTGCTGGTGGTACTGACCAAGAGCCACCAGGTCTCATGGACCAGCTTTTGTTTATAATCCAAAAATTCTAACTGATCCCTTTACTATCGGAACAAATTGTTAAGTCATTTTCAAACATTTTTCACAAACCAAAATATTTTAACATAATTCTAAATATTCCGTACAGGTACTGCTTCCAGGTCAAAGGCCATCACGCTCCACTTAACATTCACTGCTCCAAGGACAAACCCAGCTTATCCTTTCTCTCAGGCACCCATCCCCGGTGTCATTCCAGTCAATCTTTTGGATCCAAGCCAAGGAGCGACGAATCCGATACTGCACACTTTACACCGTCAAAGTTATTCCCCATGTTGTCTTTGAAGCACTTTTGAGGTTTGATCTGACTGATGTGACCAGGTATCAGATGAATTAGATTCAGTCCTACTTGAAGGATGAAACTCATGCCTAATGGTGTTTTGTTTTTTCTTTTAACAGCATGACGTCATTGCAAAGCATCCGACTCACTCCAGTTGAGTGCAGAGTGCAGCTGAGGAACAAAGTTTGTTGCTGAACATGCGTTTGAGAAATTGTACAGGATTTGTTCTGAAACAGTGGGGCAGAAAGCTCGTTTTCTGTAGCACACACAGAACACTGGTGCACAAATGAGCAGTAAATTGTTATGGGTCCGAAACAGACTGGTCAAAGACACCTCTGCTTTCTGAATGGTTCAGGATCTTTTCCTGTTCAGTATTTGTAGCATTTTTTTTTTTTTAAAAGCTTCTTTCTAAACATTTGCAACTGGAGAATTCCTACCCTGTAGTGTTTTCGAGCTGGGGAGGTCTGGATCAACATGTAAATCTGCAGGTTTTTGCCAATTAAACTATATATGAAAAGGTGGCATTTTGAAAAGGAAAAAGAAATCACCGCTTCCTGAGTGACGGTCGCTTCACTCGCACAGGGGAGGCTGACCCGAGAGTCTGACTGGATGTTCAAGGTGTTGCGGCGATTCTTGCATGGTACTGTTTCTCGCATATAGGGTAGCTGCGATGTGGAAAATGAAGAAATGAGCAAAATATCTTCTGAACAGTCACAACTGCAGAAAATAATATGCATTGAATCAGTTTAGCACCAGCTAAGTCACCTACAAGAGTACAATCCGCAAATTAATTTTTCTACCCAGGTTGGCTTTTATAGCATGATCATTTATGCCCGGTTTTGCGTAGGAGCATGAGCATTTATCAGAACAGTATATTACCCATATGACAAATGGGTTTCTCCATTTCACACCAGCTCCTAATTTCTGCACTTTCTTTTTACTGTTGTAATGGTTCCAATTTCAATAAATCTTGACCTGGCAATGGAATTCAACCTCATGGATCTCAAATCTTACCATCTCTGGGCATAGCGAGACAGGAAAAGAATCAAGAACATTTAACACACAGTTCATGTTAGCAGAACACACTCAAATTCTTGTCTCAAATCCAGAGATGTGACTTAACATCTGAATCATTAACACAATCAGTAGAATTTTATCCATGATTTTAACAGCAGTTTCAAGCTTATCCCAGTCGAAATTAATGCGTGCTTATGTTAATCAAACAGCTCACATTCGCCAACAACTCAGAAATGCTCCTGCTTATTTATATAAGTCATTCAAAAAATACATTGTATCTATAAAAGGTGTACACAGTTATCAATCTACAGACATGGTTCACAATCTAGTATTTACAAATGGTGCTCATAGCCTGTTAGCTACAAACGGTTTTCACAGTCTGGTATCCAGAGGAGGTGTTCACAGTCATAGCTTGGTATCAATAGGTGTTCATAGTCTGGTATCAATAGGTGATCACAGACAAGTATCTATAGGAGGTGTTTGCACTCTGGGGTCTATAGAAAGTGTTCAAAGTCCAATAACTGCAGAAAGTGTTCACAGTCTTGTATCTGTAGGAGGTGTTCACAGTCTGGTATCTATAGGTGTTCACAGTCTGGTATCTATAGGTGTTCACAGTCTGGTATCTGTAGGAGGTGTTCACGGTCTAGTATCTACAGGAGGTGTTCACAGTCTGGTATCTATAGGAGGTGTTCACAGTTTGGTATCTAAAGGAGGTGTTCACAGTCTGGTACATATAGAAGGTGTTCACAGTCTGGTCTCTATAGAAGGTGTTCACTGTGGTATCTATAGGTGTTCACAGTCTGCTATCTAGAGGCGTTCACAGTCTGGTATCTATAAAAGGTGTTCACAGTCTGGTATCTATGTGAAGTGTTCGCAGTCTGGTATCTGTGGAAGTGTTCACAGTGGTATCTATAGGTGTTCACAGTCTGCTATCTATAGGTGTTCACAGTCTGGTATCTATAGGAGGTGTTCACAGTCTGGTATCTATAGGTGTTCACAGTCTGGTATCTACAGGAGTTGTTCACAGTCTGGTATCTATAGGTGTTCACAGTCTGGTATCTGTATGAGGTGTTCAAAGTCTGGTACCTATAGGAGGTGTTCACAGTCTGGTATCTATCGGAGATGTTCACAGTCTGGTATCTATAGAAGATGACAGTCTGGTATCTACAGGAGGTGTTCACAGTCTGGTATCTATAGGAGGTGTTCACGGTCTGGTATCTATAGAAGGTGATCATAGTCTGGTCTCTACAGGAGATGTTCACAGTCTGCTATCTAGAGGAGGTGTTCACGGTCTGGTATCAAAAAAAGGTGTTCACGGTCTGGTATCTATAGGAGATGTTCACACTGGTATCTATAGAAGATGTTCATAGTCTGGTATCTCTAGGAGGTGTTCACAGTCGTAACCATAGGAGGTGTTCACGGTCTATTATCTATAGAAGGTGTTCACAGTCTGGTATCTATAGGAGATGTTCACAGTCTGGTATCTATAGGTGTTCACAGTGTGGTATCTAGAGGAGGTGTTCACAGTCTGGTGTATTTAGAAGGTATTCACAGTCTGGTATCTATAGGAGGTGTTCACAGTGTGGTATCTATAGGTGTTCACAGTCTGCTATCTGTAGGCATTCACAGTCTGGTATCTATAGAAGGTGTTCACAGTCTGGTATCTATAGGAGGTGTTCACAGTCTGGTATCTATAGGTGTGCACAGTCTGGTATCTACAGGAGGTGTTCACAGTCTTATCTATAGGTGTTCACAGTCTGGTATCTGTATGAGGTGTTCACAGTCTGGTATCTATAGGAGGTGTACACAGTCTGGTATTTAAAGGAGGTGTTCACAGTTTGGTATCTAAAGGAGGTGTTCACAGTCTGGTATATATAGAAGGTGTTCACAGTCTGGTCTCTATAGAAGGTGTTCACTGGTATCTATAGGTGTTCACAGTCTGCTATCTCGAGGCGTTCACAGTCTGGTATCTATAAAAGGTGTTCACAGTCTGGTATCGATATGAGGTGTTCACAGTCTGGTATCTGTGGAGGTGTTCACAGTGGTATCTATAGGTGTTCACAGTCTGCTATCTATAGGTGTTCACAGTCTGGTATCTATAGGAGGTGTTCACAGTCTGGTATCTATAGGTGTTCACAGTCTGGTATCTACAGGAGGTGTTCACAGTCTGGTATCTATAGGTGTTCACAGTCTGGTATCTGTATGAGGTGTTCAAAGTCTGGTACCTATAGGAGGTGTTCACAGTCTGGTAACCATAGGAGATGTTCACAGTCTGGTATCTGTAGGAGGTGTTCAGGGTCTAGTATCTTTCGAAGGTGTTCACAGTCTGGTATCTATAGGTGGTGTTCACAGTCTGGTATCTATAGGTGTTCACAGTCTGGTATCTATAAAAGGTGTTCACAGTCTGGTATCTAAAGGAGGTGTTCACAGTCTGGTATCTAAAGGAGGTGTTCACAGTCTGGTATCTACAGGAGGTGTTCACAGTCTGGTATCGCTAGGTGTTCACAGTCTGGTATCTGTATGAGGTGTTCACAGTCTGCTATCTGTAGGAGGTGTTCACGGTCTAGTATCAATAGGAGGTGTTCACAGTCTGGTATCTATAGGTGGTGTTCACAGTCTGGTATCTATAGGTGTTCACAGTCTGCTATCTATAGGCATCCACAGTCTGCTATCTATAGAAGGTGTTCACAGTCTGGTATCTATATGAGGTGTTCACAGTCTGGTATCTATCGGAGGTGTTCACAGTCAGGTATCTATCGGAGGTGTTCACAGTCTGGTATCTATAGGTGTTCACATTCTGGTGTCCATAGGATGTGTTCACAGTCTGGTATCTATAGGAGGTGTTCACGGTCTGGTATCTATCGGAGGTGTTCACAGTCTGGTATCTATAGGTGTTCACAGTCTGGTATCTATAGGAGGTGATCATAGTCTGGTCTCTACAGGAGATGTTCACAGTCTGCTATCTCGAGGAGGTGTTCACAGTCTGGTATCTAGGAGGTGTTAACAGTCTGCTATCTATAGGTGTTCACGGTCTGGTATCGATAGAAGGTGTTCGCGGTCTGGTATCTATAGGAGATGTTCACACTGGTACCTACAGAAGATGTTCATAGTCTGGTATCTCTAGGATGTGTTCACAGTCGTAACCATAGGAGGTGTTCACGGTCTATTTATATAAGATGTTCACAGTCTGGTATCTATAGGAGATGTTCACAGTCTGGTATCTATAGGTGTTCACAGTCTGGTATCTATAGGAGGTATTCACAGTGTGGTATCTAGAGCAGGTGTTCACAGTCTGGTATCTATAGGAGATGTTCACAGTCTGGTATCTCTAGGTGTTCACAGTCTGGTATCTATAGGAGGTATTCACAGTGTGGTATCTAGAGCAGGTGTTCACAGTCTGGTGTATATAGAAGGTATTCACAGTCTGGTATCTATAGGAGGTGTTCACAGTGTGGTATCTATAGGTGTTCACAGTCTGCTATCTGTAGGCATTCACAGTCTGGTATCTATAGAAGGTGTTCACAGTCCGGTATCTATAGGAGGTGTTCACAGTCTGGTATCTATAGGTGTGCACAGTCTGGTATCTACAGGAGGTGTTCATAGTCTGTTATCTATAGGTGTTCACAGTCTGGTATTTAAAGGAGGTGTTCACAGTCTGGTATCTATAGGAGGTGTTCACAGTTTGGTATCTAAAGAAGGTGTTCACAGTCTGGTATATATAGGTGTTCACAGTCTGGTATCTATAGAAGGTGTTCACTGTGGTATCTATAGGTGTTCACTGTCTGCTATCTCGAGGCATTCACAGTCTTGTATCTATAAAAGGTGTTCACAGTATGGTATCTATATGAGGTGTTCACAGTCTGGTATATGTGGAGGTGTTCACAGTGGTATCTATAGGTGTCCACAGTCTGCTATCTATAGGTGTTCACAGTCTGGTATCTATAGAAGGTGTTCACAGTCTGGTATCTGTATGAGGTGTTCAAAGTGTGGTACCTATAGGAGGTGTTCACAGTCTGGTAACCATAGGAGATGTTCACAGTCTGACATCTATAGGAGGTGTTCACAGTCTGCTATCTGTAGGAGGTGTTCACGGTCTGGTATCTTTCGAAGGTGTTCACAGTCTGGTATCTATAGGAGGTGTTCACAGTTTGGTATCTAAAGGAGGTGTTCACAGTCTGGTATATATAGAAGGTGTTCACAGTCTGGTATCTATAAAAGGTGTTCACTGTGGTATCTATAGGTGTTCACTGACTGCTATCTAGAGGCGCTCACAGTCTTGTATCTATAAAAGGTGTTCACAGTCTGGTATCTATATGAGGTGTTCACAGTCTGGTATCTGTGGAGGTGTTCACAGTGGTATCTATAGGTGTTCACAGTCTGCTATCTATAGGTGTTCACAGTCTGGTATCTATAGAAGGTGTTCACAGTCTGGTATCTGTATGAGGTGTTCAAAGTCTGGTACCTATAGGAGGTGTTCACAGTCTGGTAACCATAGGAGATGTTCACAGTCTGACATCTATAGGAGGTGTTCACAGTCTGCTATCTAGGAGGTGTTCACGGTCTAGTATCTTTCGAAGGTGTTCACAGTCTGGTATCTATAGGAGGTGTTCACAGTTTGGTATCTAAAGGAGGTGTTCACAGTCTGGTATCTATAGGTGTTCACAGTCTGGTATATATAGAAGGTGCTCACAGTCTGGTATCTATAGAAGGTGTTCACTGTGGTATCTATAGGTGTTCACTGCCTGCGATCTAGAGGCGTTCACAGTCTTGTATCTATAAAAGGTGTTCACAGTCTGGTATCTATATGAGGTGTTTACAGTCTGGTATCTGTGGAGGTGTTCACAGTGGTATCTATAGGTGTTCACAGTCTGCTATCTATAGGTGTTCACAGTCTGGTATCTATAGGAGGTGTTCACAGCCTGACATCTATAGGAGGTGTTCACAGTCTGGTATCTATAGGAGGTGTTCACAGTCTGGTAACTATAGGTGGTGTTCACAGTCTGGTATCTATAGGTGTTCACAGTCTGGTATCTATAAAAGGTGTTCACAGTCTGGTATCTATAAAAGGTGTTCACAGTCTGGTATCTAAAGGAGGTGTTCACAGTCTGCTATCTATAGGCGTTCACAGTCTGCTATCTATAGAAGGTGTTCACAGTCTGGTATCTATATGAGGTGTTCACAGTCTGGTATCTATAGGAGGTGTTCACAGTCTGGTATCTATAGGAGGTGTTCACGGTCTGGTATCTATAGAAGGTGATCATAGTCTGGTCTCTACAGGAGATGTTCACAGTCTGCTATCTAGAGGAGGTGTTCACGGTCTGGTATCTATAGGAGATGTTCACACTGGTGTCTATAGGAGATGTTCATAGTCTGGTATCTCTAGGAGGTGTTCACGGTCTATTATCTATAGAAGGTGTTCACAGTCTGGTATCTAGAGGAGGTGTTCACAGTCTGGTGTATATATAAGGCATTCACAGTCTGGTATCTATAGGAGGTGTTCACAGTGTGGTATCTATAGGTGTTCACGGTCTGCTATCTGTAGGCATTCACAGTCTGGTATCTAGAAGGTGTTCACAGTCTGGTATCTATAGGAGGTGTTCACAGTCTGGTATCTATAGGTGTGCACAGTCTGGTATCTACAGGAGGTGTTCACAGTCTGTTATCTATAGGTGTTCACAGTCTGGTATCTGTATGAGGGGTTCACAGTCTGGTATCTATAGGAGGTGTTCACAGTCTGGTATTTAAAGGAGGTGTTCACAGTCTGGTATCTATAGGAGGTGTTCACAGTTTGGTATCTAAAGGAGGTGTTCACAGTCTGGTATCTATAGGAGGTGTTCACAGTTTGGTATCTAAAGAAGGTGTTCACAGTCTGGTATATATAGGTGTTCACAGTCTGGTATCTATAGAAGGTGTTCACTGTGGTATCTATAGGTGTTCACTGCTATCTCGAGGCATTCACAGTCTTGTATCTATAAAAGGTGTTCACAGTATGGTATCTATATGAGGTGTTCACAGTCTGGTATATGTGGAGGTGTTCACAGTGGTATCTATAGGTGTCCACAGTCTGCTATCTATAGGTGTTCACAGTCTGGTATCTATAGAAGGTGTTCACAGTCTGGTATCTGTATGAGGTGTTCAAAGTGTGGTACCTATAGGAGGTGTTCACAGTCTGGTAACCATAGGAGATGTTCACAGTCTGACATCTATTGGAGGTGTTCACAGTCTGCTATCTGTAGGAGGTGTTCACGGTCTGGTATCTTTCGAAGGTGTTCACAGTCTGGTATCTATAGGAGGTGTTCACAGTTTGGTATCTAAAGGAGGTGTTCACAGTCTGGTATATATAGAAGGTGTTCACAGTCTGGTATCTATAAAAGGTGTTCACTGTGGTATCTATAGGTGTTCACTGACTGCTATCTAGAGGCGCTCACAGTCTTGTATCTATAAAAGGTGTTCACAGTCTGGTATCTATATGAGGTGTTCACAGTCTGGTATCTGTGGAGGTGTTCACAGTGGTATCTATAGGTGTTCACAGTCTGCTATCTATAGGTGTTCACAGTCTGGTATCTATAGAAGGTGTTCACAGTCTGGTATCTGTATGAGGTGTTCAAAGTCTGGTACCTATAGGAGGTGTTCACAGTCTGGTAACCATAGGAGATGTTCACAGTCTGACATCTATAGGAGGTGTTCACAGTCTGCTATCTAGGAGGTGTTCACGGTCTAGTATCTTTCGAAGGTGTTCACAGTCTGGTATCTATAGGAGGTGTTCACAGTTTGGTATCTAAAGGAGGTGTTCACAGTCTGGTATCTATAGGTGTTCACAGTCTGGTATCTATAGGAGGTGTTCACAGTCTGGTATCTATAGGAGGTGTTCACGGTCTGGTATCTATAGAAGGTGATCATAGTCTGGTCTCTACAGGAGATGTTCACAGTCTGCTATCTAGAGGAGGTGTTCACGGTCTGGTATCTATAGGAGATGTTCACACTGGTGTCTATAGGAGATGTTCATAGTCTGGTATCTCTAGGAGGTGTTCACGGTCTATTATCTATAGAAGGTGTTCACAGTCTGGTATCTAGAGGAGGTGTTCACAGTCTGGTGTATATATAAGGCATTCACAGTCTGGTATCTATAGGAGGTGTTCACAGTGTGGTATCTATAGGTGTTCACGGTCTGCTATCTGTAGGCATTCACAGTCTGGTATCTAGAAGGTGTTCACAGTCTGGTATCTATAGGAGGTGTTCACAGTCTGGTATCTATAGGTGTGCACAGTCTGGTATCTACAGGAGGTGTTCACAGTCTGTTATCTATAGGTGTTCACAGTCTGGTATCTGTATGAGGGGTTCACAGTCTGGTATCTATAGGAGGTGTTCACAGTCTGGAATTTAAAGGAGGTGTTCACAGTCTGGTATCTATAGGAGGTGTTCACAGTTTGGTATCTAAAGGAGGTGTTCACAGTCTGGTATCTATAGGAGGTGTTCACAGTTTGGTATCTAAAGAAGGTGTTCACAGTCTGGTATATATAGGTGTTCACAGTCTGGTATCTATAGAAGGTGTTCACTGTGGTATCTATAGGTGTTCACTGTCTGCTATCTCGAGGCATTCACAGTCTTGTATCTATAAAAGGTGTTCACAGTATGGTATCTATATGAGGTGTTCACAGTCTGGTATATGTGGAGGTGTTCACAGTGGTATCTATAGGTGTCCACAGTCTGCTATCTATAGGTGTTCACAGTCTGGTATCTATAGAAGGTGTTCACAGTCTGGTATCTGTATGAGGTGTTCAAAGTGTGGTACCTATAGGAGGTGTTCACAGTCTGGTAACCATAGGAGATGTTCACAGTCTGACATCTATAGGAGGTGTTCACAGTCTGCTATCTGTAGGAGGTGTTCACGGTCTGGTATCTTTCGAAGGTGTTCACAGTCTGGTATCTATAGGAGGTGTTCACAGTTTGGTATCTAAAGGAGGTGTTCACAGTCTGGTATATATAGAAGGTGTTCACAGTCTGGTATCTATAAAAGGTGTTCACTGTGGTATCTATAGGTGTTCACTGACTGCTATCTAGAGGCGCTCACAGTCTTGTATCTATAAAAGGTGTTCACAGTCTGGTATCTATATGAGGTGTTCACAGTCTGGTATCTGTGGAGGTGTTCACAGTGGTATCTATAGGTGTTCACAGTCTGCTATCTATAGGTGTTCACAGTCTGGTATCTATAGAAGGTGTTCACAGTCTGGTATCTGTATGAGGTGTTCAAAGTCTGGTACCTATAGGAGGTGTTCACAGTCTGGTAACCATAGGAGATGTTCACAGTCTGACATCTATAGGAGGTGTTCACAGTCTGCTATCTAGGAGGTGTTCACGGTCTAGTATCTTTCGAAGGTGTTCACAGTCTGGTATCTATAGGAGGTGTTCACAGTTTGGTATCTAAAGGAGGTGTTCACAGTCTGGTATCTATAGGTGTTCACAGTCTGGTATCTATAAAAGGTGTTCACAGTCTGGTATCTAAAGGAGGTGTTCACAGTCTGGTATCTACAGGAGGTGTTCACAGTCTGGTATCGCTAGGTGTTCACAGTCTGGTATCTGTATGAGGTGTTCACAGTCTGCTATCTGTAGGAGGTGTTCACGGTCTAGTATCAATAGGAGGTGTTCACAGTCTGGTATCTATAGGTGGTGTTCACAGTCTGGTATCTATAGGTGTTCACAGTCTGCTATCTATAGGCATCCACAGTCTGCTATCTATAGAAGGTGTTCACAGTCTGGTATCTATATGAGGTGTTCACAGTCTGGTATCTATCGGAGGTGTTCACAGTCAGGTATCTATCGGAGGTGTTCACAGTCTGGTATCTATAGGTGTTCACATTCTGGTGTCCATAGGATGTGTTCACAGTCTGGTATCTATAGGAGGTGTTCACGGTCTGGTATCTATCGGAGGTGTTCACAGTCTGGTATCTATAGGTGTTCACAGTCTGGTATCTATAGGAGGTGATCATAGTCTGGTCTCTACAGGAGATGTTCACAGTCTGCTATCTCGAGGAGGTGTTCACAGTCTGGTATCTAGGAGGTGTTAACAGTCTGCTATCTATAGGTGTTCACGGTCTGGTATCGATAGAAGGTGTTCGCGGTCTGGTATCTATAGGAGATGTTCACACTGGTACCTACAGAAGATGTTCATAGTCTGGTATCTCTAGGATGTGTTCACAGTCGTAACCATAGGAGGTGTTCACGGTCTATTTATATAAGATGTTCACAGTCTGGTATCTATAGGAGATGTTCACAGTCTGGTATCTATAGGTGTTCACAGTCTGGTATCTATAGGAGGTATTCACAGTGTGGTATCTAGAGCAGGTGTTCACAGTCTGGTATCTATAGGAGATGTTCACAGTCTGGTATCTCTAGGTGTTCACAGTCTGGTATCTATAGGAGGTATTCACAGTGTGGTATCTAGAGCAGGTGTTCACAGTCTGGTGTATATAGAAGGTATTCACAGTCTGGTATCTATAGGAGGTGTTCACAGTGTGGTATCTATAGGTGTTCACAGTCTGCTATCTGTAGGCATTCACAGTCTGGTATCTATAGAAGGTGTTCACAGTCCGGTATCTATAGGAGGTGTTCACAGTCTGGTATCTATAGGTGTGCACAGTCTGGTATCTACAGGAGGTGTTCATAGTCTGTTATCTATAGGTGTTCACAGTCTGGTATTTAAAGGAGGTGTTCACAGTCTGGTATCTATAGGAGGTGTTCACAGTTTGGTATCTAAAGAAGGTGTTCACAGTCTGGTATATATAGGTGTTCACAGTCTGGTATCTATAGAAGGTGTTCACTGTGGTATCTATAGGTGTTCACTGTCTGCTATCTCGAGGCATTCACAGTCTTGTATCTATAAAAGGTGTTCACAGTATGGTATCTATATGAGGTGTTCACAGTCTGGTATATGTGGAGGTGTTCACAGTGGTATCTATAGGTGTCCACAGTCTGCTATCTATAGGTGTTCACAGTCTGGTATCTATAGAAGGTGTTCACAGTCTGGTATCTGTATGAGGTGTTCAAAGTGTGGTACCTATAGGAGGTGTTCACAGTCTGGTAACCATAGGAGATGTTCACAGTCTGACATCTATAGGAGGTGTTCACAGTCTGCTATCTGTAGGAGGTGTTCACGGTCTGGTATCTTTCGAAGGTGTTCACAGTCTGGTATCTATAGGAGGTGTTCACAGTTTGGTATCTAAAGGAGGTGTTCACAGTCTGGTATATATAGAAGGTGTTCACAGTCTGGTATCTATAAAAGGTGTTCACTGTGGTATCTATAGGTGTTCACTGACTGCTATCTAGAGGCGCTCACAGTCTTGTATCTATAAAAGGTGTTCACAGTCTGGTATCTATATGAGGTGTTCACAGTCTGGTATCTGTGGAGGTGTTCACAGTGGTATCTATAGGTGTTCACAGTCTGCTATCTATAGGTGTTCACAGTCTGGTATCTATAGAAGGTGTTCACAGTCTGGTATCTGTATGAGGTGTTCAAAGTCTGGTACCTATAGGAGGTGTTCACAGTCTGGTAACCATAGGAGATGTTCACAGTCTGACATCTATAGGAGGTGTTCACAGTCTGCTATCTAGGAGGTGTTCACGGTCTAGTATCTTTCGAAGGTGTTCACAGTCTGGTATCTATAGGAGGTGTTCACAGTTTGGTATCTAAAGGAGGTGTTCACAGTCTGGTATCTATAGGTGTTCACAGTCTGGTATATATAGAAGGTGCTCACAGTCTGGTATCTATAGAAGGTGTTCACTGTGGTATCTATAGGTGTTCACTGCCTGCGATCTAGAGGCGTTCACAGTCTTGTATCTATAAAAGGTGTTCACAGTCTGGTATCTATATGAGGTGTTTACAGTCTGGTATCTGTGGAGGTGTTCACAGTGGTATCTATAGGTGTTCACAGTCTGCTATCTATAGGTGTTCACAGTCTGGTATCTATAGGAGGTGTTCACAGCCTGACATCTATAGGAGGTGTTCACAGTCTGGTATCTATAGGAGGTGTTCACAGTCTGGTAACTATAGGTGGTGTTCACAGTCTGGTATCTATAGGTGTTCACAGTCTGGTATCTATAAAAGGTGTTCACAGTCTGGTATCTATAAAAGGTGTTCACAGTCTGGTATCTAAAGGAGGTGTTCACAGTCTGCTATCTATAGGCGTTCACAGTCTGCTATCTATAGAAGGTGTTCACAGTCTGGTATCTATATGAGGTGTTCACAGTCTGGTATCTATAGGAGGTGTTCACAGTCTGGTATCTATAGGAGGTGTTCACGGTCTGGTATCTATAGAAGGTGATCATAGTCTGGTCTCTACAGGAGATGTTCACAGTCTGCTATCTAGAGGAGGTGTTCACGGTCTGGTATCTATAGGAGATGTTCACACTGGTGTCTATAGGAGATGTTCATAGTCTGGTATCTCTAGGAGGTGTTCACGGTCTATTATCTATAGAAGGTGTTCACAGTCTGGTATCTAGAGGAGGTGTTCACAGTCTGGTGTATATATAAGGCATTCACAGTCTGGTATCTATAGGAGGTGTTCACAGTGTGGTATCTATAGGTGTTCACGGTCTGCTATCTGTAGGCATTCACAGTCTGGTATCTAGAAGGTGTTCACAGTCTGGTATCTATAGGAGGTGTTCACAGTCTGGTATCTATAGGTGTGCACAGTCTGGTATCTACAGGAGGTGTTCACAGTCTGTTATCTATAGGTGTTCACAGTCTGGTATCTGTATGAGGGGTTCACAGTCTGGTATCTATAGGAGGTGTTCACAGTCTGGTATTTAAAGGAGGTGTTCACAGTCTGGTATCTATAGGAGGTGTTCACAGTTTGGTATCTAAAGGAGGTGTTCACAGTCTGGTATCTATAGGAGGTGTTCACAGTTTGGTATCTAAAGAAGGTGTTCACAGTCTGGTATATATAGGTGTTCACAGTCTGGTATCTATAGAAGGTGTTCACTGTGGTATCTATAGGTGTTCACTGTCTGCTATCTCGAGGCATTCACAGTCTTGTATCTATAAAAGGTGTTCACAGTATGGTATCTATATGAGGTGTTCACAGTCTGGTATATGTGGAGGTGTTCACAGTGGTATCTATAGGTGTCCACAGTCTGCTATCTATAGGTGTTCACAGTCTGGTATCTATAGAAGGTGTTCACAGTCTGGTATCTGTATGAGGTGTTCAAAGTGTGGTACCTATAGGAGGTGTTCACAGTCTGGTAACCATAGGAGATGTTCACAGTCTGACATCTATAGGAGGTGTTCACAGTCTGCTATCTGTAGGAGGTGTTCACGGTCTGGTATCTTTCGAAGGGGTTCACAGTCTGGTATCTATAGGAGGTGTTCACAGTTTGGTATCTAAAGGAGGTGTTCACAGTCTGGTATATATAGAAGGTGTTCACAGTCTGGTATCTATAAAAGGTGTTCACTGTGGTATCTATAGGTGTTCACTGACTGCTATCTAGAGGCGCTCACAGTCTTGTATCTATAAAAGGTGTTCACAGTCTGGTATCTATATGAGGTGTTCACAGTCTGGTATCTGTGGAGGTGTTCACAGTGGTATCTATAGGTGTTCACAGTCTGCTATCTATAGGTGTTCACAGTCTGGTATCTATAGAAGGTGTTCACAGTCTGGTATCTGTATGAGGTGTTCAAAGTCTGGTACCTATAGGAGGTGTTCACAGTCTGGTAACCATAGGAGATGTTCACAGTCTGACATCTAGAGGAGGTGTTCACAGTCTGCTATCTAGGAGGTGTTCACGGTCTAGTATCTTTCGAAGGTGTTCACAGTCTGGTATCTATAGGAGGTGTTCACAGTTTGGTATCTAAAGGAGGTGTTCACAGTCTGGTATCTATAGGTGTTCACAGTCTGGTATCTATAAAAGGTGTTCACAGTCTGGTATCTAAAGGAGGCGTTCACAGTCTGGTATCTACAGGAGGTGTTCACAGTCTGGTATCGCTAGGTGTTCACAGTCTGGTATCTGTATGAGGTGTTCACAGTCTGCTATCTGTAGGAGGTGTTCACGGTCTAGTATCAATAGGAGGTGTTCACAGTCTGGTATCTATAGGTGGTGTTCACAGTCTGGTATCTATAGGTGTTCACAGTCTGCTATCTATAGGCATCCACAGTCTGCTATCTATAGAAGGTGTTCACAGTCTGGTATCTATATGAGGTGTTCACAGTCTGGTATCTATCGGAGGTGTTCACAGTCAGGTATCTATCGGAGGTGTTCACAGTCTGGTATCTATAGGTGTTCACATTCTGGTGTCCATAGGATGTGTTCACAGTCTGGTATCTATAGGAGGTGTTCACGGTCTGGTATCTATCGGAGGTGTTCACAGTCTGGTATCTATAGGTGTTCACAGTCTGGTATCTATAGGAGGTGATCATAGTCTGGTCTCTACAGGAGACGTTCACAGTCTGCTATCTCGAGGAGGTGTTCACAGTCTGGTATCTAGGAGGTGTTAACAGTCTGCTATCTATAGGTGTTCACGGTCTGGTATCGATAGAAGGTGTTCGCGGTCTGGTATCTATAGGAGATGTTCACACTGGTACCTACAGAAGATGTTCATAGTCT
The DNA here is from genome assembly GCF_047496885.1 of Scyliorhinus torazame. Classification (NCBI taxonomy): domain Eukaryota; kingdom Metazoa; phylum Chordata; class Chondrichthyes; order Carcharhiniformes; family Scyliorhinidae; genus Scyliorhinus; species Scyliorhinus torazame. The sequence continues at coordinate 13,713,264 of NC_092710.1, read as the reverse complement.
GGTATCTCTAGGATGTGTTCACAGTCGTAACCATAGGAGGTGTTCACGGTCTATTTATATAAGATGTTCACAGTCTGGTATCTATAGGAGATGTTCACAGTCTGGTATCTATAGGTGTTCACAGTCTGGTATCTATAGGAGGTATTCACAGTGTGGTATCTAGAGCAGGTGTTCACAGTCTGGTATCTATAGGAGATGTTCACAGTCTGGTATCTCTAGGTGTTCACAGTCTGGTATCTATAGGAGGTATTCACAGTGTGGTATCTAGAGCAGGTGTTCACAGTCTGGTGTATATAGAAGGTATTCACAGTCTGGTATCTATAGGAGGTGTTCACAGTGTGGTATCTATAGGTGTTCACAGTCTGCTATCTGTAGGCATTCACAGTCTGGTATCTAGAAGGTGTTCACAGTCTGGTATCTATAGGAGGTGTTCACAGTCTGGTATCTATAGGTGTGCACAGTCTGGTATCTACAGGAGGTGTTCATAGTCTGTTATCTATAGGTGTTCACAGTCTGGTATCTGTATGAGGGGTTCACAGTCTGGTATCTATAGGAGGTGTTCACAGTCTGGTATTTAAAGGAGGTGTTCACAGTCTGGTATCTATAGGAGGTGTTCACAGTTTGGTATCTAAAGGAGGTGTTCACAGTCTGGTATCTATAGGAGGTGTTCACAGTTTGGTATCTAAAGAAGGTGTTCACAGTCTGGTATATATAGGTGTTCACAGTCTGGTATCTATAGAAGGTGTTCACTGTGGTATCTATAGGTGTTCACTGTCTGCTATCGCGAGGCATTCACAGTCTTGTATCTATAAAAGGTGTTCACAGTATGGTATCTATATGAGGTGTTCACAGTCTGGTATATGTGGAGGTGTTCACAGTGGTATCTATAGGTGTCCACAGTCTGCTATCTATAGGTGTTCACAGTCTGGTATCTATAGAAGGTGTTCACAGTCTGGTATCTGTATGAGGTGTTCAAAGTGTGGTACCTATAGGAGGTGTTCACAGTCTGGTAACCATAGGAGATGTTCACAGTCTGACATCTATAGGAGGTGTTCACAGTCTGCTATCTGTAGGAGGTGTTCACGGTCTGGTATCTTTCGAAGGTGTTCACAGTCTGGTATCTATAGGAGGTGTTCACAGTTTGGTATCTAAAGGAGGTGTTCACAGTCTGGTATATATAGAAGGTGTTCACAGTCTGGTATCTATAAAAGGTGTTCACTGTGGTATCTATAGGTGTTCACTGACTGCTATCTAGAGGCGCTCACAGTCTTGTATCTATAAAAGGTGTTCACAGTCTGGTATCTATATGAGGTGTTCACAGTCTGGTATCTGTGGAGGTGTTCACAGTGGTATCTATAGGTGTTCACAGTCTGCTATCTATAGGTGTTCACAGTCTGGTATCTATAGAAGGTGTTCACAGTCTGGTATCTGTATGAGGTGTTCAAAGTCTGGTACCTATAGGAGGTGTTCACAGTCTGGTAACCATAGGAGATGTTCACAGTCTGACATCTATAGGAGGTGTTCACAGTCTGCTATCTAGGAGGTGTTCACGGTCTAGTATCTTTCGAAGGTGTTCACAGTCTGGTATCTATAGGAGGTATTCACAGTTTGGTATCTAAAGGAGGTGTTCACAGTCTGGTATCTATAGGTGTTCACAGTCTGGTATATATAGAAGGTGCTCACAGTCTGGTATCTATAGAAGGTGTTCACTGTGGTATCTATAGGTGTTCACTGCCTGCGATCTAGAGGCGTTCACAGTCTTGTATCTATAAAAGGTGTTCACAGTCTGGTATCTATATGAGGTGTTTACAGTCTGGTATCTGTGGAGGTGTTCACAGTGGTATCTATAGGTGTTCACAGTCTGCTATCTATAGGTGTTCACAGTCTGGTATCTATAGGAGGTGTTCACAGCCTGACATCTATAGGAGGTGTTCACAGTCTGGTATCTATAGGAGGTGTTCACAGTCTGGTAACTATAGGTGGTGTTCACAGTCTGGTATCTATAGGTGTTCACAGTCTGGTATCTATAAAAGGTGTTCACAGTCTGGTATCTAAAGGAGGTGTTCACAGTCTGCTATCTATAGGCGTTCACAGTCTGCTATCTATAGAAGGTGTTCACAGTCTGGTATCTATATGAGGTGTTCACAGTCTGGTATCTATAGGAGGTGTTCACAGTCTGGTATCTATAGGAGGTGTTCACGGTCTGGTATCTATAGAAGGTGATCATAGTCTGGTCTCTACAGGAGATGTTCACAGTCTGCTATCTAGAGGAGGTGTTCACGGTCTGGTATCTATAGGAGATGTTCACACTGGTGTCTATAGGAGATGTTCATAGTCTGGTATCTCTAGGAGGTGTTCACGGTCTATTATCTATAGAAGGTGTTCACAGTCTGGTATCTAGAGGAGGTGTTCACAGTCTGGTGTATATATAAGGCATTCACAGTCTGGTATCTATAGGAGGTGTTCACAGTGTGGTATCTATAGGTGTTTACGGTCTGCTATCTGTAGGCATTCACAGTCTGGTATCTAGAAGGTGTTCACAGTCTGGTATCTATAGGAGGTGTTCACAGTCTGGTATCTATAGGTGTGCACAGTCTGGTATCTACAGGAGGTGTTCACAGTCTGTTATCTATAGGTGTTCACAGTCTGGTATCTGTATGAGGGGTTCACAGTCTGGTATCTATAGGAGGTGTTCACAGTCTGGTATTTAAAGGAGGTGTTCACAGTCTGGTATCTATAGGAGGTGTTCACAGTTTGGTATCTAAAGGAGGTGTTCACAGTCTGGTATCTATAGGAGGTGTTCACAGTTTGGTATCTAAAGAAGGTGTTCACAGTCTGGTATATATAGGTGTTCACAGTCTGGTATCTACAGAAGGTGTTCACTGTGGTATCTATAGGTGTTCACTGTCTGCTATCTCGAGGCATTCACAGTCTTGTATCTATAAAAGGTGTTCACAGTATGGTATCTATATGAGGTGTTCACAGTCTGGTATATGTGGAGGTGTTCACAGTGGTATCTATAGGTGTCCACAGTCTGCTATCTATAGGTGTTCACAGTCTGGTATCTATAGAAGGTGTTCACAGTCTGGTATCTGTATGAGGTGTTCAAAGTGTGGTACCTATAGGAGGTGTTCACAGTCTGGTAACCATAGGAGATGTTCACAGTCTGACATCTATAGGAGGTGTTCACAGTCTGCTATCTGTAGGAGGTGTTCACGGTCTGGTATCTTTCGAAGGTGTTCACAGTCTGGTATCTATAGGAGGTGTTCACAGTTTGGTATCTAAAGGAGGTGTTCACAGTCTGGTATATATAGAAGGTGTTCACAGTCTGGTATCTATAAAAGGTGTTCACTGTGGTATCTATAGGTGTTCACTGACTGCTATCTAGAGGCGCTCACAGTCTTGTATCTATAAAAGGTGTTCACAGTCTGGTATCTATATGAGGTGTTCACAGTCTGGTATCTGTGGAGGTGTTCACAGTGGTATCTATAGGTGTTCACAGTCTGTTATCTATAGGTGTTCACAGTCTGGTATCTATAGAAGGTGTTCACAGTCTGGTATCTGTATGAGGTGTTCAAAGTCTGGTACCTATAGGAGGTGTTCACAGTCTGGTAACCATAGGAGATGTTCACAGTCTGACATCTATAGGAGGTGTTCACAGTCTGCTATCTAGGAGGTGTTCACGGTCTAGTATCTTTCGAAGGTGTTCACAGTCTGGTATCTATAGGAGGTGTTCACAGTTTGGTATCTAAAGGAGGTGTTCACAGTCTGGTATCTATAGGTGTTCACAGTCTGGTATATATAGAAGGTGCTCACAGTCTGGTATCTATAGAAGGTGTTCACTGTGGTATCTATAGGTGTTCACTGCCTGCGATCTAGAGGCGTTCACAGTCTTGTATCTATAAAAGGTGTTCACAGTCTGGTATCTATATGAGGTGTTTACAGTCTGGTATCTGTGGAGGTGTTCACAGTGGTATCTATAGGTGTTCACAGTCTGCTATCTATAGGTGTTCACAGTCTGGTATCTATAGGAGGTGTTCACAGCCTGACATCTATAGGAGGTGTTCACAGTCTGGTATCTATAGGAGGTGTTCACAGTCTGGTAACTATAGGTGGTGTTCACAGTCTGGTATCTATAGGTGTTCACAGTCTGGTATCTATAAAAGGTGTTCACAGTCTGGTATCTATAAAAGGTGTTCACAGTCTGGTATCTAAAGGAGGTGTTCACAGTCTGCTATCTATAGGCGTTCACAGTCTGCTATCTATAGAAGGTGTTCACAGTCTGGTATCTATATGAGGTGTTCACAGTCTGGTATCTATAGGAGGTGTTCACAGTCTGGTATCTATAGGAGGTGTTCACGGTCTGGTATCTATAGAAGGTGATCATAGTCTGGTCTCTACAGGAGATGTTCACAGTCTGCTATCTAGAGGAGGTGTTCACGGTCTGGTATCTATAGGAGATGTTCACACTGGTGTCTAAAGGAGATGTTCATAGTCTGGTATCTCTAGGAGGTGTTCACGGTCTATTATCTATAGAAGGTGTTCACAGTCTGGTATCTAGAGGAGGTGTTCACAGTCTGGTGTATATATAAGGCATTCACAGTCTGGTATCTATAGGAGGTGTTCACAGTGTGGTATCTATAGGTGTTCACGGTCTGCTATCTGTAGGCATTCACAGTCTGGTATCTAGAAGGTGTTCACAGTCTGGTATCTATAGGAGGTGTTCACAGTCTGGTATCTATAGGTGTGCACAGTCTGGTATCTACAGGAGGTGTTCACAGTCTGTTATCTATAGGTGTTCACAGTCTGGTATCTGTATGAGGGGTTCACAGTCTGGTATCTATAGGAGGTGTTCACAGTCTGGTATTTAAAGGAGGTGTTCACAGTCTGGTATCTATAGGAGGTGTTCACAGTTTGGTATCTAAAGGAGGTGTTCACAGTCTGGTATCTATAGGAGGTGTTCACAGTTTGGTATCTAAAGAAGGTGTTCACAGTCTGGTATATATAGGTGTTCACAGTCTGGTATCTATAGAAGGTGTTCACTGTGGTATCTATAGGTGTTCACTGCTATCTCGAGGCATTCACAGTCTTGTATCTATAAAAGGTGTTCACAGTATGGTATCTATATGAGGTGTTCACAGTCTGGTATATGTGGAGGTGTTCACAGTGGTATCTATAGGTGTCCACAGTCTGCTATCTATAGGTGTTCACAGTCTGGTATCTATAGAAGGTGTTCACAGTCTGGTATCTGTATGAGGTGTTCAAAGTGTGGTACCTATAGGAGGTGTTCACAGTCTGGTAACCATAGGAGATGTTCACAGTCTGACATCTATAGGAGGTGTTCACAGTCTGCTATCTGTAGGAGGTGTTCACGGTCTGGTATCTTTCGAAGGTGTTCACAGTCTGGTATCTATAGGAGGTGTTCACAGTTTGGTATCTAAAGGAGGTGTTCACAGTCTGGTATATATAGAAGGTGTTCACAGTCTGGTATCTATAAAAGGTGTTCACTGTGGTATCTATAGGTGTTCACTGACTGCTATCTAGAGGCGCTCACAGTCTTGTATCTATAAAAGGTGTTCACAGTCTGGTATCTATATGAGGTGTTCACAGTCTGGTATCTGTGGAGGTGTTCACAGTGGTATCTATAGGTGTTCACAGTCTGCTATCTATAGGTGTTCACAGTCTGGTATCTATAGAAGGTGTTCACAGTCTGGTATCTGTATGAGGTGTTCAAAGTCTGGTACCTATAGGAGGTGTTCACAGTCTGGTAACCATAGGAGATGTTCACAGTCTGACATCTATAGGAGGTGTTCACAGTCTGCTATCTAGGAGGTGTTCACGGTCTAGTATCTTTCGAAGGTGTTCACAGTCTGGTATCTATAGGAGGTGTTCACAGTTTGGTATCTAAAGGAGGTGTTCACAGTCTGGTATCTATAGGTGTTCACAGTCTGGTATCTATAAAAGGTGTTCACAGTCTGGTATCTAAAGGAGGTGTTCACAGTCTGGTATCTACAGGAGGTGTTCACAGTCTGGTATCGCTAGATGTTCACAGTCTGGTATCTGTATGAGGTGTTCACAGTCTGCTATCTGTAGGAGGTGTTCACGGTCTAGTATCAATAGGAGGTGTTCACAGTCTGGTATCTATAGGTGGTGTTCACAGTCTGGTATCTATAGGTGTTCACAGTCTGCTATCTATAGGCATCCACAGTCTGCTATCTATAGAAGGTGTTCACAGTCTGGTATCTATATGAGGTGTTCACAGTCTGGTATCTATCGGAGGTGTTCACAGTCAGGTATCTATCGGAGGTGTTCACAGTCTGGTATCTATAGGTGTTCACATTCTGGTGTCCATAGGATGTGTTCACAGTCTGGTATCTATAGGAGGTGTTCACGGTCTGGTATCTATCGGAGGTGTTCACAGTCTGGTATCTATAGGTGTTCACAGTCTGGTATCTATAGGAGGTGATCATAGTCTGGTCTCTACAGGAGATGTTCACAGTCTGCTATCTCGAGGAGGTGTTCACAGTCTGGTATCTAGGAGGTGTTAACAGTCTGCTATCTATAGGTGTTCACGGTCTGGTATCGATAGAAGGTGTTCGCGGTCTGGTATCTATAGGAGATGTTCACACTGGTACCTACAGAAGATGTTCATAGTCTGGTATCTCTAGGATGTGTTCACAGTCGTAACCATAGGAGGTGTTCACGGTCTATTTATATAAGATGTTCACAGTCTGGTATCTATAGGAGATGTTCACAGTCTGGTATCTATAGGTGTTCACAGTCTGGTATCTATAGGAGGTATTCACAGTGTGGTATCTAGAGCAGGTGTTCACAGTCTGGTATCTATAGGAGATGTTCACAGTCTGGTATCTCTAGGTGTTCACAGTCTGGTATCTATAGGAGGTATTCACAGTGTGGTATCTAGAGCAGGTGTTCACAGTCTGGTGTATATAGAAGGTATTCACAGTCTGGTATCTATAGGAGGTGTTCACAGTGTGGTATCTATAGGTGTTCACAGTCTGCTATCTGTAGGCATTCACAGTCTGGTATCTATAGAAGGTGTTCACAGTCCGGTATCTATAGGAGGTGTTCACAGTCTGGTATCTATAGGTGTGCACAGTCTGGTATCTACAGGAGGTGTTCATAGTCTGTTATCTATAGGTGTTCACAGTCTGGTATTTAAAGGAGGTGTTCACAGTCTGGTATCTATAGGAGGTGTTCACAGTTTGGTATCTAAAGAAGGTGTTCACAGTCTGGTATATATAGGTGTTCACAGTCTGGTATCTATAGAAGGTGTTCACTGTGGTATCTATAGGTGTTCACTGTCTGCTATCGCGAGGCATTCACAGTCTTGTATCTATAAAAGGTGTTCACAGTATGGTATCTATATGAGGTGTTCACAGTCTGGTATATGTGGAGGTGTTCACAGTGGTATCTATAGGTGTCCACAGTCTGCTATCTATAGGTGTTCACAGTCTGGTATCTATAGAAGGTGTTCACAGTCTGGTATCTGTATGAGGTGTTCAAAGTGTGGTACCTATAGGAGGTGTTCACAGTCTGGTAACCATAGGAGATGTTCACAGTCTGACATCTATAGGAGGTGTTCACAGTCTGCTATCTGTAGGAGGTGTTCACGGTCTGGTATCTTTCGAAGGTGTTCACAGTCTGGTATCTATAGGAGGTGTTCACAGTTTGGTATCTAAAGGAGGTGTTCACAGTCTGGTATATATAGAAGGTGTTCACAGTCTGGTATCTATAAAAGGTGTTCACTGTGGTATCTATAGGTGTTCACTGACTGCTATCTAGAGGCGCTCACAGTCTTGTATCTATAAAAGGTGTTCACAGTCTGGTATCTATATGAGGTGTTCACAGTCTGGTATCTGTGGAGGTGTTCACAGTGGTATCTATAGGTGTTCACAGTCTGCTATCTATAGGTGTTCACAGTCTGGTATCTATAGAAGGTGTTCACAGTCTGGTATCTGTATGAGGTGTTCAAAGTCTGGTACCTATAGGAGGTGTTCACAGTCTGGTAACCATAGGAGATGTTCACAGTCTGACATCTATAGGAGGTGTTCACAGTCTGCTATCTAGGAGGTGTTCACGGTCTAGTATCTTTCGAAGGTGTTCACAGTCTGGTATCTATAGGAGGTGTTCACAGTTTGGTATCTAAAGGAGGTGTTCACAGTCTGGTATCTATAGGTGTTCACAGTCTGGTATATATAGAAGGTGCTCACAGTCTGGTATCTATAGAAGGTGTTCACTGTGGTATCTATAGGTGTTCACTGCCTGCGATCTAGAGGCGTTCACAGTCTTGTATCTATAAAAGGTGTTCACAGTCTGGTATCTATATGAGGTGTTTACAGTCTGGTATCTGTGGAGGTGTTCACAGTGGTATCTATAGGTGTTCACAGTCTGCTATCTATAGGTGTTCACAGTCTGGTATCTATAGGAGGTGTTCACAGCCTGACATCTATAGGAGGTGTTCACAGTCTGGTATCTATAGGAGGTGTTCACAGTCTGGTAACTATAGGTGGTGTTCACAGTCTGGTATCTATAGGTGTTCACAGTCTGGTATCTATAAAAGGTGTTCACAGTCTGGTATCTAAAGGAGGTGTTCACAGTCTGCTATCTATAGGCGTTCACAGTCTGCTATCTATAGAAGGTGTTCACAGTCTGGTATCTATATGAGGTGTTCACAGTCTGGTATCTATAGGAGGTGTTCACAGTCTGGTATCTATAGGAGGTGTTCACGGTCTGGTATCTATAGAAGGTGATCATAGTCTGGTCTCTACAGGAGATGTTCACAGTCTGCTATCTAGAGGAGGTGTTCACGGTCTGGTATCTATAGGAGATGTTCACACTGGTGTCTATAGGAGATGTTCATAGTCTGGTATCTCTAGGAGGTGTTCACGGTCTATTATCTATAGAAGGTGTTCACAGTCTGGTATCTAGAGGAGGTGTTCACAGTCTGGTGTATATATAAGGCATTCACAGTCTGGTATCTATAGGAGGTGTTCACAGTGTGGTATCTATAGGTGTTCACGGTCTGCTATCTGTAGGCATTCACAGTCTGGTATCTAGAAGGTGTTCACAGTCTGGTATCTATAGGAGGTGTTCACAGTCTGGTATCTATAGGTGTGCACAGTCTGGTATCTACAGGAGGTGTTCACAGTCTGTTATCTATAGGTGTTCACAGTCTGGTATCTGTATGAGGGGTTCACAGTCTGGTATCTATAGGAGGTGTTCACAGTCTGGTATTTAAAGGAGGTGTTCACAGTCTGGTATCTATAGGAGGTGTTCACAGTTTGGTATCTAAAGGAGGTGTTCACAGTCTGGTATCTATAGGAGGTGTTCACAGTTTGGTATCTAAAGAAGGTGTTCACAGTCTGGTATATATAGGTGTTCACAGTCTGGTATCTATAGAAGGTGTTCACTGTGGTATCTATAGGTGTTCACTGTCTGCTATCTCGAGGCATTCACAGTCTTGTATCTATAAAAGGTGTTCACAGTATGGTATCTATATGAGGTGTTCACAGTCTGGTATATGTGGAGGTGTTCACAGTGGTATCTATAGGTGTCCACAGTCTGCTATCTATAGGTGTTCACAGTCTGGTATCTATAGAAGGTGTTCACAGTCTGGTATCTGTATGAGGTGTTCAAAGTGTGGTACCTATAGGAGGTGTTCACAGTCTGGTAACCATAGGAGATGTTCACAGTCTGACATCTATAGGAGGTGTTCACAGTCTGCTATCTGTAGGAGGTGTTCACGGTCTGGTATCTTTCGAAGGTGTTCACAGTCTGGTATCTATAGGAGGTGTTCACAGTTTGGTATCTAAAGGAGGTGTTCACAGTCTGGTATATATAGAAGGTGTTCACAGTCTGGTATCTATAAAAGGTGTTCACTGTGGTATCTATAGGTGTTCACTGACTGCTATCTAGAGGCGCTCACAGTCTTGTATCTATAAAAGGTGTTCACAGTCTGGTATCTATATGAGGTGTTCACAGTCTGGTATCTGTGGAGGTGTTCACAGTGGTATCTATAGGTGTTCACAGTCTGCTATCTATAGGTGTTCACAGTCTGGTATCTATAGAAGGTGTTCACAGTCTGGTATCTGTATGAGGTGTTCAAAGTCTGGTACCTATAGGAGGTGTTCACAGTCTGGTAACCATAGGAGATGTTCACAGTCTGACATCTATAGGAGGTGTTCACAGTCTGCTATCTAGGAGGTGTTCACGGTCTAGTATCTTTCGAAGGTGTTCACAGTCTGGTATCTATAGGAGGTGTTCACAGTTTGGTATCTAAAGGAGGTGTTCACAGTCTGGTATCTATAGGTGTTCACAGTCTGGTATATATAGAAGGTGCTCACAGTCTGGTATCTATAGAAGGTGTTCACTGTGGTATCTATAGGTGTTCACTGCCTGCGATCTAGAGGCGTTCACAGTCTTGTATCTATAAAAGGTGTTCACAGTCTGGTATCTATATGAGGTGTTTACAGTCTGGTATCTGTGGAGGTGTTCACAGTGGTATCTATAGGTGTTCACAGTCTGCTATCTATAGGTGTTCACAGTCTGGTATCTATAGGAGGTGTTCACAGCCTGACATCTATAGGAGGTGTTCACAGTCTGGTATCTATAGGAGGTGTTCACAGTCTGGTAACTATAGGTGGTGTTCACAGTCTGGTATCTATAGGTGTTCACAGTCTGGTATCTATAAAAGGTGTTCACAGTCTGGTATCTAAAGGAGGTGTTCACAGTTTGCTATCTATAGGCGTTCACAGTCTGCTATCTATAGAAGGTGTTCACAGTCTGGTATCTATATGAGGTGTTCACAGTCTGGTATCTATAGGAGGTGTTCACAGTCTGGTATCTATAGGAGGTGTTCACGGTCTGGTATCTATAGAAGGTGATCATAGTCTGGTCTCTACAGGAGATGTTCACAGTCTGCTATCTAGAGGAGGTGTTCACGGTCTGGTATCTATAGGAGATGTTCACACTGGTGTCTATAGGAGATGTTCATAGTCTGGTATCTCTAGGAGGTGTTCACGGTCTATTATCTATAGAAGGTGTTCACAGTCTGGTATCTAGAGGAGGTGTTCACAGTCTGGTGTATATATAAGGCATTCACAGTCTGGTATCTATAGGAGGTGTTCACAGTGTGGTATCTATAGGTGTTCACGGTCTGCTATCTGTAGGCATTCACAGTCTGGTATCTAGAAGGTGTTCACAGTCTGGTATCTATAGGAGGTGTTCACAGTCTGGTATCTATAGGTGTGCACAGTCTGGTATCTACAGGAGGTGTTCACAGTCTGTTATCTATAGGTGTTCACAGTCTGGTATCTGTATGAGGGGTTCACAGTCTGGTATCTATAGGAGGTGTTCACAGTCTGGTATTTAAAGGAGGTGTTCACAGTCTGGTATCTATAGGAGGTGTTCACAGTTTGGTATCTAAAGGAGGTGTTCACAGTCTGGTATATATAGAAGGTGTTCACAGTCTGGTCTCTATAGAAGGTGTTCACTGGTATCTATAGGTGTTCACAGTCTGCTATCTAGAGGCGTTCACAGTCTGGTATCTATAAAAGGTGTTCACAGTCTGGTATCTATATGAGGTGTTCACAGTCTGGTATCTGTGGAGGTGTTCACAGTGGTATCTATAGGTGTTCACAGTCTGCTATCTGTAGGTGTTCACAGTCTGGTATCTACAGGAGGTGTTCACAGTAGGAGGTGTTCACGGTCTAGTATCTATAGGAGGTGTTCACAGTCTGGTATCTATAGGAGGTGTTCACAGTCTGGTATCTGTAGGAGGTGTTCACAGTCTAGTATCTTTCGAAGGTGTTCACAGTCTGGTATCTATAGGTGGTGTTCACAGTCTGGTATCTATAGCTGTTCACAGTCTGGTATCTATAAAAGGTGTTCACAGTCTGTTATCTAAAGGAGGTGTTCACAGTCTGGTATCTACAGGAGGTGTTCACAGTTTGACATCTATAGGAGGTGTTCACAGTCTGCTATCTGTAGGAGGTGTTCACAGTCTAGTATCTTTCGAAGATGTTCACAGTCTGGTATCTATAGGTGGTGTTCACAGTCTGGTATCTATAGCTGTTCACAGTCTGGTATCTATAAAAAGTGTTCACAGTCTGGTATCTAAAGGAGGTGTTCACAGTCTGGTATCTATAGAAGGTGTTCACAGTCTGGTAACTATAGGAGGTGTTCACAGCCTGGTATCTATAGGTGTTCACAATCTGGTATCTACAGGAGGTGTTCACAGTAGGAGGTGTTCACGGTCTAGTATCTATAGGAGGTGTTCACAGTCTGGTATCTATAGGTGGTGTTCACAGTCTGGTATCTTTCGGTGTTCACAGTCTGCTATCTATAGGCATCCGCAGTCTGCTATCTATAGAAGGTGTTCACAGTCTGGTATCTATATGAGGTGTTCACAGTCTGCTATCTATCGGAGGTGTTCACAGTCAGGTATCTATCAGAGGTGTTCACAGTCTGGTGTCTATAGGTGTTCACAGTCTGGTAGCCATAGGATGTGTTCACAGTCTGGTATCTATAGGAGGTGTTCACAGCCTGGTATCTATCAGAGGTGTTCACAGTCTGGTATCTATAGGACGTGTTCACAGTCTGGTATCTATAGGAGGTGTTCACGGTCTGGTATCTATAGAAGGTGATCATAGTGGTCTCTACAGGAGATGTTCACAGTCTGGTATCTAGAAGGTGTTCACAGTCTGGTATCTATAGGAGGTGTTCACAGTCTGGTATCTATTGGTGTGCACAGTCTAGTATCTACAGGAGGTGTTCACAGTCTGTTATCTATAGGTGTTCACAGTTTAGTATCTGTATGAGGGGTTCACAGTCTGGTATCTATAGGAGGTGTTCACAGTCTGGTATTTAAAGGAGGTGTTCACAGTCTGGTATCTATAGGAGGTGTTCACAGTTTGGTCTCTAAAGGAGGTGTTCACAGTCTGGTATATATAGAAGGTGTTCACAGTCTGGTCTCTATAGAAGGTGTTCACTGGTATCTATAGGTGTTCACAGTCTGCTATCTAGAGGCGTTCACAGTCTGGTATCTATAAAAGGTGTTCACAGTCTGGTATCTATATGAGGTGTTCACAGTCTGGTATCTGTGGAGGTGTTCACAGTGGTATCTATAGGTGTTCACAGTCTGCTATCTATAGGTGTTCACAGTCTGGTATCTATAGGAGGTGTTCACAGTCTGGTATCTGTAGGAGGTGTTCACAGTGTAGTATCTTTCGAAGGTGTTCACAGTCTGGTATCGATAGGTGGTGTTCACAGTCTGGTATCTATAGCTGTTCACAGTCTGGTATCTATAAAAGGTGTTCACAGTCTGGTATCTAAAGGAAGTGTTCACAGTCTGGTATCTACAGGAGGTGTTCACAGTTTGACATCTATAGGAGGTGTTCACAGTCTGCTATCTGTAGGAGGTGTTCACAGTCTAGTATCTTTCGAAGGTGTTCACAGTCTGGTATCTATAGGTGGTGTTCACAGTCTGGTATCTATAGCTGTTCACAGTCTGGTATCTATAAAAAGTGTTCACAGTCTGGTATCTAAAGGAGGTGTTCACAGTCTGGTATCTATCGAAGGTGTTCACAGTCTGGTAACTATAGGAGGTGTTCACAGCCTGGTATCTATAGGTGTTCACAGTCTGTTATCTACAGGAGGTGTTCACAGTAGGAGGTGTTCACGGTCTAGTATCTATAGGAGGTGTTCACAGTCTGGTATCTATAGGTGGTGTTCACAGTCTGGTATCTTTCGGTGTTCACAGTCTGCTATCTATAGGCATCCGCAGTCTGCTATCTATAGAAGGTGTTCACAGTCTGGTATCTATATGAGGTGTTCACAGTCTGGTATCTATCGGAGGTGTTCACAGTCAGGTATCTATCAGAGATGTTCACAGTCTGGTGTGTATAGGTGTTCACAGTCTGGTATCCATAGGATGTGTTCACAGTCTGGTATCTATAGGAGGTGTTCACAGCCTGGTATCTATCGCAGGTGTTCACAGTCTGGTATCTATAGGTGTTCACAGTCTGGTATCTATAGGACGTGTTCACAGTCTGGTATCTATAGGAGGTGTTCACGGTCTGGTATCCATAGAAGGTGATCATAGTGGTCTCTACAGGAGATGTTCACAGTCTGCTATCTAGAGGAGGTGTTCACAGTCTGGTACCTATAGGAGGTGTTCACAGTCTGCTATCTATAGGTGTTCACGGTCTGGTATCGATAGAAGGCATTCACAGTCTGGTATCTATAGGAGATGTTCACACTGGTATCTATAGAAGGTGTTCATAGTTTTGTATCTATAGGAGGTGTTCACGGTCTCGTAACCATAGGAGATGTTCACAGTCTGAAATCAAGACGAGGTGTTCACAGTCTGGTATCGATAGGAGGTCTTCACAGTCTGGTATCTATAGGAGGTGTTCACAGTCTGGTATCTATAGGAGGTGTTCACAGTCTGGTATCTATAGGAGGTGTTCACAGTTTGGTATGTATAGGTGGTGTTCACAGTCTGGTATCTATCGGTGTTTACAGTGTGGTATCTATAGGTGTTCACGGTCTGGTATCTATAGAAGGTGTTCACAGTCTGGTATCTATCGGACGTGTTCACAGTCTGGTATCTATAGGTGTTCACAGTCTGGTATCTATAGGTGTTCACGGTCTGGTATCTATAGGAGGTGTTCACAGTCTGGTATCTATAGGTGTTCACAGTCTTGTATCTATAGGAGGTGTTCACAGCCTGGTATCGAAAGGAGGTGTTCACATTCTGGTATCTATAGGAGATGTTCACACTGGTATCTATAGGAGGTGTTCACAGTCTGGTATCCATAGGATGTGTTCGCAGTCTGGTATCTATAGGAGGTGTTCACAGTCTGGCATTTAAAGGAGGTGTTCACAGTCTGGTATCTATAGGAGGTGTTCACAGTTTGGTATCTAAAGGAGGTGTTCACAGTCTGGTATATATAGAAAGTGTTCACAGTCTGGTATCTATAGAAGGTGTTCACTATGGTATCTATAGGTGTTCACAGTCTGCGATCTAGAGGCGTTCACAGTCTGGTATCTATAAAAGGTGTTCACAGTCTGGTATCTATATGAGGTGTTCACAGTCTGGTATCTATAGGTGTTCACAGTCTGGTATCTACAGGAGGTGTTCACAGTCTGGTATCTATAGGTGTTCACAGTCTGGTATCTGTATGTGGTGTTCAAATGTCTGGTACCTATAGGAGGTGTTCACAGTCTGGTAACCATAGGAGATGTTCACAGTCTGACATCGATAGGAGGTGTTCACAGTCTGCTATCTGTAGGAGGTGTTCACGGTCTAGTATCTTTCGAAGGTGTTCACAGTCTGGTATCTATAGGTGGTGTTCACAGTCAGGTATCTATAGGTGTTCACAGTCTGGTATCTATAGAAGGCGTTCACAGTCTGGTATCTAAAGGAGGTGTTCACAGTCTGGTATCTATAGAAGGTGTTCACAGTCTGGTAACTATAGGAGGTGTTCACAGTCTGGTATCTATAGGAGGTGTTCACAGTCTGGTATCTACAGGAGGTGTTCACAGTCTGGTATCGCTAGGTGTTCACAGTTTGGTATCTGTATGAGGTGTTCACAGTCTGCTATCTGTAGGAGGTGTTCACGGTCTAGTATCTATAAGAGGTGTTCACAGTCTGGTATCTATAGGAGATGTTCACACTGGTATCTATAGAAGGTGTTCATAGTTTGGTATCTATAGGAGGTGTTCACGGTCTTGTAACCATAGGAGATGTTCACAGTCTGAAATCAAGACGAGGTGTTCACAGTCTGGTATCTATAGGAGGTGTTCACAGTCTGGTAACTATAGGAGGTGTTCACAGCCTGGTATCTATAGGTGTTCACAGTCTGGTATCTACAGGAGGTGTTCACAGTAGGAGGTGTTCACGGTCTAGTATCTATAGGAGGTGTTCACAGTCTGGTATCTATAGGTGGTGTTCACAGTCTGGTATCTTTCGGTGTTCACAGTCTGCTATCTATAGGCATCCGCAGTCTGCTATCTATAGAAGGTGTTCACAGTCTGGTATCTATATGAGGTGTTCACAGTCTGGTATCTATCGGAGGTGTTCACAGTCAGGTATCTATCAGACGTGTTCACAGTCTGGTGTCTATAGGTGTTCACAGTCTGGTATCCATGGGATGTGTTCACAGTCTGGTATCTATAGGAGGTGCTCACAGCCTGGTATCTATCGGAGGTGTTCACAGTCTGGTATCTATAGGTGTTCACAGTCTGGTATCTATAGGACGTGTTCACAGTCTGGTATCTATAGGAGGTGTTCACGGTCTGGTATCTATAGAAGGTGATCATAGTGGTCTCTACAGGAGATGTTCACAGTCTGCTATCTAGAGGAGGTGTTCACAGTCTGGTATCTATAGGAGGTGTTCACAGTCTGCTATCTATAGGTGTTCACGGTCTGGTATCGATAGAAGGCGTTCACAGTCTGGTATCTATAGGAGGTGTTCACAGTTTGGTATCTAAAGGAGGTGTTCACAGTCTGGTATATATAGAAGGTGTTCACAGTCTGGTATCTATAAAAGGTGTTCACTGTGGTATCTATAGGTGTTCACTGACTGCTATCTAGAGGCGCTCACAGTCTTGTATCTATAAAAGGTGTTCACAGTCTGGTATCTATATGAGGTGTTCACAGTCTGGTATCTGTGGAGGTGTTCACAGTGGTATCTATAGGTGTTCACAGTCTGCTATCTATAGGTGTTCACAGTCTGGTATCTATAGAAGGTGTTCACAGTCTGGTATCTGTATGAGGTGTTCAAAGTCTGGTACCTATAGGAGGTGTTCACAGTCTGGTAACCATAGGAGATGTTCACAGTCTGACATCTATAGGAGGTGTTCACAGTCTGCTATCTAGGAGGTGTTCACGGTCTAGTATCTTTCGAAGGTGTTCACAGTCTGGTATCTATAGGAGGTGTTCACAGTTTGGTATCTAAAGGAGGTGTTCACAGTCTGGTATCTATAGGTGTTCACAGTCTGGTATATATAGAAGGTGCTCACAGTCTGGTATCTATAGAAGGTGTTCACTGTGGTATCTATAGGTGTTCACTGCCTGCGATCTAGAGGCGTTCACAGTCTTGTATCTATAAAAGGTGTTCACAGTCTGGTATCTATATGAGGTGTTTACAGTCTGGTATCTGTGGAGGTGTTCACAGTGGTATCTATAGGTGTTCACAGTCTGCTATCTATAGGTGTTCACAGTCTGGTATCTATAGGAGGTGTTCACAGCCTGACATCTATAGGAGGTGTTCACAGTCTGGTATCTATAGGAGGTGTTCACAGTCTGGTAACTATAGGTGGTGTTCACAGTCTGGTATCTATAGGTGTTCACAGTCTGGTATCTATAAAAGGTGTTCACAGTCTGGTATCTATAAAAGGTGTTCACAGTCTGGTATCTAAAGGAGGTGTTCACAGTCTGCTATCTATAGGCGTTCACAGTCTGCTATCTATAGAAGGTGTTCACAGTCTGGTATCTATATGAGGTGTTCACAGTCTGGTATCTATAGGAGGTGTTCACAGTCTGGTATCTATAGGAGGTGTTCACGGTCTGGTATCTATAGAAGGTGATCATAGTCTGGTCTCTACAGGAGATGTTCACAGTCTGCTATCTAGAGGAGGTGTTCACGGTCTGGTATCTATAGGAGATGTTCACACTGGTGTCTATAGGAGATGTTCATAGTCTGGTATCTCTAGGAGGTGTTCACGGTCTATTATCTATAGAAGGTGTTCACAGTCTGGTATCTAGAGGAGGTGTTCACAGTCTGGTGTATATATAAGGCATTCACAGTCTGGTATCTATAGGAGGTGTTCACAGTGTGGTATCTATAGGTGTTCACGGTCTGCTATCTGTAGGCATTCACAGTCTGGTATCTAGAAGGTGTTCACAGTCTGGTATCTATAGGAGGTGTTCACAGTCTGGTATCTATAGGTGTGCACAGTCTGGTATCTACAGGAGGTGTTCACAGTCTGTTATCTATAGGTGTTCACAGTCTGGTATCTGTATGAGGGGTTCACAGTCTGGTATCTATAGGAGGTGTTCACAGTCTGGTATTTAAAGGAGGTGTTCACAGTCTGGTACCTATAGGAGGTGTTCACAGTTTGGTATCTAAAGGAGGTGTTCACAGTCTGGTATCTATAGGAGGTGTTCACAGTTTGGTATCTAAAGAAGGTGTTCACAGTCTGGTATATATAGGTGTTCACAGTCTGGTATCTATAGAAGGTGTTCACTGTGGTATCTATAGGTGTTCACTGTCTGCTATCTCGAGGCATTCACAGTCTTGTATCTATAAAAGGTGTTCACAGTATGGTATCTATATGAGGTGTTCACAGTCTGGTATATGTGGAGGTGTTCACAGTGGTATCTATAGGTGTCCACAGTCTGCTATCTATAGGTGTTCACAGTCTGGTATCTATAGAAGGTGTTCACAGTCTGGTATCTGTATGAGGTGTTCAAAGTGTGGTACCTATAGGAGGTGTTCACAGTCTGGTAACCATAGGAGATGTTCACAGTCTGACATCTATAGGAGGTGTTCACAGTCTGCTATCTGTAGGAGGTGTTCACGGTCTGGTATCTTTCGAAGGTGTTCACAGTCTGGTATCTATAGGAGGTGTTCACAGTTTGGTATCTAAAGGAGGTGTTCACAGTCTGGTATATATAGAAGGTGTTCACAGTCTGGTATCTATAAAAGGTGTTCACTGTGGTATCTATAGGTGTTCACTGACTGCTATCTAGAGGCGCTCACAGTCTTGTATCTATAAAAGGTGTTCACAGTCTGGTATCTATATGAGGTGTTCACAGTCTGGTATCTGTGGAGGTGTTCACAGTGGTATCTATAGGTGTTCACAGTCTGCTATCTATAGGTGTTCACAGTCTGGTATCTATAGAAGGTGTTCACAGTCTGGTATCTGTATGAGGTGTTCAAAGTCTGGTACCTATAGGAGGTGTTCACAGTCTGGTAACCATAGGAGATGTTCACAGTCTGACATCTATAGGAGGTGTTCACAGTCTGCTATCTAGGAGGTGTTCACGGTCTAGTATCTTTCGAAGGTGTTCACAGTCTGGTATCTATAGGAGGTGTTCACAGTTTGGTATCTAAAGGAGGTGTTCACAGTCTGGTATCTATAGGTGTTCACAGTCTGGTATCTATAAAAGGTGTTCACAGTCTGGTATCTAAAGGAGGTGTTCACAGTCTGGTATCTACAGGAGGTGTTCACAGTCTGGTATCGCTAGGTGTTCACAGTCTGGTATCTGTATGAGGTGTTCACAGTCTGCTATCTGTAGGAGGTGTTCACGGTCTAGTATCAATAGGAGGTGTTCACAGTCTGGTATCTATAGGTGGTGTTCACAGTCTGGTATCTATAGGTGTTCACAGTCTGCTATCTATAGGCATCCACAGTCTGCTATCTATAGAAGGTGTTCACAGTCTGGTATCTATATGAGGTGTTCACAGTCTGGTATCTATCGGAGGTGTTCACAGTCAGGTATCTATCGGAGGTGTTCACAGTCTGGTATCTATAGGTGTTCACATTCTGGTGTCCATAGGATGTGTTCACAGTCTGGTATCTATAGGAGGTGTTCACGGTCTGGTATCTATCGGAGGTGTTCACAGTCTGGTATCTATAGGTGTTCACAGTCTGGTATCTATAGGAGGTGATCATAGTCTGGTATCTAGGAGGTGTTAACAGTCTGCTATCTATAGGTGTTCACGGTCTGGTATCGATAGAAGGTGTTCGCGGTCTGGTATCTATAGGAGATGTTCACACTGGTACCTACAGAAGATGTTCATAGTCTGGTATCTCTAGGATGTGTTCACAGTCGTAACCATAGGAGGTGTTCACGGTCTATTTATATAAGATGTTCACAGTCTGGTATCTATAGGAGATGTTCACAGTCTGGTATCTATAGGTGTTCACAGTCTGGTATCTATAGGAGGTATTCACAGTGTGGTATCTAGAGCAGGTGTTCACAGTCTGGTATCTATAGGAGATGTTCACAGTCTGGTATCTCTAGGTGTTCACAGTCTGGTATCTATAGGAGGTATTCACAGTGTGGTATCTAGAGCAGGTGTTCACAGTCTGGTGTATATAGAAGGTATTCACAGTCTGGTATCTATAGGAGGTGTTCACAGTGTGGTATCTATAGGTGTTCACAGTCTGCTATCTGTAGGCATTCACAGTCTGGTATCTATAGAAGGTGTTCACAGTCCGGTATCTATAGGAGGTGTTCACAGTCTGGTATCTATAGGTGTGCACAGTCTGGTATCTACAGGAGGTGTTCATAGTCTGTTATCTATAGGTGTTCACAGTCTGGTATTTAAAGGAGGTGTTCACAGTCTGGTATCTATAGGAGGTGTTCACAGTTTGGTATCTAAAGAAGGTGTTCACAGTCTGGTATATATAGGTGTTCACAGTCTGGTATCTATAGAAGGTGTTCACTGTGGTATCTATAGGTGTTCACTGTCTGCTATCTCGAGGCATTCACAGTCTTGTATCTATAAAAGGTGTTCACAGTATGGTATCTATATGAGGTGTTCACAGTCTGGTATATGTGGAGGTGTTCACAGTGGTATCTATAGGTGTCCACAGTCTGCTATCTATAGGTGTTCACAGTCTGGTATCTATAGAAGGTGTTCACAGTCTGGTATCTGTATGAGGTGTTCAAAGTGTGGTACCTATAGGAGGTGTTCACAGTCTGGTAACCATAGGAGATGTTCACAGTCTGACATCTATAGGAGGTGTTCACAGTCTGCTATCTGTAGGAGGTGTTCACGGTCTGGTATCTTTCGAAGGTGTTCACAGTCTGGTATCTATAGGAGGTGTTCACAGTTTGGTATCTAAAGGAGGTGTTCACAGTCTGGTATATATAGAAGGTGTTCACAGTCTGGTATCTATAAAAGGTGTTCACTGTGGTATCTATAGGTGTTCACTGACTGCTATCTAGAGGCGCTCACAGTCTTGTATCTATAAAAGGTGTTCACAGTCTGGTATCTATATGAGGTGTTCACAGTCTGGTATCTGTGGAGGTGTTCACAGTGGTATCTATAGGTGTTCACAGTCTGCTATCTATAGGTGTTCACAGTCTGGTATCTATAGAAGGTGTTCACAGTCTGGTATCTGTATGAGGTGTTCAAAGTCTGGTACCTATAGGAGGTGTTCACAGTCTGGTAACCATAGGAGATGTTCACAGTCTGACATCTATAGGAGGTGTTCACAGTCTGCTATCTAGGAGGTGTTCACGGTCTAGTATCTTTCGAAGGTGTTCACAGTCTGGTATCTATAGGAGGTGTTCACAGTTTGGTATCTAAAGGAGGTGTTCACAGTCTGGTATCTATAGGTGTTCACAGTCTGGTATATATAGAAGGTGCTCACAGTCTGGTATCTATAGAAGGTGTTCACTGTGGTATCTATAGGTGTTCACTGCCTGCGATCTAGAGGCGTTCACAGTCTTGTATCTATAAAAGGTGTTCACAGTCTGGTATCTATATGAGGTGTTTACAGTCTGGTATCTGTGGAGGTGTTCACAGTGGTATCTATAGGTGTTCACAGTCTGCTATCTATAGGTGTTCACAGTCTGGTATCTATAGGAGGTGTTCACAGCCTGACATCTATAGGAGGTGTTCACAGTCTGGTATCTATAGGAGGTGTTCACAGTCTGGTAACTATAGGTGGTGTTCACAGTCTGGTATCTATAGGTGTTCACAGTCTGGTATCTATAAAAGGTGTTCACAGTCTGGTATCTAAAGGAGGTGTTCACAGTCTGCTATCTATAGGCGTTCACAGTCTGCTATCTATAGAAGGTGTTCACAGTCTGGTATCTATATGAGGTGTTCACAGTCTGGTATCTATAGGAGGTGTTCACAGTCTGGTATCTATAGGAGGTGTTCACGGTCTGGTATCTATAGAAGGTGATCATAGTCTGGTCTCTACAGGAGATGTTCACAGTCTGCTATCTAGAGGAGGTGTTCACGGTCTGGTATCTATAGATGTTCACACTGGTGTCTATAGGAGATGTTCATAGTCTGGTATCTCTAGGAGGTGTTCACGGTCTATTATCTATAGAAGGTGTTCACAGTCTGGTATCTAGAGGAGGTGTTCACAGTCTGGTGTATATATAAGGCATTCACAGTCTGGTATCTATAGGAGGTGTTCACAGTGTGGTATCTATAGGTGTTCACGGTCTGCTATCTGTAGGCATTCACAGTCTGGTATCTAGAAGGTGTTCACAGTCTGGTATCTATAGGAGGTGTTCACAGTCTGGTATCTATAGGTGTGCACAGTCTGGTATCTACAGGAGGTGTTCACAGTCTGTTATCTATAGGTGTTCACAGTCTGGTATCTGTATGAGGGGTTCACAGTCTGGTATCTATAGGAGGTGTTCACAGTCTGGTATTTAAAGGAGGTGTTCACAGTCTGGTATCTATAGGAGATGTTCACAGTTTGGTATCTAAAGGAGGTGTTCACAGTCTGGTATCTATAGGAGGTGTTCACAGTTTGGTATCTAAAGAAGGTGTTCACAGTCTGGTATATATAGGTGTTCACAGTCTGGTATCTATAGAAGGTGTTCACTGTGGTATCTATAGGTGTTCACTGTCTGCTATCTCGAGGCATTCACAGTCTTGTATCTATAAAAGGTGTTCACAGTATGGTATCTATATGAGGTGTTCACAGTCTGGTATATGTGGAGGTGTTCACAGTGGTATCTATAGGTGTCCACAGTCTGCTATCTATAGGTGTTCACAGTCTGGTATCTATAGAAGGTGTTCACAGTCTGGTATCTGTATGAGGTGTTCAAAGTGTGGTACCTATAGGAGGTGTTCACAGTCTGGTAACCATAGGAGATGTTCACAGTCTGACATCTATAGGAGGTGTTCACAGTCTGCTATCTGTAGGAGGTGTTCACGGTCTGGTATCTTTCGAAGGTGTTCACAGTCTGGTATCTATAGGAGGTGTTCACAGTTTGGTATCTAAAGGAGGTGTTCACAGTCTGGTATATATAGAAGGTGTTCACAGTCTGGTATCTATAAAAGGTGTTCACTGTGGTATCTATAGGTGTTCACTGACTGCTATCTAGAGGCGCTCACAGTCTTGTATCTATAAAAGGTGTTCACAGTCTGGTATCTATATGAGGTGTTCACAGTCTGGTATCTGTGGAGGTGTTCACAGTGGTATCTATAGGTGTTCACAGTCTGCTATCTATAGGTGTTCACAGTCTGGTATCTATAGAAGGTGTTCACAGTCTGGTATCTGTATGAGGTGTTCAAAGTCTGGTACCTATAGGAGGTGTTCACAGTCTGGTAACCATAGGAGATGTTCACAGTCTGACATCTATAGGAGGTGTTCACAGTCTGCTATCTAGGAGGTGTTCACGGTCTAGTATCTTTCGAAGGTGTTCACAGTCTGGTATCTATAGGAGGTGTTCACAGTTTGGTATCTAAAGGAGGTGTTCACAGTCTGGTATCTATAGGTGTTCACAGTCTGGTATATATAGAAGGTGCTCACAGTCTGGTATCTATAGAAGGTGTTCACTGTGGTATCTATAGGTGTTCACTGCCTGCGATCTAGAGGCGTTCACAGTCTTGTATCTATAAAAGGTGTTCACAGTCTGGTATCTATATGAGGTGTTTACAGTCTGGTATCTGTGGAGGTGTTCACAGTGGTATCTATAGGTGTTCACAGTCTGCTATCTATAGGTGTTCACAGTCTGGTATCTATAGGAGGTGTTCACAGCCTGACATCTATAGGAGGTGTTCACAGTCTGGTATCTATAGGAGGTGTTCACAGTCTGGTAACTATAGGTGGTGTTCACAGTCTGGTATCTATAGGTGTTCACAGTCTGGTATCTATAAAAGGTGTTCACAGTCTGGTATCTAAAGGAGGTGTTCACAGTCTGCTATCTATAGGCGTTCACAGTCTGCTATCTATAGAAGGTGTTCACAGTCTGGTATCTATATGAGGTGTTCACAGTCTGGTATCTATAGGAGGTGTTCACAGTCTGGTATCTATAGGAGGTGTTCACGGTCTGGTATCTATAGAAGGTGATCATAGTCTGGTCTCTACAGGAGATGTTCACAGTCTGCTATCTAGAGGAGGTGTTCACAGTCTGGTATCTATAGGAGATGTTCACACTGGTGTCTATAGGAGATGTTCATAGTCTGGTATCTCTAGGAGGTGTTCACGGTCTATTATCTATAGAAGGTGTTCACAGTCTGGTATCTAGAGGAGGTGTTCACAGTCTGGTGTATATATAAGGCATTCACAGTCTGGTATCTATAGGAGGTGTTCACAGTGTGGTATCTATAGGTGTTCACGGTCTGCTATCTGTAGGCATTCACAGTCTGGTATCTAGAAGGTGTTCACAGTCTGGTATCTATAGGAGGTGTTCACAGTCTGGTATCTATAGGTGTGCACAGTCTGGTATCTACAGGAGGTGTTCACAGTCTGTTATCTATAGGTGTTCACAGTCTGGTATCTGTATGAGGGGTTCACAGTCTGGTATCTATAGGAGGTGTTCACAGTCTGGTATTTAAAGGAGGTGTTCACAGTCTGGTACCTATAGGAGGTGTTCACAGTTTGGTATCTAAAGGAGGTGTTCACAGTCTGGTATCTATAGGAGGTGTTCACAGTTTGGTATCTAAAGAAGGTGTTCACAGTCTGGTATATATAGGTGTTCACAGTCTGGTATCTATAGAAGGTGTTCACTGTGGTATCTATAGGTGTTCACTGTCTGCTATCTCGAGGCATTCACAGTCTTGTATCTATAAAAGGTGTTCACAGTATGGTATCTATATGAGGTGTTCACAGTCTGGTATATGTGGAGGTGTTCACAGTGGTATCTATAGGTGTCCACAGTCTGCTATCTATAGGTGTTCACAGTCTGGTATCTATAGAAGGTGTTCACAGTCTGGTATCTGTATGAGGTGTTCAAAGTGTGGTACCTATAGGAGGTGTTCACAGTCTGGTAACCATAGGAGATGTTCACAGTCTGACATCTATAGGAGGTGTTCACAGTCTGCTATCTGTAGGAGGTGTTCACGGTCTGGTATCTTTCGAAGGTGTTCACAGTCTGGTATCTATAGGAGGTGTTCACAGTTTGGTATCTAAAGGAGGTGTTCACAGTCTGGTATATATAGAAGGTGTTCACAGTCTGGTATCTATAAAAGGTGTTCACTGTGGTATCTATAGGTGTTCACTGACTGCTATCTAGAGGCGCTCACAGTCTTGTATCTATAAAAGGTGTTCACAGTCTGGTATCTATATGAGGTGTTCACAGTCTGGTATCTGTGGAGGTGTTCACAGTGGTATCTATAGGTGTTCACAGTCTGCTATCTATAGGTGTTCACAGTCTGGTATCTATAGAAGGTGTTCACAGTCTGGTATCTGTATGAGGTGTTCAAAGTCTGGTACCTATAGGAGGTGTTCACAGTCTGGTAACCATAGGAGATGTTCACAGTCTGACATCTATAGGAGGTGTTCACAGTCTGCTATCTAGGAGGTGTTCACGGTCTAGTATCTTTCGAAGGTGTTCACAGTCTGGTATCTATAGGAGGTGTTCACAGTTTGGTATCTAAAGGAGGTGTTCACAGTCTGGTATCTATAGGTGTTCACAGTCTGGTATCTATAAAAGGTGTTCACAGTCTGGTATCTAAAGGAGGTGTTCACAGTCTGGTATCTACAGGAGGTGTTCACAGTCTGGTATCGCTAGGTGTTCACAGTCTGGTATCTGTATGAGGTGTTCACAGTCTGCTATCTGTAGGAGGTGTTCACGGTCTAGTATCAATAGGAGGTGTTCACAGTCTGGTATCTATAGGTGGTGTTCACAGTCTGGTATCTATAGGTGTTCACAGTCTGCTATCTATAGGCATCCACAGTCTGCTATCTATAGAAGGTGTTCACAGTCTGGTATCTATATGAGGTGTTCACAGTCTGGTATCTATCGGAGGTGTTCACAGTCAGGTATCTATCGGAGGTGTTCACAGTCTGGTATCTATAGGTGTTCACATTCTGGTGTCCATAGGATGTGTTCACAGTCTGGTATCTATAGGAGGTGTTCACGGTCTGGTATCTATCGGAGGTGTTCACAGTCTGGTATCTATAGGTGTTCACAGTCTGGTATCTATAGGAGGTGATCATAGTCTGGTATCTAGGAGGTGTTAACAGTCTGCTATCTATAGGTGTTCACGGTCTGGTATCGATAGAAGGTGTTCGCGGTCTGGTATCTATAGGAGATGTTCACACTGGTACCTACAGAAGATGTTCATAGTCTGGTATCTCTAGGATGTGTTCACAGTCGTAACCATAGGAGGTGTTCACGGTCTATTTATATAAGATGTTCACAGTCTGGTATCTATAGGAGATGTTCACAGTCTGGTATCTATAGGTGTTCACAGTCTGGTATCTATAGGAGGTATTCACAGTGTGGTATCTAGAGCAGGTGTTCACAGTCTGGTATCTATAGGAGATGTTCACAGTCTGGTATCTCTAGGTGTTCACAGTCTGGTATCTATAGGAGGTATTCACAGTGTGGTATCTAGAGCAGGTGTTCACAGTCTGGTGTATATAGAAGGTATTCACAGTCTGGTATCTATAGGAGGTGTTCACAGTGTGGTATCTATAGGTGTTCACAGTCTGCTATCTGTAGGCATTCACAGTCTGGTATCTATAGAAGGTGTTCACAGTCCGGTATCTATAGGAGGTGTTCACAGTCTGGTATCTATAGGTGTGCACAGTCTGGTATCTACAGGAGGTGTTCATAGTCTGTTATCTATAGGTGTTCACAGTCTGGTATTTAAAGGAGGTGTTCACAGTCTGGTATCTATAGGAGGTGTTCACAGTTTGGTATCTAAAGAAGGTGTTCACAGTCTGGTATATATAGGTGTTCACAGTCTGGTATCTATAGAAGGTGTTCACTGTGGTATCTATAGGTGTTCACTGTCTGCTATCTCGAGGCATTCACAGTCTTGTATCTATAAAAGGTGTTCACAGTATGGTATCTATATGAGGTGTTCACAGTCTGGTATATGTGGAGGTGTTCACAGTGGTATCTATAGGTGTCCACAGTCTGCTATCTATAGGTGTTCACAGTCTGGTATCTATAGAAGGTGTTCACAGTCTGGTATCTGTATGAGGTGTTCAAAGTGTGGTACCTATAGGAGGTGTTCACAGTCTGGTAACCATAGGAGATGTTCACAGTCTGACATCTATAGGAGGTGTTCACAGTCTGCTATCTGTAGGAGGTGTTCACGGTCTGGTATCTTTCGAAGGTGTTCACAGTCTGGTATCTATAGGAGGTGTTCACAGTTTGGTATCTAAAGGAGGTGTTCACAGTCTGGTATATATAGAAGGTGTTCACAGTCTGGTATCTATAAAAGGTGTTCACTGTGGTATCTATAGGTGTTCACTGACTGCTATCTAGAGGCGCTCACAGTCTTGTATCTATAAAAGGTGTTCACAGTCTGGTATCTATATGAGGTGTTCACAGTCTGGTATCTGTGGAGGTGTTCACAGTGGTATCTATAGGTGTTCACAGTCTGCTATCTATAGGTGTTCACAGTCTGGTATCTATAGAAGGTGTTCACAGTCTGGTATCTGTATGAGGTGTTCAAAGTCTGGTACCTATAGGAGGTGTTCACAGTCTGGTAACCATAGGAGATGTTCACAGTCTGACATCTATAGGAGGTGTTCACAGTCTGCTATCTAGGAGGTGTTCACGGTCTAGTATCTTTCGAAGGTGTTCACAGTCTGGTATCTATAGGAGGTGTTCACAGTTTGGTATCTAAAGGAGGTGTTCACAGTCTGGTATCTATAGGTGTTCACAGTCTGGTATATATAGAAGGTGCTCACAGTCTGGTATCTATAGAAGGTGTTCACTGTGGTATCTATAGGTGTTCACTGCCTGCGATCTAGAGGCGTTCACAGTCTTGTATCTATAAAAGGTGTTCACAGTCTGGTATCTATATGAGGTGTTTACAGTCTGGTATCTGTGGAGGTGTTCACAGTGGTATCTATAGGTGTTCACAGTCTGCTATCTATAGGTGTTCACAGTCTGGTATCTATAGGAGGTGTTCACAGCCTGACATCTATAGGAGGTGTTCACAGTCTGGTATCTATAGGAGGTGTTCACAGTCTGGTAACTATAGGTGGTGTTCACAGTCTGGTATCTATAGGTGTTCACAGTCTGGTATCTATAAAAGGTGTTCACAGTCTGGTATCTAAAGGAGGTGTTCACAGTCTGCTATCTATAGGCGTTCACAGTCTGCTATCTATAGAAGGTGTTCACAGTCTGGTATCTATATGAGGTGTTCACAGTCTGGTATCTATAGGAGGTGTTCACAGTCTGGTATCTATAGGAGGTGTTCACGGTCTGGTATCTATAGAAGGTGATCATAGTCTGGTCTCTACAGGAGATGTTCACAGTCTGCTATCTAGAGGAGGTGTTCACGGTCTGGTATCTATAGATGTTCACACTGGTGTCTATAGGAGATGTTCATAGTCTGGTATCTCTAGGAGGTGTTCACGGTCTATTATCTATAGAAGGTGTTCACAGTCTGGTATCTAGAGGAGGTGTTCACAGTCTGGTGTATATATAAGGCATTCACAGTCTGGTATCTATAGGAGGTGTTCACAGTGTGGTATCTATAGGTGTTCACGGTCTGCTATCTGTAGGCATTCACAGTCTGGTATCTAGAAGGTGTTCACAGTCTGGTATCTATAGGAGGTGTTCACAGTCTGGTATCTATAGGTGTGCACAGTCTGGTATCTACAGGAGGTGTTCACAGTCTGTTATCTATAGGTGTTCACAGTCTGGTATCTGTATGAGGGGTTCACAGTCTGGTATCTATAGGAGGTGTTCACAGTCTGGTATTTAAAGGAGGTGTTCACAGTCTGGTATCTATAGGAGGTGTTCACAGTTTGGTATCTAAAGGAGGTGTTCACAGTCTGGTATCTATAGGAGGTGTTCACAGTTTGGTATCTAAAGAAGGTGTTCACAGTCTGGTATATATAGGTGTTCACAGTCTGGTATCTATAGAAGGTGTTCACTGTGGTATCTATAGGTGTTCACTGTCTGCTATCTCGAGGCATTCACAGTCTTGTATCTATAAAAGGTGTTCACAGTATGGTATCTATATGAGGTGTTCACAGTCTGGTATATGTGGAGGTGTTCACAGTGGTATCTATAGGTGTCCACAGTCTGCTATCTATAGGTGTTCACAGTCTGGTATCTATAGAAGGTGTTCACAGTCTGGTATCTGTATGAGGTGTTCAAAGTGTGGTACCTATAGGAGGTGTTCACAGTCTGGTAACCATAGGAGATGTTCACAGTCTGACATCTATAGGAGGTGTTCACAGTCTGCTATCTGTAGGAGGTGTTCACGGTCTGGTATCTTTCGAAGGTGTTCACAGTCTGGTATCAATAGGAGGTGTTCACAGTTTGGTATCTAAAGGAGGTGTTCACAGTCTGGTATATATAGAAGGTGTTCACAGTCTGGTATCTATAAAAGGTGTTCACTGTGGTATCTATAGGTGTTCACTGACTGCTATCTAGAGGCGCTCACAGTCTTGTATCTATAAAAGGTGTTCACAGTCTGGTATCTATATGAGGTGTTCACAGTCTGGTATCTGTGGAGGTGTTCACAGTGGTATCTATAGGTGTTCACAGTCTGCTATCTATAGGTGTTCACAGTCTGGTATCTATAGGAGGTGTTCACAGCCTGACATCTATAGGAGGTGTTCACAGTCTGGTATCTATAGGAGGTGTTCACAGTCTGGTAACTATAGGTGGTGTTCACAGTCTGGTATCTATAGGTGTTCACAGTCTGGTATCTATAAAAGGTGTTCACAGTCTGGTATCTAAAGGAGGTGTTCACAGTCTGCTATCTATAGGCGTTCACAGTCTGCTATCTATAGAAGGTGTTCACAGTCTGGTATCTATATGAGGTGTTCACAGTCTGGTATCTATAGGAGGTGTTCACAGTCTGGTATCTATAGGAGGTGTTCACGGTCTGGTATCTATAGAAGGTGATCATAGTCTGGTCTCTACAGGAGATGTTCACAGTCTGCTATCTAGAGGAGGTGTTCACGGTCTGGTATCTATAGGAGATGTTCACACTGGTGTCTATAGGAGATGTTCATAGTCTGGTATCTCTAGGAGGTGTTCACGGTCTATTATCTATAGAAGGTGTTCACAGTCTGGTATCTAGAGGAGGTGTTCACAGTCTGGTGTATATATAAGGCATTCACAGTCTGGTATCTATAGGAGGTGTTCACAGTGTGGTATCTATAGGTGTTCACGGTCTGCTATCTGTAGGCATTCACAGTCTGGTATCTAGAAGGTGTTCACAGTCTGGTATCTATAGGAGGTGTTCACAGTCTGGTATCTATAGGTGTGCACAGTCTGGTATCTACAGGAGGTGTTCACAGTCTGTTATCTATAGGTGTTCACAGTCTGGTATCTGTATGAGGGGTTCACAGTCTGGTATCTATAGGAGGTGTTCACAGTCTGGTATTTAAAGGAGGTGTTCACAGTCTGGTATCTATAGGAGGTGTTCACAGTTTGGTATCTAAAGGAGGTGTTCACAGTCTGGTATATATAGAAGGTGTTCACAGTCTGGTCTCTATAGAAGGTGTTCACTGGTATCTATAGGTGTTCACAGTCTGCTATCTAGAGGCGTTCACAGTCTGGTATCTATAAAAGGTGTTCACAGTCTGGTATCTATATGAGGTGTTCACAGTCTGGTATCTGTGGAGGTGTTCACAGTGGTATCTATAGGTGTTCACAGTCTGCTATCTATAGGTGTTCACAGTCTGGTATCTACAGGAGGTGTTCACAGTAGGAGGTGTTCACGGTCTAGTATCTATAGGAGGTGTTCACAGTCTGGTATCTATAGGAGGTGTTCACAGTCTGGTATCTGTAGGAGGTGTTCACAGTCTAGTATCTTTCGAAGGTGTTCACAGTCTGGTATCTATAGGTGGTGTTCACAGTCTGGTATCTATAGCTGTTCACAGTCTGGTATCTATAAAAGGTGTTCACAGTCTGGTATCTAAAGGAGGTGTTCACAGTCTGGTATCTACAGGAGGTGTTCACAGTTTGACATCTATAGGAGGTGTTCACAGTCTGCTATCTGTAGGAGGTGTTCACAGTCTAGTATCTTTCGAAGATGTTCACAGTCTGGTATCTATAGGTGGTGTTCACAGTCTGGTATCTATAGCTGTTCACAGTCTGGTATCTATAAAAAGTGTTCACAGTCTGGTATCTAAAGGAGGTGTTCACAGTCTGGTATCTATAGAAGGTGTTCACAGTCTGGTAACTATAGGAGGTGTTCACAGCCTGGTATCTATAGGTGTTCACAATCTGGTATCTACAGGAGGTGTTCACAGTAGGAGGTGTTCACGGTCTAGTATCTATAGGAGGTGTTCACAGTCTGGTATCTATAGGTGGTGTTCACAGTCTGGTATCTTTCGGTGTTCACAGTCTGCTATCTATAGGCATCCGCAGTCTGCTATCTATAGAAGGTGTTCACAGTCTGGTATCTATATGAGGTGTTCACAGTCTGCTATCTATCGGAGGTGTTCACAGTCAGGTATCTATCAGAGGTGTTCACAGTCTGGTGTCTATAGGTGTTCACAGTCTGGTAGCCATAGGATGTGTTCACAGTCTGGTATCTATAGGAGGTGTTCACAGCCTGGTATCTATCAGAGGTGTTCACAGTCAGGTATCTATAGGACGTGTTCACAGTCTGGTATCTATAGGAGGTGTTCACGGTCTGGTATCTATAGAAGGTGATCATAGTGGTCTCTACAGGAGATGTTCACAGTCTGGTATCTAGAAGGTGTTCACAGTCTGGTATCTATAGGAGGTGTTCACAGTCTGGTATCTATAGGTGTGCACAGTCTGGTATCTACAGGAGGTGTTCACAGTCTGTTATCTATAGGTGTTCACAGTTTGGTATCTGTATGAGGGGTTCACAGTCTGGTATCTATAGGAGGTGTTCACAGTCTGGTATTTAAAGGAGGTGTTCACAGTCTGGTATCTATAGGAGGTGTTCACAGTTTGGTCTCTAAAGGAGGTGTTCACAGTCTGGTATATATAGAAGGTGTTCACAGTCTGGTCTCTATAGAAGGTGTTCACTGGTATCTATAGGTGTTCACAGTCTGCTATCTAGAGGCGTTCACAGTCTGGTATCTATAAAAGGTGTTCACAGTCTGGTATCTATATGAGGTGTTCACAGTCTGGTATCTGTGGAGGTGTTCACAGTGGTATCTATAGGTGTTCACCGTCTGCTATCTATAGGTGTTCACAGTCTGGTATCTATAGGAGGTGTTCACAGTCTGGTATCTGTAGGAGGTGTTCACAGTGTAGTATCTTTCGAAGGTGTTCACAGTCTGGTATCTATAGGTGGTGTTCACAGTCTGGTATCTATAGCTGTTCACAGTCTGGTATCTATAAAAGGTGTTCACAGTCTGGTATCTAAAGGAAGTGTTCACAGTCTGGTATCTACAGGAGGTGTTCACAGTTTGACATCTATAGGAGGTGTTCACAGTCTGCTATCTGTAGGAGGTGTTCACAGTCTAGTATCTTTCGAAGGTGTTCACAGTCTGGTATCTATAGGTGGTGTTCACAGTCTGGTATCTATAGCTGTTCACAGTCTGGTATCTATAAAAAGTGTTCACAGTCTGGTATCTAAAGGAGGTGTTCACAGTCTGGTATCTATAGAAGGTGTTCACAGTCTGGTAACTATAGGAGGTGTTCACAGCCTGGTATCTATAGGTGTTCACAGTCTGTTATCTACAGGAGGTGTTCACAGTAGGAGGTGTTCACGGTCTAGTATCTATAGGAGGTGTTCACAGTCTGGTATCTATAGGTGGTGTTCACAGTCTGGTATCTTTCGGTGTTCACAGTCTGCTATCTATAGGCATCCGCAGTCTGCTATCTATAGAAGGTGTTCACAGTCTGGTATCTATATGAGGTGTTCACAGTCTGGTATCTATCGGAGGTGTTCACAGTCAGGTATCTATCAGAGATGTTCACAGTCTGGTGTCTATAGGTGTTCACAGTCTGGTATCCATAGGATGTGTTCACAGTCTGGTATCTATAGGAGGTGTTCACAGCCTGGTATCTATCGCAGGTGTTCACAGTCTGGTATCTATAGGTGTTCACAGTCTGGTATCTATTGGACGTGTTCACAGTCTGGTATCTATAGGAGGTGTTCACGGTCTGGTATCTATAGAAGGTGATCATAGTGGTCTCTACAGGAGATGTTCACAGTCTGCTATCTAGAGGAGGTGTTCACAGTCTGGTACCTATAGGAGGTGTTCACAGTCTGCTATCTATAGGTGTTCACGGTCTGGTATCGATAGAAGGCATTCACAGTCTGGTATCTATAGGAGATGTTCACACTGGTATCTATAGAAGGTGTTCATAGTTTTGTATCTATAGGAGGTGTTCACGGTCTCGTAACCATAGGAGATGTTCACAGTCTGAAATCAAGACGAGGTGTTCACAGTCTGGTATCGATAGGAGGTCTTCACAGTCTGGTATCTATAGGAGGTGTTCACAGTCTGGTATCTATAGGAGGTGTTCACAGTCTGGTATCTATAGGAGGTGTTCACAGTTTGGTATGTATAGGTGGTGTTCACAGTCTGGTATCTATCGGTGTTTACAGTGTGGTATCTATAGGTGTTCACGGTCTGGTATCTATAGAAGGTGTTCACAGTCTGGTATCTATCGGACGTGTTCACAGTCTGGTATCTATAGGTGTTCACAGTCTGGTATCTATAGGTGTTCACGGTCTGGTATCTATAGGAGGTGTTCACAGTCTGGTATCTATAGGTGTTCACAGTCTTGTATCTATAGGAGGTGTTCACAGCCTGGTATCGAAAGGAGGTGTTCACATTCTGGTATCTATAGGAGATGTTCACACTGGTATCTATAGGAGGTGTTCACAGTCTGGTATCCATAGGATGTGTTCGCAGTCTGGTATCTATAGGAGGTGTTCACAGTCTGGCATTTAAAGGAGGTGTTCACAGTCTGGTATCTATAGGAGGTGTTCACAGTTTGGTATCTAAAGGAGGTGTTCACAGTCTGGTATATATAGAAAGTGTTCACAGTCTGGTATCTATAGAAGGTGTTCACTATGGTATCTATAGGTGTTCACAGTCTGCGATCTAGAGGCGTTCACAGTCTGGTATCTATAAAAGGTGTTCACAGTCTGGTATCTATATGAGGTGTTCACAGTCTGGTATCTATAGGTGTTCACAGTCTGGTATCTACAGGAGGTGTTCACAGTCTGGTATCTATAGGTGTTCACAGTCTGGTATCTGTATGAGGTGTTCAAATGTCTGGTACCTATAGGAGGTGTTCACAGTCTGGTAACCATAGGAGATGTTCACAGTCTGACATCGATAGGAGGTGTTCACAGTCTGCTATCTGTAGGAGGTGTTCACGGTCTAGTATCTTTCGAAGGTGTTCACAGTCTGGTATCTATAGGTGGTGTTCACAGTCAGGTATCTATAGGTATTCACAGTCTGGTATCTATAGAAGGCG
Source organism: Scyliorhinus torazame (assembly GCF_047496885.1). Lineage (NCBI taxonomy): Eukaryota > Metazoa > Chordata > Chondrichthyes > Carcharhiniformes > Scyliorhinidae > Scyliorhinus > Scyliorhinus torazame. The sequence continues at coordinate 13,678,676 of NC_092710.1, read as the reverse complement.
TTCACAGTCTGGTGTCTAAAGGAGGTGTTCACAGTCTGGTATCTATAGAAGGTGTTCACAGTCTGGTAACTATAGGAGGTGTTCACAGTCTGGTATCTATAGGAGGTGTTCACAGTCTGGTATCTACAGGAGGTGTTCACAGTCTGGTATCGCTAGGTGTTCACAGTTTGGTATCTGTATGAGGTGTTCACAGTCTGCTATCTGTAGGAGGTGTTCACGGTCTAGTATCTATAGGAGGTGTTCACAGTCTGGTATCTATAGGAGATGTTCACACTGGTATCTATAGAAGGTGTTCATAGTTTGGTATCTATAGGAGGTGTTCACGGTCTTGTAACCATAGGAGATGTTCACAGTCTGAAATCAAGACGAGGTGTTCACAGTCTGGTATCTATAGGAGGTGTTCACAGTCTGGTAACTATAGGAGGTGTTCACAGCCTGGTATCTATAGGTGTTCACAGTCTGGTATCTACAGGAGGTGTTCACAGTAGGAGGTGTTCACGGTCTAGTATCTATAGGAGGTGTTCACAGTCTGGTATCTATAGGTGGTGTTCACAGTCTGGTATCTTTCGGTGTTCACAGTCTGCTATCTATAGGCATCCGCAGTCTGCTATCTATAGAAGGTGTTCACAGTCTGGTATCTATATGAGGTGTTCACAGTCTGGTATCTATCGGAGGTGTTCACAGTCAGGTATCTATCAGACGTGTTCACAGTCTGGTGTCTATAGGTGTTCACAGTCTGGTATCCATGGGATGTGTTCACAGTCTGGTATCTATAGGAGGTGCTCACAGCCTGGTATCTATCGGAGGTGTTCACAGTCTGGTATCTATAGGTGTTCACAGTCTGGTATCTATAGGATGTGTTCACAGTCTGGTATCTATAGGAGGTGTTCACGGTCTGGTATCTATAGAAGGTGATCATAGTGGTCTCTACAGGAGATGTTCACAGTCTGCTATCTAGAGGAGGTGTTCACAGTCTGGTATCTATAGGAGGTGTTCACAGTCTGCTATCTATAGGTGTTCACGGTCTGGTATCGATAGAAGGCGTTCACAGTCTGGTATCTATAGGAGATGTTCACACTGGTATCTATAGAAGGTGTTCATAGTTTGGTATCTATAGGAGGTGTTCACAGTCTCGTAACCATAGGAGATGTTCACAGTCTGAAATCAAGACGAGGTGTTCACAGTCTGGTATCTATAGGAGGTGTTCACAGTCTGGTATCTATAGGAGGTGTTCACAGTTTGGTATGTATAGGTGGTGTTCACAGTCTGGTATCTATCGGTGTTTACAGTGTGGTATCTTTAGGTGTTCACGGTCTGGTATCTATAGAAGGTGTTCACAGTCTGGTATCTATCGGACGTGTTCACAGTCTGGTATCTATAGGTGTTCACAGTCTGGTATCTATAGGTGTTCACGGTCTGGTATCTATAGAAGGTGTTCACAGTCTGGTATCTATAGGAGGTGTTCACAGTCTGGTATCTATAGGAGGTGTTCACAGTTTGGTATGTATAGGTGGTGTTCACAGTCTGGTATCTATCGGTGTTTACAGTGTGGTATCTATAGGTGTTCACGGTCTGGTATCTATAGAAGGTGTTCACAGTCTGGTATCTATCGGACGTGTTCACAGTCTGGTATCTATAGGTGTTCACAGTCTGGTATCTATAGGTGTTCACGGTCTGGTATCTATAGAAGGTGTTCACAGTCTGGTATCTATAGGAGGTGTTCACAGTCTGGTATCTATAGGTGTTCACAGTCTTGTATCTATAGGAGGTGTTCACAGTCTGGTATCGAAAGGAGGTGTTCACATTCTGGTATCTATAGGAGATGTTCACACTGGTATCTATAGGGGGTGTTCACAGTCTGGTATCCATAGGATGTGTTCGCAGTCTGGTATCTATAGGAGGTGTTCACAGTCTGGCATTTAAAGGAGGTGTTCACAGTCTGGTATCTATAGGAGGTTTCACAGTTTGGTATCTAAAGGAGGTGTTCACAGTCTGGTATATATAGAACGTGTTCACAGTCTGGTATCTATAGAAGGTGTTCACTATGGTATCTATAGGTGTTCACAGTCTGCTATCTAGAGGCATTCACAGTCTGGTATCTATAAAAGGTGTTCACAGTCTGGTACCTATATGAGGTGTTCACAGTCTGGTATCTATAGGTGTTCACAGTCTGGTATCTACAGGAGGTGTTCACAGTCTGGTATCTATAGGTGTTCACAGTCTGGTATCTGTATGAGGTGTTCAAAGTCTTGTACCTATAGGAGGTGTTCACAGTCTGGTAACCATAGGAGATGTTCACAGTCTGACATCGATAGGAGGTGTTCACAGTCTGCTATCTGTAGGAGGTGTTCACGGTCTAGTATCTTTCGAAGGTGTTCACAGTCAGGTATCTATAGGTGTTCACAGTCTGGTATCTATAGAAGGCGTTCACAGTCTGGTATCTAAAGGAGGTGTTCACAGTCTGGTATATATAGAAGGTGTTCACAGTCTGGTAACTATAGGAGGTGTTCACAGTCTGGTATCTATAGGAGGTGTTCACAGTCTGGTATCTACAGGAGGTGTTCACAGTCTGGTATCGCTAGGTGTTCACAGTTTGGTATCTGTATGAGGTGTTCACAGTCTGCTATCTGTTGGAGGTGTTCACGGTCTAGTATCTATAGGAGGTGTTCACAGTCTGGTATCTATAGGAGATGTTCACACTGGTATCTATAGAAGGTGTTCATAGTTTGGTATCTATAGGAGGTGTTCACGGTCTCGTAACCATAGGAGATGTTCACAGTCTGAAATCAAGACGAGGTGTTCACAGTCTGGTATCTATAGGAGGTGTTCACAGTCTGGTATCTATAGGAGGTGTTCACAGTTTGGTATGTATAGGTGGTGTTCACAGTCTGGTATCTATCGGTGTTTACAGTGTGGTATCTATAGGTGTTCACGGTCTGGTATCTATAGAAGGTGTTCACAGTCTGGTATCGGACGTGTTCACAGTCTGGTATCTATAGGTGTTCACAGTCTGGTATCTATAGGTGTTCACGGTCTTGTATCTATAGAAGGTGTTCACAGTCTGGTATCTATAGGAGGTGTTCACAGTCTGGTATCTATAGGTGTTCACAGTCTTGTATCTATAGGAGGTGTTCACAGTCTGGTATCGAAAGGAGGTGTTCACATTCTGGTATCTATAGATGATGTTCACACTGGTATCTATAGGAGGTGTTCACAGTCTGGTAACCATAGGACATGTTCACAGTCTTGTATCTATAGGAGGTGTTCACAGTCTGGTATCTAAAGGAGGTGTTCACAGTCTGATATCTAGAGGTGCTCATAGTCTTGTATCTACAGGTGTTCACAGTCTGCTATCTATAGGTGTTCACAGTCTGCTATCTATAGGAGGTGTTCACACTCTGGTATCTATAGGAGGTGTTCACACTCTGGTATCTATAGGAGGTGTTCACAGTCTGGTATCTATAGGTGTTCACAGTCTGCTATCTATAGGCGTTCACAGTCTGGTATCTATAGGAGGTGTTCACGAACTGGTATCTATAGAAGGTGATCATAGTCTGGTCTCTACAGGAGATGTTCACAGTCTGCTATCTAGAGGAGGTGTTCACGGTCTGGTATCAAAAGAAGGTGTTCACACTGGTGTCTATAGGAGATGTTCATAATCTGGTATCTCTAGGAGGTGTTCACAGTCGTAACCATAGGAGGTGTTCACGGTCTATTATCTATAGAAGGTGTTCACAGTCTGGTATCTATAGGAGATGTTCACAGTCTGGTATCTCTAGGTGTTCACAGTCTGGTATCTATAGGAGGTATTCACAGTGGTATCTAGAGGAGGTGTTCACAGTCTGGTGTATATAGAAGGTATTCACAGTCTGGTATCTATAGGCGGTGTTCACAGTGTGGTATCTATAGGTGTTCACGGCCTACTATCTGTAGGCATTCACAGTCTGGTATCTATAGAAGGTGTTCACAGTCTGGTATCTATAGGAGGTGTTCACAGTCTGGTATCTATAGGTGTGCACAGTCTGGTATCTACAGGAGGTGTTCACAGTCTGTTATCTATAGGTGTTCACAGTCTGGTATCTGTATGAGGTGTTCACAGTCTGGTATCTATAGGAGGTGTTCACAGTCTGGTATTTAAAGGAGGTGTTCACAGTCTGGTATCTATAGGAGGTGTTCACAGTTTGGTATCTAAAGGAGGTGTTCACAGTCTGGTATATATAGAAGGTGTTCACAGTCTGGTATCTATAGAAGGTGTTCACTATAGTATCTATAGGTGTTCACAGTCTGCTATCTAGAAAAGGTGTTCACAGTCTGGTATCTAAATGAGGTGTTCACAGTCTGGTATCTATATGAGGTGTTCACAGTCTGGTATCTATAGGTGTTCACAGTCTGGTATCTACAGGAGGTGTTCACAGTCTGGTATCTATAGGTGTTCACAGTCTGGTATCTGTATGAGGTGTTCAAAGTCTGGTACCTATAGGAGGTGATCACAGTCTGGTAATCATAGTAGATGTTCACAGTCTGACATCGATAGGAGGTGTTCACAGTCTGCTATCTGTAGGAGGTGTTCACGGTCTAGTATCTTTCGAAGGTGTTCACAGTCTGGTATCTATAGGTGGTGTTCACAGTCTGGTATCTATAGATTCACAGTCTGCTATCTATAGGCGTTCACAGTCTGCTATCTATAGAAGGTGTTCACAGTCTGGTATCTATCGGAGGTGTTCACAGTCTGGTATCTATATGAGGTGTTCACAGTCTGGTATCTATAGGTGGTGTTCACAGTCTGGTATCTATAGCTGTTCACAGTCTGGTATCTATAAAAGGTGTTCACAGTCTGGTATCTAAAGGAGGTGTTCACAGTCTGGTATCTACAGGAGGTGTTCACAGTCTGGTATCTATAGGAGGTGTTCACAGTCTGGTATCTATAGGAGGTGTTCACAGTTTGGTATGTATAGGTGGTGTTCACAGTCTGGTATCTATCGGTGTTTACAGTGTGGTATCTATAGGTGTTCACGGTCTGGTATCTATAGAAGGTGTTCACAGTCTGGTATCTATCGGACGTGTTCACAGTCTGGTATCTATAGGTGTTCACAGTCTGGTATCTATAGGTGTTCACGGTCCGGTATCTATAGAAGGTGTTCACAGTCTGGTATCTATAGGAGGTGTTCACAGTCTGGTATCTATAGGTGTTCACAGTCTTGTATCTATAGGAGGTGTTCACAGTCTGGTATCGAAAGGAGGTGTTCACATTCTGGTATCTATAGGAGATGTTCACACTGGTATCTATAGGGGGTGTTCACAGTCTGGTATCCATAGGATGTGTTCGCAGTCTGGTATCTATAGGAGGTGTTCACAGTCTGGCATTTAAAGGAGGTGTTCACAGTCTGGTATCTATAGGAGGTTTCACAGTTTGGTATCTAAAGGAGGTGTTCACAGTCTGGTATATATAGAAGGTGTTCACAGTCTGGTATCTATAGAAGGTGTTCACTATGGTATCTATAGGTGTTCACAGTCTGCTATCTAGAGGCGTTCACAGTCTGGTATCTATAAAAGGTGTTCACAGTCTGGTATCTATATGAGGTGTTCACAGTCTGGTATCTGTAGGTGTTCACAGTCTGGTATCTACAGGAGGTGTTCACAGTCTGGTATCTATAGGTGTTCACAGTCTGGTATCTGTATGAGGTGTTCAAAGTCTGGTACCTATAGGAGGTGTTCACAGTCTGGTAACCATAGGAGATGTTCACAGTCTGACATCGATAGGAGGTGTTCACAGTCTGCTATCTGTAGGAGGTGTTCACGGTCTAGTATCTTTCGAAGGTGTTCACAGTCTGGTATCTACAGGAGGTGTTCACAGTCTGGTATCTATAGGAGGTGTTCACAGTCTGGTATCTACAGGAGGTGTTCACAGTCTGTTATCTATAGGTGTTCACAGTCCGGTATCTGTATGAGGTGTTCACAGTCTGGTATCTATAGGAGGTGTTCACAGTTTGGTATCTATAGGAGGTGTTCACAGTCTGGTATATATAGAAGGTGTTCACAGTCTGGTATCTATAGAAGGTGTTCACTATGGTATCTATAGGTGTTCACAGTCTGCTATCTAGAAAAGGTGTTCACAGTCTGGTATCTAAATGAGGTGTTCACAGTCTGGTATCTATAGGTGTTCACAGTCTGGTATCTAGAAAAGGTGTTCACAGTCTGGTATCTATATGAGGTGTTCACAGTCTGGTATCTATAGGTGTTCACAGTCTGGTATCTGTATGAGGTGTTCAAAGTCTGGTACCTATAGGAGGTGATCACAGTCTGGTAACCATAGTAGATGTTCACAGTCTGACATCGATAGGAGGTGTTCACAGTCTGCTATCTGTAGGAGGTGTTCACGGTCTAGTATCTTTCGAAGGTGTTCACAGTCTGGTATCTATAGGTGGTGTTCACAGTCTGGTATCTATAGATTCACAGTCTGCGATCTATAGGCGTTCACAGTCTGCTATCTGTAGAAGGTGTTCACAGTCTGGTATCTATCGGAGGTGTTCACAGTCTGGTATCTATATGAGGTGTTCACAGTCTGGTATCTATAGGAGGTGTTCACAGTCTGCTATCTGTGGGAGGTGTTCACAGTCTAGTATCGTTCGAAGGTGTTCACAGTCTGGTATCTATAGGTGGTGTTCACAGTCTGGTATCTATAGCTGTTCACAGTCTGGTATCTATAAAAAGTGTTCACAGTCTGGTATCTAAAGGAGGTGTTCACAGTCTGGTATCTATAGAAGGTGTTCACAGTCTGGTAACTATAGGAGGTGTTCACAGCCTGGTATCTATAGGTGTTCACAGTCTGGTATCTACAGGAGGTGTTCACAGTCTGGTATCTATAGGTGTTCACAGTCTGGTATCTACAGGAGGTGTTCACAGTCTGGTATCTATAGGTGTTCACAGTCTGGTATCTGTATGAGGTGTTCAAAGTCTTGTACCTATAGGAGGTGTTCACAGTCTGGTAACCATAGGAGATGTTCACAGTCTGACATCGATAGGAGGTGTTCACAGTCTGCTATCTGTAGGAGGTGTTCACGGTCTAGTATCTTTCGAAGGTGTTCACAGTCAGGTATCTATAGGTGTTCACAGTCTGGTATCTATAGAAGGCGTTCACAGTCTGGTATCTAAAGGAGGTGTTCACAGTCTGGTATATATAGAAGGTGTTCACAGTCTGGTAACTATAGGAGGTGTTCACAGTCTGGTATCTATAGGAGGTGTTCACAGTCTGGTATCTACAGGAGGTGTTCACAGTCTGGTATCGCTAGGTGTTCACAGTTTGGTATCGCTAGGTGTTCACAGTTTGGTATCTGTATGAGGTGTTCACAGTCTGCTATCTGTTGGAGGTGTTCACGGTCTAGTATCTATAGGAGGTGTTCACAGTCTGGTATCTATAGGAGATGTTCACACTGGTATCTATAGAAGGTGTTCATAGTTTGGTATCTATAGGAGGTGTTCACGGTCTCGTAACCATAGGAGATGTTCACAGTCTGAAATCAAGACGAGGTGTTCACAGTCTGGTATCTATAGGAGGTGTTCACAGTCTGGTATCTATAGGAGGTGTTCACAGTTTGGTATGTATAGCTGGTGTTCACAGTCTGGTATCTATCGGTGTTTACAGTGTGGTATCTATAGGTGTTCACGGTCTGGTATCTATAGAAGGTGTTCACAGTCTGGTATCGGACGTGTTCACAGTCTGGTATCTATAGGTGTTCACAGTCTGGTATCTATAGGTGTTCACGGTCTTGTATCTATAGAAGGTGTTCACAGTCTGGTATCTATAGGAGGTGTTCACAGTCTGGTATCTATAGGTGTTCACAGTCTTGTATCTATAGGAGGTGTTCACAGTCTGGTATCGAAAGGAGGTGTTCACATTCTGGTATCTATAGATGATGTTCACACTGGTATCTATAGGAGGTGTTCACAGTCTGGTAACCATAGGACATGTTCACAGTCTTGTATCTATAGGAGGTGTTCACAGTCTGGTATCTAAAGGAGGTGTTCACAGTCTGATATCTAGAGGTGCTCATAGTTTTGTATCTACAGGTGTTCACAGTCTGCTATCTATAGGTGTTCACAGTCTGCTATCTATAGGAGGTGTTCACACTCTGGTATCTATAGGAGGTGTTCACACTCTGGTATCTATAGGAGGTGTTCACAGTCTGGTATCTATAGGTGTTCACAGTCTGCTATTTATAGGCGTTCACAGTCTGGTATCTATAGGAGGTGTTCACGAACTGGTATCTATAGAAGGTGATCATAGTCTGGTCTCTACAGGAGATGTTCACAGTCTGCTATCTAGAGGAGGTGTTCACGGTCTGGTATCAAAAGAAGGTGTTCACACTGGTGTCTATAGGAGATGTTCATAATCTGGTATCTCTAGGAGGTGTTCACAGTCGTAACCATAGGAGGTGTTCACGGTCTATTATCTATAGAAGGTGTTCACAGTCTGGTATCTATAGGAGATGTTCACAGTCTGGTATCTCTAGGTGTTCACAGTCTGGTATCTATAGGAGGTATTCACAGTGGTATCTAGAGGAGGTGTTCACAGTCTGGTGTATATAGAAGGTATTCACAGTCTGGTATCTATAGGAGGTGTTCACAGTGTGGTATCTATAGGTGTTCACGGCCTACTATCTGTAGGCATTCACAGTCTGGTATCTATAGAAGGTGTTCACAGTCTGGTATCTATAGGAGGTGTTCACAGTCTGGTATCTATAGGTGTGCACAGTCTGGTATCTACAGGAGGTGTTCACAGTCTGTTATCTATAGGTGTTCACAGTCTGGTATCTGTATGAGGTGTTCACAGTCTGGTATCTATAGGAGGTGTTCACAGTCTGGTATTTAAAGGAGGTGTTCACAGTCTGGTATCTATAGGAGGTGTTCACAGTTTGGTATCTAAAGGAGGTGTTCACAGTCTGGTATATATAGAAGGTGTTCACAGTCTGGTATCTATAGAAGGTGTTCACTATAGTATCTATAGGTGTTCACAGTCTGCTATCTAGAAAAGGTGTTCACAGTCTGGTATCTAAATGAGGTGTTCACAGTCTGGTATCTATAGGTGTTCACAGTCTGGTATCTAGAAAAGGTGTTCACAGTCTGGTATCTATATGAGGTGTTCACAGTCTGGTATCTATAGGTGTTCACAGTCTGGTATCTACAGGAGGTGTTCACAGTCTGGTATCTATAGGTGTTCACAGTCTGGTATCTGTATGAGGTGTTCAAAGTCTGGTACCTATAGGAGGTGATCACAGTCTGGTAATCATAGTAGATGTTCACAGTCTGACATCGATAGGAGGTGTTCACAGTCTGCTATCTGTAGGAGGTGTTCACGGTCTAGTATCTTTCGAAGGTGTTCACAGTCTGGTATCTATAGGTGGTGTTCACAGTCTGGTATCTATAGATTCACAGTCTGCTATCTATAGGCGTTCACAGTCTGCTATCTATAGAAGGTGTTCACAGTCTGGTATCTATCGGAGGTGTTCACAGTCTGGTATCTATATGAGGTGTTCACAGTCTGGTATCTATAGGTGGTGTTCACAGTCTGGTATCTATAGCTGTTCACAGTCTGGTATCTATAAAAGGTGTTCACAGTCTGGTATCTAAAGGAGGTGTTCACAGTCTGGTATCTACAGGAGGTGTTCACAGTCTGGTATCTATAGGAGGTGTTCACAGTCTGGTATCTATAGGAGGTGTTCACAGTTTGGTATGTATAGGTGGTGTTCACAGTCTGGTATCTATCGGTGTTTACAGTGTGGTATCTATAGGTGTTCACGGTCTGGTATCTATAGAAGGTGTTCACAGTCTGGTATCTATCGGACGTGTTCACAGTCTGGTATCTATAGGTGTTCACAGTCTGGTATCTATAGGTGTTCACGGTCTGGTATCTATAGAAGGTGTTCACAGTCTGGTATCTATAGGAGGTGTTCACAGTCTGGTATCTATAGGTGTTCACAGTCTTGTATCTATAGGAGGTGTTCACAGTCTGGTATCGAAAGGAGGTGTTCACATTCTGGTATCTATAGGAGATGTTCACACTGGTATCTATAGGGGGTGTTCACAGTCTGGTATCCATAGGATGTGTTCGCAGTCTGGTATCTATAGGAGGTGTTCACAGTCTGGCATTTAAAGGAGGTGTTCACAGTCTGGTATCTATAGGAGGTTTCACAGTTTGGTATCTAAAGGAGGTGTTCACAGTCTGGTATATATAGAAGGTGTTCACAGTCTGGTATCTATAGAAGGTGTTCACTATGGTATCTATAGGTGTTCACAGTCTGCTATCTAGAGGCGTTCACAGTCTGGTATCTATAAAAGGTGTTCACAGTCTGGTATCTATATGAGGTGTTCACAGTCTGGTATCTATAGGTGTTCACAGTCTGGTATCTACAGGAGGTGTTCACAGTCTGGTATCTATAGGTGTTCACAGTCTGGTATCTGTATGAGGTGTTCAAAGTCTGGTACCTATAGGAGGTGTTCACAGTCTGGTAACCATAGGAGATGTTCACAGTCTGACATCGATAGGAGGTGTTCACAGTCTGCTATCTGTAGGAGGTGTTCACGGTCTAGTATCTTTCGAAGGTGTTCACAGTCTGGTATCTACAGGAGGTGTTCACAGTCTGGTATCTATAGGAGGTGTTCACAGTCTGGTATCTACAGGAGGTGTTCACAGTCTGTTATCTATAGGTGTTCACAGTCTGGTATCTGTATGAGGTTTTCACAGTCTGGTATCTATAGGAGGTGTTCACAGTTTGGTATCTATAGGAGGTGTTCACAGTCTGGTATATATAGAAGGTGTTCACAGTCTGGTATCTATAGAAGGTGTTCACTATGGTATCTATAGGTGTTCACAGTCTGCTATCTAGAAAAGGTGTTCACAGTCTGGTATCTAAATGAGGTGTTCACAGTCTGGTATCTATAGGTGTTCACAGTCTGGTATCTAGAAAAGGTGTTCACAGTCTGGTATCTATATGAGGTGTTCACAGTCTGGTATCTATAGGTGTTCACAGTCTGGTATCTACAGGAGGTGTTCACAGTCTGGTATCTATAGGTGTTCACAGTCTGGTATCTGTATGAGGTGTTCAAAGTCTGGTACCTATAGGAGGTGATCACAGTCTGGTAACCATAGTAGATGTTCACAGTCTGACATCGATAGGAGGTGTTCACAGTCTGCTATCTGTAGGAGGTGTTCACGGTCTAGTATCTTTCGAAGGTGTTCACAGTCTGGTATCTATAGGTGGTGTTCACAGTCTGGTATCTATAGATTCACAGTCTGCGATCTATAGGCGTTCACAGTCTGCTATCTGTAGAAGGTGTTCACAGTCTGGTATCTATCGGAGGTGTTCACAGTCTGGTATCTATATGAGGTGTTCACAGTCTGGTATCTATAGGTGGTGTTCACAGTCTGGTATCTATAGCTGTTCACAGTCTGGTATCTATAAAAGGTGTTCACAGTCTGGTATCTAAAGGAGGTGTTCACAGTCTGGTATCTACAGGAGGTGTTCACAGTCTGACATCTATAGGAGGTGTTCACAGTCTGCTATCTGTAGGAGGTGTTCACAGTCTAGTATCTTTCGAAGGTGTTCACAGTCTGGTATCTATAGGTGGTGTTCACAGTCTGGTATCTATAGCTGTTCACAGTCTGGTATCTATAAAAAGTGTTCACAGTCTGGTATCTAAAGGAGGTGTTCACAGTCTGGTATCTATAGAAGGTGTTCACAGTCTGGTAACTATAGGAGGTGTTCACAGCCTGGTATCTATAGGTGTTCACAGTCTGGTATCTACAGGAGGTGTTCACAGTACATAGAACATAGAACATAGAACATAGAAAATACAGCACAGAACAGGTCCTTCGGCCCACGATGTTGTGCCGAACCTTTGTCCTAGATTAATCATAGATTATCATTGAATTTACAGTGCAGAAGGAGGCCATTCGGCCCCCTGAGTCTGCACCGGCTCTTGGAAAGAGCACCATACCCAAACTCAACACCTCCACCCAACACCAAGGGCAATTTGTACATTAAGGGCAATTTATTATTGGCCAATTCACCTAACCCGCACATCTTTGGACTGTGGGAGGAAACCGGAGCACCCGGAGGAAACCCACGCAGACACGGGGAGGACGTGCAGACTCCGCACAGACAATGACCCAAGCCGGAATCGAACCTGGGACCATGGAGCTGTGAAGCAATTGCGCTATCCACAATGCTACCGTGCTGCCCTTAAGAACAAATTAATCTACACTATATCATTTTACCGTCATCCATGTACCTATCCAATAGCTGCTTGAAGGTCCCTAATGTTTCCGACTCAACTACTTCCACAGGCAGTGCATTCCATGCCCCCACTACTCTCTGGGTAAAGAACCTACCTCTGATATCCCTCCTATATCTTCCACCTTTCACCTTAAATTTATGTCCCCTTGTAATGGTGTGTTCCACCCGGGGAAAAAGTCTCTGACTGTCTACTCTATCTATTCCCCTGATCATCTTATAAACCTCGATCAAGTCGCCCCTCATCCTTCTCCGCTCTAATGAGAAAAGGCCTAGCACCCTCAACCTTTCCTCGTAAGACCTACTCTCCATTCCAGGCAACATCCTGGTAAATCTTCTTTGCACCTTTTCCAGAGCTTCCACATCCTTCCTAAAATGAGGCGACCAGAACTGTACACAGTACTCCAAATGTGGCCTTACCAAAGTTTTGTACAGCTGCATCATCACCTCACGGCTCTTAAATTCAATCCCTCTGTTAATGAACGCGAGCACACCATAGGCCTTCTTCACAGCTCTATCCACTTGAGTGGCAACTTTCAAAGATGTATGAACATAGACCCCAAGATCTCTCTGCTCCTCCACATTGCCAAGAACTCTACCGTTAACCCTATATTCCGCATTCATATTTGTCCTTCCAAAATGGACAACCTCACACTTTTCAGGGTGAAACTCCATCTGCCACTTCTCAGCCCAGCTCTGCATCCTATCTATGTCTCTTTGCAGCCGACAACAGCCCTCCTTACTATCCACAACTCCACCAAGGAGGTGTTCACGGTCTAGTATCTAGAGGAGGTGTTCACAGTCTGGTATCTATAGGTGGTGTTCACAGTCTGGTATCTTTCGGTGTTCACAGTCTGCTATCTATAGGCATCCGCAGTCTGCTATCTATAGAAGGTGTTCACAGTCTGGTATCTATATGAGGTGTTCACAGTCTGGTATCTATCGGAGGTGTTCACAGTCAGGTATCTATCAGAGGTGTTCACAGTCTGGTGTCTATAGGTGTTCACAGTCTGGTATCCATAAGATGTGTTCACAGTCTGGTATCTATAGGAGGTGTTCACAGCCTGGTATCTATCGGAGGTGTTCACAGTCTGGTATCTATAGATGTTCACAGTCTGGTATCTATAGGACGTGTTCACAGACTGGTATCTATAGGAGCAGTTCACGGTCTGGTATCTATAGAAAGTGATCATAGTGGTCATTACAGGAGATGTTCACAGTCTGCTATCTAGAGGAGGTGTTCACAGTCTGGTATCTATAGGAGGTGTTCACAGTCTGCTATCTATAGGTGTTCACGGTCTGGTATCGATAGACGGCGTTCACAGTCTGGTATCTATAGGAGATGTTCACACTGGTATCTATAGAAGGTGTTCATAGTTTGGTATCTATAGGAGGTGTTCACGGTCTCGTAACCATAGGAGATGTTCACAGTCTGAAATCAAGACGAGGTGTTCACAGTCTGGTATCTATAGGTGGTGTTCACAGTCTGGTATCTATAGGAGGTGTTCACAGTTTGGTATGTATAGGTGGTGTTCACAGTCTGGTATCTATCGGTGTTTACAGTGTGGTATCTATAGGTGTTCACGGTCTGGTATCTATAGAAGGTGTTCACAGTCTGGTATCTATCGGACGTGTTCACAGTCTGGTATCTATAGGTGTTCACAGTCTGGTATCTATAGGTGTTCACGGTCTGGTATCTATAGAAGGTGTTCACAGTCTGGTATCTATAGGAGGTGTTCACAGTCTGGTATCTATAGGTGTTCACAGTCTTGTATCTATAGGAGGTGTTCACAGTCTGGTATCTATAGGAGGTGTTCACACTGGTATCTATAGGAGGTGTTCACAGTCTGGTATCCATAGGATGTGTTCGCAGTCTGGTATCTATAGGAGGTGTTCACAGTCTGGCATTTAAAGGAGGTGTTCACAGTCTGGTATCTATAGGAGGTTTTCACAGTTTGGTATCTAAAGGAGGTGTTCACAGTCTGGTATATATAGAAGGTGTTCACAGTCTGGTATCTATAGAAGGTGTTCACTATGGTATCTATAGGTGTTCACAGTCTACTATCTAGAGGCGTTCACAGTCTGGTATCTATAAAAGGTGTTCACAGTCTGGTATCTATATGAGGTGTTCACAGTCTGGTATCGAGAGGTGTTCACAGTTTGGTATCTACAGGAGGTGTTCACGGTCTGGTATCTATAGAAGGTGTTCACAGTCTGGTAACCATAGGAGATGTTCACAGTCTGACATCGATAGGAGGTGTTCACAGTCTGCTATCTGTAGGAGGTGTTCACGGTCTAGTATCTTTCGAAGGTGTTCACAGTCTGGTATCTATAGGTGGTGTTCACAGTCAGGTATCTATAGGTGTTCACAGTCTGGTATCTATAGAAGGCGTTCACAGTCTGGTATCTAAAGGAGGTGTTCACAGTCTGGTATCTATGGAAGGTGTTCACAGTCTGGTAACTATAGGAGGTGTTCACAGTCTGGTATCTATAGGAGGTGTTCACAGTCTGGTATCTACAGGAGGTGTTCACAGTCTGGTATCGCTAGGTGTTCACAGTTTGGTATCTGTATGAGGTGTTCACAGTCTGCTATCTGTAGGAGGTGTTCACGGTCTAGTATCTATAGGAGGTGTTCACAGTCTGGTATCTATAGGAGATGTTCACACTGGTATCTATAGAAGGTGTTCATAGTTTGGTATCTATAGGAGGTGTTCACGGCCTCGTAACCATAGGAGATGTTCACAGTCTGAAATCAAGACGAGGTGTTCACAGTCTGGTATCTATAGGAGGTGTTCACAGTCTGGTATCTAAAGGAGGTGTTCACAGTTTGGTATGTATAGGTGGTGTTCACAGTCTGGTATCTATCGGTGTTTACAGTGTGGTATCTATAGGTGTTCACGGTCTGGTATCTATAGAAGGTGTTCACAGTCTGGTATCTATCGGACGTGTTCACAGTCTGGTATCTATCGGTGTTTACAGTGTGGTATCTATAGGTGTTCACGGTCTGGTATCTATAGAAGGTGTTCACAGTCTGGTATCTATAGGTGTTCACAGTCTGGTATCTGTATGAGGTGTTCAAAGTCTGGTACCTATAGGAGGTGTTCACAGTCTGGTAACCATAGGAGATGTTCACAGTCTGACATCGATAGGAGGTGTTCACTGTCTGCTATCTGTAGGATGTGTTCACGGTCTAGTATCTTTCGAAGGTGTTCACAGTCTGGTATCTATAGGTGGTGTTCACAGTCAGGTATCTACAGGTGTTCACAGTCTGGTATCTATAGAAGGCGTTCACAGTCTGGTATCTAAAGGAGGTGTTCACAGTCTGGTATCTATAGAAGGTGTTCACAGTCTGGCAACTATAGGAGGTGTTCACAGTCTGGTATCTATAGGAGGTGTTCACAGTCTGGTATCTATAGGAGGTGTTCACAGTCTGGTATCTATAGGAGGTGTTCACAGTCTGGTATCTACAGGAGGTGTTCACAGTCTGGTATCGCTAGGTGTTCACAGTTTGGTATCTGTATGAGGTGTTCACAGTCTGCTATCTGTAGGAGGTGTTCACGGTCTAGTATCTATAGGAGGTGTTCACAGTCTGGTATCTATAGGAGATGTTCACACTGGTATCTATAGAAGGTGTTCATAGTTTGGTATCTATAGGAGGTGTTCACGGTCTCGTAACCATAGGAGATGTTCACAGTCTGAAATCAAGACGAGGTGTTCACAGTCTGGTATCTATAAACAAAGACAAAGAACAAAGAAATGTACAGCACAGGAACAGGCCCTTCGGCCCTCCAAGCCCGTGCCGACCATGCTGCCCGACTAAACTACAATCTTCTACACTTCCTGGGTCCGTATCCTTCTATTCCCATCCTATTCATATATTTGTCAAGATGCCCCTTAAATGTCCCTATCGTCCCTGCTTCCACTACCTCCTCCGGTAGTGAGTTCCAGGCACCCACTACCCTCTGCGTAAAAGACTTGCCTCGTACATCTACTCTAAACCTTGCCCCTCTCACCTTAAACCTATGCCCCCTAGTAATTGACCCCTCTACCCTGGGGAAAAGCCTCTGACTATCCACTCTGTCTATGCCCCTCATAATTTTGTATACCTCTATCAGATCGCCCCTCAACCTCCTTCGTTCCAGTGAGAACAAACCGAGTTTATTCAATCGCTCCTCATAGCTTATGCCCTCCATACCAGGCAACATTCTGGTAAATCTCTTCTGCACCCTCTCTAAAGCCTCCACATCCTTCTGGTAGTGTGGCGACCAGAATTGAACACTATACTCCAAGTGTGGCCTAACTAAGGTTCTATACAGCAATAGGAGGTGTTCACAGTCTGGTATCTATAGGAGGTGTTCACAGTTTGGTATGTATAGGTGGTGTTCACAGTCTGGTATCTATCGGTGTTTACAGTGTGGTATCTATAGGTGTTCACGGTCTGGTATCTATAGAAGGTATTCACAGTCTGGTATCTATCGGACGTGTTCACAGTCTGGTATCTATAGGTGTTCACAGTCTGGTATCTATAGGTGTTCACGGTCTGGTATCTATAGAAGGTGTTCACAGTCTGGTATCTATAGGAGGTGTTCACAGTCTGGTATCTATAGGTGTTCACAGTCTTGTATCTATAGGAGGTGTTCACAGTCTGGTATCGAAAGGAGGTGTTCACATTCTGGTATCTATAGGAGATGTTCACACTGGTATCTATAGGAGGTGTTCACAGTCTGGTAACCATAGGACACGTTCACAGTCTTGTATCTATAGGAGGTGTTCACAGTCTGGTATCTAAAGGAGGTGTTCACAGTCTGATATCTAGAGGTGCTCATAGTCTTGTATCTACAGGTGTTCACAGTCTGCTATCTATAGGTGTTCACACTCTGGTATCTATAGGAGGTGTTCACACTCTGGTATCTATAGGAGGTGTTCACAGTCTGGTATCTATAGGTGTTCACAGTCTGCTATCTATAGGCGTTCACAGTCTGGTATCTATAGGAGGTGTTCACGGACTGGTATCTATAGGAGGTGATCATAGTCTGGTCTCTACAGGAGATGTTCACAGTCTGGTATCTATAGGAGATGTTCACACTGGTATCTATAGAAGGTGTTCATAGTTTGGTATCTATAGGAGGTGTTCACGGTCTCGTAACCATAGGAGATGTTCACAGTCTGAAATCAAGACGAGGTGTTCACAGTCTGGTATCTATAGGAGGTGTTCACAGTCTGGTATCTATAGGAGGTGTTCACAGTTTGGTATGTATAGGTGGTGTTCACAGTCTGGTATCTATCGGTGTTTACAGTGTGGTATCTATAGGTGTTCACGGTGTGGTATCTATAGAAGGTGTTCACAGTCTGGTATCTATCGGACGTGTTCACAGTCTGGTATCTATAGGTGTTCACGGTCTGGTATCTATAGAAGGTGTTCACAGTCTGGTATCTATAGGAGGTGTTCACAGTCTGGTATCTATAGGTGTTCACAGTCTTGTATCTATAGGAGGTGTTCACAGTCTGGTATCTATAGGAGGTGTTCACACTGGTATCTATAGGAGGTGTTCACAGTCTGGTATCCATAGGATGTGTTCGCAGTCTGGTATCTATAGGAGGTGTTCACAGTCTGGCATTTAAAGGAGGTGTTCACAGTCTGGTATCTATAGGAGGTGTTCACAGTTTGGTATCTAAAGGAGGTGTTCACAGTCTGGTATATATAGAAGGTGTTCACAGTCTGGTATCTATAGAAGGTGTTCACTATGGTATCTATAGGTGTTCACAGTCTGCTATCTAGAGGCGTTCACAGTCTGGTATCTATAAAAGGTGTTCACAGTCTGGTATCTATATGAGGTGTTCACAGTCTGGTATCTATAGGTGTTCACAGTCTGGTATCTACAGGAGGTGTTCACAGTCTGGTATCTGTATGAGGTGTTCAAAGTCTGGTACCTATAGGAGGTGTTCACAGTCTGGTAACCATAGGAGATGTTCACAGTCTGACATCGATAGGAGGTGTTCACAGTCTGCTATCTGTAGGAGGTGTTCACGGTCTAGTATCTTTCGAAGGTGTTCACAGTCTGGTATCTATAGGTGGTGTTCACAGTCAGGTATCTATAGGTGTTCACAGTCTGGTATCTATAGAAGGCGTTCACAGTCTGGTATCTAAAGGAGGTGTTCACAGTCTGGTATATATAGAAGGTGTTCACAGTCTGGTAACTATAGGAGGTGTTCACAGTCTGGTATCTATAGGAGGTGTTCACAGTCTGGTATCTACAGGAGGTGTTCACAGTCTGGTATCGCTAGGTGTTCACAGTTTGGTATCTGTATGAGGTGTTCACAGTCTGCTATCTGTAGGAGGTGTTCACGGTCTAGTATCTATAGGAGGTGTTCACAGTCTGGTATCTATAGGAGATGTTCACACTGGTATCTATAGAAGGTGTTCATAGTTTGGTATCTATAGGAGGTGTTCACGGCCTCGTAACCATAGGAGATGTTCACAGTCTGAAATCAAGACGAGGTGTTCACAGTCTGGTATCTATAGGAGGTGTTCACAGTCTGGTATCTATAGGAGGTGTTCACAGTTTGGTATGTATAGGTGGTGTTCACAGTCTGGTATCTATCGGTGTTTACAGTGTGGTATCTATAGGTGTTCACGGTCTGGTATCTATAGAAGGTGTTCACAGTCTGGTATCTATCGGACGTGTTCACAGTCTGGTATCTATAGGTGTTCACGGTCTGGTATCTATAGAAGGTGTTCACAGTCTGGTATCTATAGGAGGTGTTCACAGTCTGGTATCTATAGGTGTTCACAGTCTTGTATCTATAGGAGGTGTTCACAGTCTGGTATCTATAGGAGGTGTTCACACTGGTATCTATAGGAGGTGTTCACAGTCTGGTATCCATAGGATGTGTTCGCAGTCTGGTATCTATAGGAGGTGTTCACAGTCTGGCATTTAAAGGAGGTGTTCACAGTCTGGTATCTATAGGAGGTGTTCACAGTTTGGTATCTAAAGGAGGTGTTCACAGTCTGGTATATATAGAAGGTGTTCACAGTCTGGTATCTATAGAAGGTGTTCACATTCTGGTATCTATAGGTGTTCACAGTCTGCTATCTAGAGGCGTTCACAGTCTGGTATCTATAAAAGGTGTTCACAGTCTGGTATCTATATGAGGTGTTCACAGTCTGGTATCTATAGGTGTTCACAGTCTGGTATCTACAGGAGGTGTTCACAGTCTGGTATCTGTATGAGGTGTTCAAAGTCTGGTACCTATAGGAGGTGTTCACAGTCTGGTAACCATAGGAGATGTTCACAGTCTGACATCGATAGGAGGTGTTCACAGTCTGCTATCTGTAGGAGGTGTTCACGGTCTAGTATCTTTCGAAGGTGTTCACAGTCTGGTATCTATAGGTGGTGTTCACAGTCAGGTATCTATAGGTGTTCACAGTCTGGTATCTATAGAAGGCGTTCACAGTCTGGTATCTAAAGGAGGTGTTCACAGTCTGGTATATATAGAAGGTGTTCACAGTCTGGTAACTATAGGAGGTGTTCACAGTCTGGTATCTATAGGAGGTGTTCACAGTCTGGTATCTACAGGAGGTGTTCACAGTCTGGTATCGCTAGGTGTTCACAGTTTGGTATCTGTATGAGGTGTTCACAGTCTGCTATCTGGAGGAGGTGTTCACGGTCTAGTATCTATAGGAGGTGTTCACAGTCTGGTATCTATAGGAGATGTTCACACTGGTATCTATAGAAGGTGTTCATAGTTTGGTATCTATAGGAGGTGTTCACGGCCTCGTAACCATAGGAGATGTTCACAGTCTGAAATCAAGACGAGGTGTTCACAGTCTGGTATCTATAGGAGGTGTTCACAGTCTGGTATCTATAGGAGGTGTTCACAGTTTGGTATGTATAGGTGGTGTTCACAGTCTGGTATCTATCGGTGTTTACAGTGTGGTATCTATAGGTGTTCACGGTCTGGTATCTATAGAAGGTGTTCACAGTCTGGTATCTATCGGACGTGTTCACAGTCTGGTATCTATCGGTGTTTACAGTGTGGTATCTATAGGTGTTCACGGTCTGGTATCTATAGAAGGTGTTCACAGTCTGGTATCTATCGGACGTGTTCACAGTCTGGTATCTATAGGTGTTCACGGTCTGGTATCTATAGAAGGTGTTCACAGTCTGGTATCTATAGGAGGTGTTCACAGTCTGGTATCTATAGGTGTTCACAGTCTTGTATCTATAGGAGGTGTTCACAGTCTGGTATCTATAGAAGGTGTTCACAGTCTGGTATCTATAGGAGGTGTTCACAGTCTGGTATCTATAGGTGTTCACAGTCTTGTATCTATAGGAGGTGTTCACAGTCTGGTATCGAAAGGAGGTGTTCACATTCTGGTATCTATAGGAGATGTTCACACTGGTATCTATAGGGGGTGTTCACAGTCTGGTATCCATAGGATGTGTTCGCAGTCTGGTATCTATAGGAGGTGTTCACAGTCTGGCATTTAAAGGAGGTGTTCACAGTCTGGTATCTATAGGAGGTTTCACAGTTTGGTATCTAAAGGAGGTGTTCACAGTCTGGTATATATAGAAGGTGTTCACAGTCTGGTATCTATAGAAGGTGTTCACTATGGTATCTATAGGTGTTCACAGTCTGCTATCTAGAGGCGTTCACAGTCTGGTATCTATAAAAGGTGTTCACAGTCTGGTATCTATATGAGGTGTTCACAGTCTGGTATCTATAGGTGTTCACAGTCTGGTATCTACAGGAGGTGTTCACAGTCTGGTATCTATAGGTGTTCACAGTCTGGTATCTGTATGAGGTGTTCAAAGTCTGGTACCTATAGGAGGTGTTCACAGTCTGGTAACCAGAGGAGATGTTCACAGTCTGACATCGATAGGAGGTGTTCACAGTCTGCTATCTGTAGGAGGTGTTCACGGTCTAGTATCTTTCGAAGGTATTCACAGTCTGGTATCTACAGGAGGTGTTCACAGTCTGGTATCTATAGGAGGTGTTCACAGTCTGGTATCTACAGGAGGTGTTCACAGTCTGTTATCTATAGGTGTTCACAGTCTGGTATCTGTATGAGGTGTTCACAGTCTGGTATCTATAGGAGGTGTTCACAGTTTGGTATCTATAGGAGGTGTTCACAGTCTGGTATATATAGAAGGTGTTCACAGTCTGGTATCTATAGAAGGTGTTCACTATGGTATCTATAGGTGTTCACAGTCTGCTATCTAGAAAAGGTGTTCACAGTCTGGTATCTAAATGAGGTGTTCACAGTCTGGTATCTATAGGTGTTCACAGTCTGGTATCTAGAAAAGGTGTTCACAGTCTGGTATCTATATGAGGTGTTCACAGTCTGGTATCTATAGGTGTTCACAGTCTAGTATCTACAGGAGGTGTTCACAGTCTGGTATCTATAGGTGTTCACAGTCTGGTATCTGTATGAGGTGTTCAAAGTCTGGTACCTATAGGAGGTGATCACAGTCTGGTAACCATAGTAGATGTTCACAGTCTGACATCGATAGGAGGTGTTCACAGTCTGCTATCTGTAGGAGGTGTTCACGGTCTAGTATCTTTCGAAGGTGTTCACAGTCTGGTATCTATAGGTGGTGTTCACAGTCTGGTATCTATAGATTCACAGTCTGCGATCTATAGGCGTTCACAGTCTGCTATCTGTAGAAGGTGTTCACAGTCTGGTATCTATCGGAGGTGTTCACAGTCTGGTATCTATATGAGGTGTTCACAGTCTGGTATCTATAGGTGGTGTTCACAGTCTGGTATCTATAGCTGTTCACAGTCTGGTATCTATAAAAGGTGTTCACAGTCTGGTATCTAAAGGAGGTGTTCACAGTCTGGTATCTACAGGAGGTGTTCACAGTCTGACATCTATAGGAGGTGTTCACAGTCTGCTATCTGTAGGAGGTGTTCACAGTCTAGTATCTTTCGAAGGTGTTCACAGTCTGGTATCTATAGGTGGTGTTCACAGTCTGGTATCTATAGCTGTTCACAGTCTGGTATCTATAAAAAGTGTTCACAGTCTGGTATCTAAAGGAGGTGTTCACAGTCTGGTATCTATAGAAGGTGTTCACAGTCTGGTAACTATAGGAGGTGTTCACAGCCTGGTATCTATAGGTGTTCACAGTCTGGTATCTACAGGAGGTGTTCACAGTACATAGAACATAGAACATAGAACATAGAAAATACAGCACAGAACAGGCCCTTCGGCCCACGATGTTGTGCCGAACCTTTGTCCTAGATTAATCATAGATTATCATTGAATTTACAGTGCAGAAGGAGGCCATTCGGCCCCCTGAGTCTGCACCGGCTCTTGGAAAGAGCACCATACCCAAACTCAACACCTCCACCCAACACCAAGGGCAATTTGTACATTAAGGGCAATTTATTATTGGCCAATTCACCTAACCCGCACATCTTTGGACTGTGGGAGGAAACCGGAGCACCCGGAGGAAACCCACGCAGACACGGGGAGTACGTGCAGACTCCGCACAGACAATGACCCAAGCCGGAATCGAACCTGGGACCATGGAGCTGTGAAGCAATTGCGCTATCCACAATGCTACCGTGCTGCCCTTAAGAACAAATTAATCTACACTATATCATTTTACCGTCATCCATGTACCTATCCAATAGCTGCTTGAAGGTCCCTAATGTTTCCGACTCAACTACTTCCACAGGCAGTGCATTCCATGCCCCCACTACTCTCTGGGTAAAGAACCTACCTCTGATATCCCTCCTATATCTTCCACCTTTCACCTTAAATTTATGTCCCCTTGTAATGGTGTGTTCCACCCGGGGAAAAAGTCTCTGACTGTCTACTCTATCTATTCCCCTGATCATCTTATAAACCTCGATCAAGTCGCCCCTCATCCTTCTCCGCTCTAATGAGAAAAGGCCTAGCACCCTCAACCTTTCCTCGTAAGACCTACTCTCCATTCCAGGCAACATCCTGGTAAATCTTCTTTGCACCTTTTCCAGAGCTTCCACATCCTTCCTAAAATGAGGCGACCAGAACTGTACACAGTACTCCAAATGTGGCCTTACCAAAGTTTTGTACAGCTGCATCATCACCTCACGGCTCTTAAATTCAATCCCTCTGTTAATGAACGCGAGCACACCATAGGCCTTCTTCACAGCTCTATCCACTTGAGTGGCAACTTTCAAAGATGTATGAACATAGACCCCAAGATCTCTCTGCTCCTCCACATTGCCAAGAACTCTACCGTTAACCCTATATTCCGCATTCATATTTGTCCTTCCAAAATGGACAACCTCACACTTTTCAGGGTGAAACTCCATCTGCCACTTCTCAGCCCAGCTCTGCATCCTATCTATGTCTCTTTGCAGCCGACAACAGCCCTCCTTACTATCCACAACTCCACCAAGGAGGTGTTCACGGTCTAGTATCTAGAGGAGGTGTTCACAGTCTGGTATCTATAGGTGGTGTTCACAGTCTGGTATCTTTCGGTGTTCACAGTCTGCTATCTATAGGCATCCGCAGTCTGCTATCTATAGAAGGTGTTCACAGTCTGGTATCTATATGAGGTGTTCACAGTCTGGTATCTATCGGAGGTGTTCACAGTCAGGTATCTATCAGAGGTGTTCACAGTCTGGTGTCTATAGGTGTTCACAGTCTGGTATCCATAAGATGTGTTCACAGTCTGGTATCTATAGGAGGTGTTCACAGCCTGGTATCTATCGGAGGTGTTCACAGTCTGGTATCTATAGATGTTCACAGTCTGGTATCTATAGGACGTGTTCACAGACTGGTATCTATAGGAGCAGTTCACGGTCTGGTATCTATAGAAAGTGATCATAGTGGTCATTACAGGAGATGTTCACAGTCTGCTATCTAGAGGAGGTGTTCACAGTCTGGTATCTATAGGAGGTGTTCACAGTCAGGTATCTATAGGTGTTCACAGTCTGGTATCTATAGAAGGCGTTCACAGTCTGGTATCTAAAGGAGGTGTTCACAGTCTGGTATCTATAGGAGGTGTTCACAGTCTGGTATCTACAGGAGGTGTTCACAGTCTGGTATCGCTAGGTGGTGTTCACAGTCAGGTATCTATAGGTGTTCACAGTCTGGTATCTATAGAAGGCGTTCACAGTCTGGTATCTAAAGGAGGTGTTCACAGTCTGGTATCTATAGAAGGTGTTCACAGTCTGGTAACTATAGGAGGTGTTCACAGTCTGGTATCTATAGGAGGTGTTCACAGTCTGGTATCTACAGGAGGTGTTCACAGTCTGGTATCGCTAGGTGTTCACAGTTTGGTATCTGTATGAGGTGTTCACAGTCTGCTATCTGTAGGAGGTGTTCACGGTCTAGTATCTATAGGAGGTGTTCACAGTCTGGTATCTATAGGAGATGTTCACACTGGTATCTATAGAAGGTGTTCATAGTTTGGTATCTATAGGAGGTGTTCACGGCCTCGTAACCATAGGAGATGTTCACAGTCTGAAATCAAGACGAGGTGTTCACAGTCTGGTATCTATAGGAGGTGTTCACAGTCTGGTATCTATAGGAGGTGTTCACAGTTTGGTATGTATAGGTGGTGTTCACAGTCTGGTATCTATCGGTGTTTACAGTGTGGTATCTATAGGTGTTCACGGTCTGGTACCTATAGAAGGTGTTCACAGTCTGGTATCTATCGGACGTGTTCACAGTCTGGTATCTATAGGTGTTCACAGTCTGGTATCTATAGGTGTTCACGGTCTGGTATCTATAGAAGGTGTTCACAGTCTGGTATCTATAGGTGTTCACAGTCTGGTATCTGTATGAGGTGTTCAAAGTCTGGTACCTATAGGAGGTGTTCACAGTCTGGTAACCATAGGAGATGTTCACAGTCTGACATCGATAGGAGGTGTTCACTGTCTGCTATCTGTAGGATGTGTTCACGGTCTAGTATCTTTCGAAGGTGTTCACAGTCTGGTATCTATAGGTGGTGTTCACAGTCAGGTATCTACAGGTGTTCACAGTCTGGTATCTATAGAAGGCGTTCACAGTCTGGTATCTAAAGGAGGTGTTCACAGTCTGGTATCTATAGAAGGTGTTCACAGTCTGGCAACTATAGGAGGTGTTCACAGTCTGGTATCTATAGGAGGTGTTCACAGTCTGGTATCTATAGGAGGTGTTCACAGTCTGGTATCTATAGGAGGTGTTCACAGTCTGGTATCTACAGGAGGTGTTCACAGTCTGGTATCGCTAGGTGTTCACAGTTTGGTATCTGTATGAGGTGTTCACAGTCTGCTATCTGTAGGAGGTGTTCACGGTCTAGTATCTATAGGAGGTGTTCACAGTCTGGTATCTATAGGAGATGTTCACACTGGTATCTATAGAAGGTGTTCATAGTTTGGTATCTATAGGAGGTGTTCACGGTCTCGTAACCATAGGAGATGTTCACAGTCTGAAATCAAGACGAGGTGTTCACAGTCTGGTATCTATAAACAAAGACAAAGAACAAAGAAATGTACAGCACAGGAACAGGCCCTTCGGCCCTCCAAGCCCGTGCCGACCATGCTGCCCGACTAAACTACAATCTTCTACACTTCCTGGGTCCGTATCCTTCTATTCCCATCCTATTCATATATTTGTCAAGATGCCCCTTAAATGTCCCTATCGTCCCTGCTTCCACTACCTCCTCCGGTAGTGAGTTCCAGGCACCCACTACCCTCTGCGTAAAAGACTTGCCTCGTACATCTACTCTAAACCTTGCCCCTCTCACCTTAAACCTATGCCCCCTAGTAATTGACCCCTCTACCCTGGGGAAAAGCCTCTGACTATCCACTCTGTCTATGCCCCTCATAATTTTGTATACCTCTATCAGATCGCCCCTCAACCTCCTTCGTTCCAGTGAGAACAAACCGAGTTTATTCAATCGCTCCTCATAGCTTATGCCCTCCATACCAGGCAACATTCTGGTAAATCTCTTCTGCACCCTCTCTAAAGCCTCCACATCCTTCTGGTAGTGTGGCGACCAGAATTGAACACTATACTCCAAGTGTGGCCTAACTAAGGTTCTATACAGCAATAGGAGGTGTTCACAGTCTGGTATCTATAGGAGGTGTTCACAGTTTGGTATGTATAGGTGGTGTTCACAGTCTGGTATCTATCGGTGTTTACAGTGTGGTATCTATAGGTGTTCACGGTCTGGTATCTATAGAAGGTATTCACAGTCTGGTATCTATCGGACGTGTTCACAGTCTGGTATCTATAGGGGTTCACAGTCTGGTATCTATAGGTGTTCACGGTCTGGTATCTATAGAAGGTGTTCACAGTCTGGTATCTATAGGAGGTGTTCACAGTCTGGTATCTATAGGTGTTCACAGTCTTGTATCTATAGGAGGTGTTCACAGTCTGGTATCGAAAGGAGGTGTTCACATTCTGGTATCTATAGGAGATGTTCACACTGGTATCTATAGGAGGTGTTCACAGTCTGGTAACCATAGGACACATTCACAGTCTTGTATCTATAGGAGGTGTTCACAGTCTGGTATCTAAAGGAGGTGTTCACAGTCTGATATCTAGAGGTGCTCATAGTCTTGTATCTACAGGTGTTCACAGTCTGCTATCTATAGGTGTTCACACTCTGGTATCTATAGGAGGTGTTCACACTCTGGTATCTATAGGAGGTGTTCACAGTCTGGTATCTATAGGTGTTCACAGTCTGCTATCTATAGGCGTTCACAGTCTGGTATCTATAGGAGGTGTTCACGGACTGGTATCTATAGGAGGTGATCATAGTCTGGTCTCTACAGGAGATGTTCACAGTCTGGTATCTATAGGAGATGTTCACACTGGTATCTATAGAAGGTGTTCATAGTTTGGTATCTATAGGAGGTGTTCACGGTCTCGTAACCATAGGAGATGTTCACAGTCTGAAATCAAGACGAGGTGTTCACAGTCTGGTATCTATAGGAGGTGTTCACAGTCTGGTATCTATAGGAGGTGTTCACAGTTTGGTATGTATAGGTGGTGTTCACAGTCTGGTATCTATCGGTGTTTACAGTGTGGTATCTATAGGTGTTCACGGTCTGGTATCTATAGAAGGTGTTCACAGTCTGGTATCTATCGGACGTGTTCACAGTCTGGTATCTATAGGTGTTCACGGTCTGGTATCTATAGAAGGTGTTCACAGTCTGGTATCTATAGGAGGTGTTCACAGTCTGGTATCTATAGGTGTTCACAGTCTTGTATCTATAGGAGGTGTTCACAGTCTGGTATCTATAGGAGGTGTTCACACTGGTATCTATAGGAGGTGTTCACAGTCTGGTATCCATAGGATGTGTTCGCAGTCTGGTATCTATAGGAGGTGTTCACAGTCTGGCATTTAAAGGAGGTGTTCACAGTCTGGTATCTATAGGAGGTGTTCACAGTTTGGTATCTAAAGGAGGTGTTCACAGTCTGGTATATATAGAAGGTGTTCACAGTCTGGTATCTATAGAAGGTGTTTACTATGGTATCTATAGGTGTTCACAGTCTGCTATCTAGAGGCGTTCACAGTCTGGTATCTATAAAAGGTGTTCACAGTCTGGTATCTATATGAGGTGTTCACAGTCTGGTATCTATAGGTGTTCACAGTCTGGTATCTACAGGAGGTGTTCACAGTCTGGTATCTGTATGAGGTGTTCAAAGTCTGGTACCTATAGGAGGTGTTCACAGTCTGGTAACCATAGGAGATGTTCACAGTCTGACATCGATAGGAGGTGTTCACAGTCTGCTATCTGTAGGAGGTGTTCACGGTCTAGTATCTTTCGAAGGTGTTCACAGTCTGGTATCTATAGGTGGTGTTCACAGTCAGGTATCTATAGGTGTTCACAGTCTGGTATCTATAGAAGGCGTTCACAGTCTGGTATCTAAAGGAGGTGTTCACAGTCTGGTATATATAGAAGGTGTTCACAGTCTGGTAACTATAGGAGGTGTTCACAGTCTGGTATCTATAGGAGGTGTTCACAGTCTGGTATCTACAGGAGGTGTTCACAGTCTGGTATCGCTAGGTGTTCACAGTTTGGTATCTGTATGAGGTGTTCACAGTCTGCTATCTGTAGGAGGTGTTCACGGTCTAGTATCTATAGGAGGTGTTCACAGTCTGGTATCTATAGGAGATGTTCACACTGGTATCTATAGAAGGTGTTCATAGTTTGGTATCTATAGGAGGTGTTCACGGCCTCGTAACCATAGGAGATGTTCACAGTCTGAAATCAAGACGAGGTGTTCACAGTCTGGTATCTATAGGAGGTGTTCACAGTCTGGTATCTATAGGAGGTGTTCACAGTTTGGTATGTATAGGTGGTGTTCACAGTCTGGTATCTATCGGTGTTTACAGTGTGGTATCTATAGGTGTTCACGGTCTGGTATCTATAGAAGGTGTTCACAGTCTGGTATCTATCGGACGTGTTCACAGTCTGGTATCTATAGGTGTTCACGGTCTGGTATCTATAGAAGGTGTTCACAGTCTGGTATCTATAGGAGGTGTTCACAGTCTGGTATCTATAGGTGTTCACAGTCTTGTATCTATAGGAGGTGTTCACAGTCTGGTATCTATAGGAGGTGTTCACACTGGTATCTATAGGAGGTGTTCACAGTCTGGTATCCATAGGATGTGTTCGCAGTCTGGTATCTATAGGAGGTGTTCACAGTCTGGCATTTAAAGGAGGTGTTCACAGTCTGGTATCTATAGGAGGTGTTCACAGTTTGGTATCTAAAGGAGGTGTTCACAGTCTGGTATATATAGAAGGTGTTCACAGTCTGGTATCTATAGAAGGTGTTCACATTCTGGTATCTATAGGTGTTCACAGTCTGCTATCTAGAGGCGTTCACAGTCTGGTATCTATAAAAGGTGTTCACAGTCTGGTATCTATATGAGGTGTTCACAGTCTGGTATCTATAGGTGTTCACAGTCTGGTATCTACAGGAGGTGTTCACAGTCTGGTATCTGTATGAGGTGTTCAAAGTCTGGTACCTATAGGAGGTGTTCACAGTCTGGTAACCATAGGAGATGTTCACAGTCTGACATCGATAGGAGGTGTTCACAGTCTGCTATCTGTAGGAGGTGTTCACGGTCTAGTATCTTTCGAAGGTGTTCACAGTCTGGTATCTATAGGTGGTGTTCACAGTCAGGTATCTATAGGTGTTCACAGTCTGGTATCTATAGAAGGCGTTCACAGTCTGGTATCTAAAGGAGGTGTTCACAGTCTGGTATATATAGAAGGTGTTCACAGTCTGGTAACTATAGGAGGTGTTCACAGTCTGGTATCTATAGGAGGTGTTCACAGTCTGGTATCTACAGGAGGTGTTCACAGTCTGGTATCGCTAGGTGTTCACAGTTTGGTATCTGTATGAGGTGTTCACAGTCTGCTATCTGTAGGAGGTGTTCACGGTCTAGTATCTATAGGAGGTGTTCACAGTCTGGTATCTATAGGAGATGTTCACACTGGTATCTATAGAAGGTGTTCATAGTTTGGTATCTATAGGAGGTGTTCACGGCCTCGTAACCATAGGAGATGTTCACAGTCTGAAATCAAGACGAGGTGTTCACAGTCTGGTATCTATAGGAGGTGTTCACAGTCTGGTATCTATAGGAGGTGTTCACAGTTTGGTATGTATAGGTGGTGTTCACAGTCTGGTATCTATCGGTGTTTACAGTGTGGTATCTATAGGTGTTCACGGTCTGGTATCTATAGAAGGTGTTCACAGTCTGGTATCTATCGGACGTGTTCACAGTCTGGTATCTATAGGTGTTCACAGTCTGGTATCTATAGGTGTTCACGGTCTAGTATCTTTCGAAGGTGTTCACAGTCTGGTATCTATAGGTGGTGTTCACAGTCAGGTATCTACAGGTGTTCACAGTCTGGTATCTATAGAAGGCGTTCACAGTCTGGTATCTAAAGGAGGTGTTCACAGTCTGGTATCTATAGAAGGTGTTCACAGTCTGGCAACTATAGGAGGTATTCACAGTCTGGTATCTATAGGAGGTGTTCACAGTCTGGTATCTATAGGAGGTGTTCACAGTCTGGTATCTATAGGAGGTGTTCACAGTCTGGTATCTATAGGAGGTGTTCACAGTCTGGTATCTACAGGAGGTGTTCACAGTCTGGTATCGCTAGATGTTCACAGTTTGGTATCTGTATGAGGTGTTCACAGTCTGCTATCTGTAGGAGGTGTTCACAGTCTGGTATCTATAGGAGGTGTTCACAGTCTGGTATCTATAGGAGATGTTCACACTGGTATCTATAGAAGGTGTTCATAGTTTGGTATCTATAGGAGGTGTTCACGGTCTCGTAACCATAGGAGATGTTCACAGTCTGAAATCAAGACGAGGTGTTCACAGTCTGGTATCTATAGGAGGTGTTCACGGTCTCGTAACCATAGGAGATGTTCACAGTCTGAAATCAAGACGAGGTGTTCACAGTCTGGTATCTATAAACAAAGACAAAGAACAAAGAAATGTACAGCACAGGAACAGGCCCTTCGGCCCTCCAAGCCCGTGCCGACCATACTGCCCGACTAAACTACAATCTTCTACACTTCCTGGGTCCGTATCCTTCTATTCCCATCCTATTCATATATTTGTCAAGATGCCCCTTAAATGTCACGATCGTCCCTGCTTCCACTACCTCCTCCGGTAGTGAGTTCCAGGCACCCACTACCCTCTGCGTAAAAAACTTGCCTCATACATCTACTCTAAACCTTGCCCCTCTCACCTTAAACCTATGCCCCCTAGTAATTGACCCCTATACCCTGGGGAAAAGCCTCTGACTATCCACTCTGTCTATGCCCCTCATAATTTTGTATACCTCTATCAGGTCGCCCCTCAACCTCCTTCGTTCCAGTGAGAACAAACCGAGTTTATTCAATCGCTCGTCATAGCTTATGCCCTCCATACCAGGCAACATTCTGGTAAATCTCTTCTGCACCCTCTCTAAAGCCTCCACATCCTTCTGGTAGTGTGGCGACCAGAATTGAACACTATACTCCAAGTGTGGCCTAACTAAGGTTCTATACAGCAATAGGAGGTGTTCACAGTCTGGTATCTATAGGAGGTGTTCACAGTTTGGTATGTATAGGTGGTGTTCACAGTCTGGTATCTATCGGTGTTTACAGTGTGGTATCTATAGGTGTTCACGGTCTGGTATCTATAGAAGGTGTTCACAGTCTGGTATCTATCGGACGTGTTCACAGTCTGGTATCAAGAGGTGTTCACAGTCTGGTATCTATAGGTGTTCACGGTCTGGTATCTATAGAAGGTGTTCACAGTCTGGTATCTATAGGAGGTGTTCACAGTCTGGTATCTATAGGTGTTCACAGTCTTGTATCTATAGGAGGTGTTCACAGCCTGGTATCGAAAGGAGGTGTTCACATTCTGGTATCTATAGGAGATGTTCACACTGGTATCTATAGGAGGTGTTCACAGTCTGGTAACCATAGGACATGTTCACAGTCTTGTATCTATAGGAGGTGTTCACAGTCTGGTATCTAAAGGAGGTGTTCACAGTCTGATATCTAGAGGTGCTCATAGTCTTGTATCTACAGGTGTTCACAGTCTGCTATCTATAGGTGTTCACAGTCTGCTATCTATAGGAGGTGTTCACAGTTTGGTATGTAAAGGTGGTGTTCACAGTCTGGTATCTATCGGTGTTTACAGTGTGGTATCTATAGGTGTTCACGGTCTGGTATCTATAGAAGGTGTTCACAGTCTGGTATCTATCGGACGTGTTCACAGTCTGGTATCTATAGGTGTTCACAGTCTGGTATCTATAGGTGTTCACGGTCTGGTATCTATAGAAGGTGTTCACAGTCTGGTATCTATAGGAGGTGTTCACAGTCTGGTATCTATAGGTGTTCACAGTCTTGTATCTATAGGAGGTGTTCACAGTCTGGTATCGAAAGGAGGTGTTCACAGTCTGCTATCTATAGGTGTTCACAGTCTGCTATCTATAGGAGGTGTTCACACTCTGGTATCTATAGGAGGTGTTCACACTCTGGTATCTATAGGAGTTGTTCAAAGTCTGGTATCTATAGGTGTTCACAGTCTGCTATCTATAGGCCTTCACAGTCTGGTATCTATAGGAGGTGTTCACGGACTGGTATCTATAGAAGGTGATCATAGTCTGGTCTCTACAGGAGATGTTCACAGTCTGCTATCTAGAGGAGGTGTTCACGGTCTGGTATCAAAAGAAGGTGTTCACACTGGTGTCTATAGGAGATGTTCATAATCTGGTATCTCTAGGAGGTGTTCACAGTCGTAACCATAGGAGGTGTTCACGGTCTATTATCTATAGAAGGTGTTCACAGTCTGGTATCTATAGGAGATGTTCACAGTCTGGTATCTCTAGGTGTTCACAGTCTGGTATCTATAGGAGGTATTCACAGTGGTATCTAGAGGAGGCGTTCACAGTCTGGTGTATATAG
Organism: Scyliorhinus torazame; assembly: GCF_047496885.1. NCBI lineage: Eukaryota > Metazoa > Chordata > Chondrichthyes > Carcharhiniformes > Scyliorhinidae > Scyliorhinus > Scyliorhinus torazame. The sequence continues at coordinate 13,645,970 of NC_092710.1, read as the reverse complement.
AAGGTATTCACAGTCTGGTATCTATAGGAGGTGTTCACAGTGTGGTATCTATAGGTGTTCACGGCCTACTATCTGTAGGCATTCACAGTCTGGTATCTATAGAAGGTGTTCACAGTCTGGTATCTATAGGAGGTGTTCACAGTCTGGTATCTATAGGTGTTCACAGTCTGGTATCTGTATGAGGGGTTCACAGTCTGGTATCTATAGGAGGTGTTCACAGTCTGGTATTTAAAGGAGGTGTTCACAGTCTGGTATATATAGAAGGTGTTCACAGTCTGGTATCTATAGAAGGTGTTCACTGTGGTATCTATAGGTGTTCACAGTCTGCTATCTAGAAAAGATGTTCACAGTCTGGTATCTATATGAGGTGTTCACAGTCTGGTATCTATAGGTGTTCACAGTCTGGTATCTAGAAAAGGTGTTCACAGTCTGGTATCTATATGAGGTGTTCACAGTCTGGTATCTATAGGTGTTCACAGTCTGGTATCTACAGGAGGTGTTCACAGTCTGGTATCTATAGGTGTTCACAGTCTGGTATCTGTATGAGGTGTTCAAAGTCTGGTACCTATAGGAGGTGTTCACAGTCTGGTAACCATAGGAGATGTTCACAGTCTGACATCGATAGGAGGTGTTCACAGTCTGCTATCTGTAGGAGGTGTTCACGGTCTAGTATCTTTCGAAGGTGTTCACAGTCTGGTATCTATAGGTGGTGTTCACAGTCTGGTATCTATAGGTGTTCACAGTCTGCTATCTATAGGCGTTCACAGTCTGCTATCTATAGAAGGTGTTCAAAGTCTGGTATCTATATGAGGTGTTCACAGTCTGGTATCTATTGGAGGTGTTCACAGTCTGGATCTATATGAGGTTTTCACAGTCTGGTATCTATCGGAGGTGTTCACAGTCAGGTATCTATCGGAGGTGTTCACAGTCTGGTATCTATAGGTGTTCACAGTCTGGTATCTATAGGAGGTGTTCACAATCTGGTATCTATAGGAGGTGTTCACAGTCTGGTATCTATCGGAGGTGTTCACAGTCTGGTATCTATAGAAGATGACAGTCTGGTATCTATAGGAGGTGTTCACAGTCTGGTATCTCTAGGAGGTGTTCACGGTCTGGTATCTATAGAAGGTGATCATAGTCTGGTCTCTACAGGAGATGTTCACAGTCTGCTATCTAGAGGAGGTGTTCACAGTCTGGTATCTATAGGAGGTGTTCACAGTCTGCTATCTATAGGTGTTCACGGTCTGGTATCGATTGAAGGTGTTCACCCTCTGGTATCTATAGGAGATGTTCACACTGGTACCTACAGAAGATGTTCATAGTCCGGTATCTCTAGGAGGTGTTCACAGTCGTAACCATAGGAGGTGTTCACGGTCTATTATCTATAGAAGGTGTTCACAGTCTGGTATCTATAGGAGATGTTCACAGTCTGGTATCTATAGGTGTTCACAGTCTGGTATCTATAGGAGGTATTCACAGTTTGGTATCTAGAGCAGGTGTTCACAGTCTGGTGTATATAGAAGGTATTCACAGTCTGGTATCTATAGGAGGTGTTCACAGTGTGGTATCTATAGGTGTTCACAGTCTGCTATCTGTAGGCATTCACAGTCTGGTATCTATAGAAGGTGTTCACAGTCCGGTATCTATAGGAGGTGTTCACAGTCTGGTATCTATAGGTGTGCACAGTCTGGTATCTACAGGAGGTGTTCACAGTCTGTTATCTATAGATGTTCACAGTCTGGTATCTGTATGAGGTGTTCACAGTCTGGTATCTATAGGAGGTGTTCACAGTCTGGTATCTATAGGAGGTGTTCGCAGTCTGGTATCTATAGGAGGTGTTCACAGTCTGGTATATATAGAAGGCGTTCACAGTCTGGTCTCTATAGAAGATGTTCACTGTGGTATCTATAGGTGTTCACAGTCTGCTATCTAGAGGCGTTCACAGTCTGGTATCTATAAAAAAGGTGTTCACAGTCTGGTATCTATAAGAGGTGTTCACAGTCTGGTATCTGTGGAGGTGTTCACAGTGGTATCTATAGGTGTTCACAGTCTGCTATTTATAGGTGTTCACAGTCTGGTATCTATAGGAGGTGTTCACAGTATGGTATCTATAGGTGTTCACAGTCTGGTATCTATAGGAGGTGTTCACAGTCTGGTATCTATAGGTGTTCACAGTCTGGTATCTGTATGAGGTGTTCAAATTCTGGTATCTATAGGTGTTCACAGTCTGGTATCTAGAAAAGGTGTTCACAGTCTGGTATCTATATGAGGTGTTCACAGTCTGGTATCTATAGGTGTTCACAGTCTGGTATATACAGGAGGTGTTCACAGTCTGGTAACCATAGGAGATGTTCACAGTCTGACATCGATAGGAGGTGTTCACAGTCTGCTATCTGTAGGAGGTGTTCACGGTCTAGTATCTTTCGAAGGTGTTCACAGTCTGGTATCTATAGGTGGTGTTCACAGTCTGGTATCTATAGGTGTTCACAGTCTGCTATCTATAGGCGTTCACAGTCTGCTATCCATTGAAGGTGTTCACAGTCTGGTATCTATGTGAGGTGTTCACAGTCTGGTATCTATTGGAGGTGTTCACAGTCTGGTATCTATATGAGGTGTTCACAGTCTGGTATCTATCGGAGGTGTTCACAGTCAGGTATCTATCGGAGGTGTTCACAGTCTGGTATCTATAGGTGTTCACAGTCTGGTATCTATAGGAGGTGTTCACAGTCTGGTATCTATAGGAGGTGTTCACAGTCTGGTATCTATCGGAGGTGTTCACAGTCTGGTAACTATAGAAGATGACAGTCTGGTATCTATAGGAGGTGTTCACAGTCTGGTATCTCTAGGAGGTGTTCACGGTCTGGTATCTATAGAAGGTGATCATAGTCTGGTCTCTACAGGAGATGTTCACAGTCTGCTATCTAGAGGAGGTGTTCACAGTCTGGTATCTATAGGAGATGTTCACACTGGTACCTATAGAAGATGTTCATAGTCCGGTATCTCTAGGAGGTGTTCACAGTCGCAACCATAGGAGGTGTTCACGGTCTATTATCTATAGAAGGTGTTCACAGTCTGGTATCTATAGGCGATGTTCACAGTCTGGTATCTATAGGTGTTCACAGTCTGGTATCTATAGGAGGTATTCACAGTCTGGTATCTATAGGAGGTGTTCACAGTGTGGTATCTATAGGTGTTCACAGTCTGGTATCTACAGGAGGTGTTCACAGTCTGTTATCTATAGATGTTCACAGTCTGGTATCTGTATGAGGTGTTCACAGTCTGGTATCTGTGGAGGTGTTCACAGTGGTATCTATAGGTGTTCACAGTCTGCTATCTATAGGTGTTCACAGTCTGGTATCTATAGGAGGTGTTCACAGTATGGTATCTATAGGTGTTCACAGTCTGGTATCTATAGGAGGTGTTCACAGTCTGGTATCTATAGGTGTTCACAGTCTGGTATCTGTATGAGGTGTTCAAAGTCTGATATCTATAGGTGTTCACAGTATGGTATCTATAGGTGTTCACAGTCTGGTATCTATAGGAGGTGTTCACAGTCTGGTATCTATAAGTGTTCACAGTCTGGTATCTGTATGAGGTGTTCAAAGTCTGGTACCTATAGGAGATGTTCACAGTCTGGTAACCATAGGAGATGTTCACAGTCTGACATCTATAGGAGATGTTCACAGTCTGCTATCTGTAGGAGGTGTTCACAGTCTGGTATCTATAGGTGGTGTTCACAGTCTGGTATCTTTAGGTGTTCACAGTCTGGTATCTATAAAAGGTGTTCACAGTCTGGTATCTAAAGGAGGTGTTCACAGTCTGCTATCTATAGGCGTTCACAGTCTGCTATCTATAGAAGGTGTTCACAGTCTGGTATCTATATGAGGTGTTCACAGTCTGGTATCTATCGGAGGTGTTCACAGTCTGGTATCTATAAGAGGTGTTCACATTCTGGTATCTATCGGAGGTGTTCACAGTCAGGTATCTATCGGAGGTGTTCACAGTCTGGTATCTATAGGTGTTCACAGTCTGGTATCTATAGGAGGTGTTCACAGTCTGGTATCTATAGGAGGTGTTCACAGTCTGGTATCTATCGGAGGTGTTCACAGTCTGGTATCTATAGAAGATGACAGTCTGGTATCTATAGGAGGTGTTCACAGTCTGGTATCTATAGGAGGTGTTCACGGTCTGGTATCTATAGGAGGTGATCATAGTCTGGTCTCTCCAGGAGATGTTCACAGTCTGCTATCTAGAGGAGGTGTTCACGGTCTGGTATCTATAGGGGATGTTCACACTGGTGTCTATTGGAGATGTTCATAGTCTGGTATCTCTAGGAGGTGTTCACAGTCGTAACCATAGGAGGTGTTCACGGTCTATTATCTATAGAAGGTGTTCACAGTCTGGTATCTATAGGAGATGTTCACAGTCTGGTATCTCTAGGTGTTCACAGTCTGGTATCTATAGGAGGTATTCACAGTGTGGTATCTAGAGGAGGTGTTCACAGTCTGGTGTATATAGAAGGTATTCTCAGTCTGGTATCTATAGGAGGTGTTCACAATGTGGTATCTATAGGTGTTCACGGTCGGCTATCTGTAGGCATTCACAGTCTGGTATCTATAGAAGGGGTTCACAGTCTGGTATCTATAGTTGTGCACAGTCTGGTATCTACAGGAGGTGTTCACAGTCTGTTATCTATAGGTGTTCACAGTCTGGTATCTGTATGAGGGGTTCACAGTCTGGTATCTATAGGAGGTGTTCACAGTCTAGTATTTAAAGGAGGTGTTCACAGTCTGGTATCTATAGGAGGTGTTCACAGTTTGGTATCTAAAGGAGGTGTTCACAGTCTGGTATCTATAGGAGGTGTTCACAGTCTGGTATCTATAGGAGGTGTTCACTGGTATCTATAGGTGTTCACAGTCTGCTATCTAGAGGCGTTCACAGTCTGGTATCTATAAAAGGTGTTCACCGTCTGGTATCTATATGAGGTGTCCACAGTCTGGTATCTGTGGAGGTGTTCACAGTGGTATCTATAGGTGTTCACAGTCTGCTATCTATAGGTGTTCACAGTCTGGTATCTATAGGAGGTGTTCACAGTCTGGTATCTGTAGGAGGTGTTCACAGTCTAGTATCTTTCGAAGGTGTTCACAGTCTGGTATCTGTAGGTGGTGTTCACAGTCTGGTATCTATAGGTGGTGTTCACAGTCTGGTATCTATAGCTGTTCACAGTCTGGTATCTATAAAAGGTGTTCACAGTCTGGTATCTAAAGGAGGTGTTCACAGTCTGGTATCTACAGGAGGTGTTCACAGTCTGACATCTATAGGAGGTGTTCACAGTCTGCTATCTGTAGGAGGTGTTCACAGTCTAGTATCTTTCGAAGGTGTTCACAGTCTGGCATCTAAAGGTGGTGTTCACAGTCTGCTATCTATAGGTGTTCACAGTCTGGTATCTATAGGAGGTGTTCACAGTCTGGTATCTGTAGGAGGTGTTCACAGTCTAGTATCTTTCGAAGGTGTTCACAGTCTGGTATCTGTAGGTGGTGTTCACAGTCTGGTATCTATAGGTGGTGTTCACAGTCTGGTATCTATAGCTGTTCACAGTCTGGTATCTATAAAAGGTGTTCACAGTCTGGTATCTAAAGGAGGTGTTCACAGTCTGGTATCTACAGGAGGTGTTCACAGTCTGACATCTATAGGAGGTGTTCACAGTCTGCTATCTGTAGGAGGTGTTCACAGTCTAGTATCTTTCGAAGGTGTTCACAGTCTGGCATCTAAAGGTGGTGTTCACAGTCTGGTATCTATAGCTGTTCACAGTCTGGTATATATAAAAAGTGTTCACAGTCTGGTATCTAAAGGAGGTGTTCACAGTCTGGTAACTATAGGAGGTGTTCACAGCCTGGTATCTATAGGTGTTCACAGTCTGGTATCTACAGGAGGTGTTCACAGTAGGAGGTGTTCACGGTCTAATATCTATAGGAGGTGTTCACAGTCTGGTATCTATAGGTGGTGTTCACAGTCTGGTATCTTTCGGTGTTCACAGTCTGCTATCTATAGGCATCCGCAGTCTGCTATCTATAGAAGTTGTTCACAGTCTGGTATCTATATGAGGTGTTCACAGTCTGGTATCTATCGGAGGTGTTCACAGTCAGGTATCTTTCAGAGGTGTTCACAGTCTGGTGTCTATAGGTGTTCACAGTCTGGTATCCATAGGATGTGTTCACAGTCTGGTATCTATAGGAGGTGTTCACAGCCTGGTATCTATCGGAGGTGTTCACAGACTGGTATCTATAGGTGTTCACAGTCTGTTATCTATAGGAGGTGTTCACAGTCTGGTATCTATAGGAGGTGTTCACGGTCTGGTATCTATAGGAGGTGATCATAGTCTGGTCTCTCCAGGAGATGTTCACAGTCTGCTATCTAGAGGAGGTGTTCACGGTCTGGTATCTATAGGGGATGTTCACACTGGTGTCTATTGGAGATGTTCATAGTCTGGTATCTCTAGGAGGTGTTCACAGTCGTAACCATAGGAGGTGTTCACGGTCTATTATCTATAGAAGGTGTTCACAGTCTGGTATCTATAGGAGATGTTCACAGTCTGGTATCTCTAGGTGTTCACAGTCTGGTATCTATAGGAGGTATTCACAGTGTGGTATCTAGAGGAGGTGTTCACAGTCTGGTGTATATAGAAGGTATTCTCAGTCTGGTATCTATAGGAGGTGTTCACAATGTGGTATCTATAGGTGTTCACGGTCGGCTATCTGTAGGCATTCACAGTCTGGTATCTATAGAAGGGGTTCACAGTCTGGTATCTATAGTTGTGCACAGTCTGGTATCTACAGGAGGTGTTCACAGTCTGTTATCTATAGGTGTTCACAGTCTGGTATCTGTATGAGGGGTTCACAGTCTGGTATCTATAGGAGGTGTTCACAGTCTAGTATTTAAAGGAGGTGTTCACAGTCTGGTATCTATAGGAGGTGTTCACAGTTTGGTATCTAAAGGAGGTGTTCACAGTCTGGTATCTATAGGAGGTGTTCACAGTCTGGTATCTATAGGAGGTGTTCACTGGTATCTATAGGTGTTCACAGTCTGCTATCTAGAGGCGTTCACAGTCTGGTATCTATAAAAGGTGTTCACCGTCTGGTATCTATATGAGGTGTCCACAGTCTGGTATCTGTGGAGGTGTTCACAGTGGTATCTATAGGTGTTCACAGTCTGCTATCTATAGGTGTTCACAGTCTGGTATCTATAGGAGGTGTTCACAGTCTGGTATCTGTAGGAGGTGTTCACAGTCTAGTATCTTTCGAAGGTGTTCACAGTCTGGTATCTGTAGGTGGTGTTCACAGTCTGGTATCTATAGGTGGTGTTCACAGTCTGGTATCTATAGCTGTTCACAGTCTGGTATCTATAAAAGGTGTTCACAGTCTGGTATCTAAAGGAGGTGTTCACAGTCTGGTATCTACAGGAGGTGTTCACAGTCTGACATCTATAGGAGGTGTTCACAGTCTGCTATCTGTAGGAGGTGTTCACAGTCTAGTATCTTTCGAAGGTGTTCACAGTCTGGCATCTAAAGGTGGTGTTCACAGTCTGGTATCTATAGCTGTTCACAGTCTGGTATATATAAAAAGTGTTCACAGTCTGGTATCTAAAGGAGGTGTTCACAGTCTGGTAACTATAGGAGGTGTTCACAGCCTGGTATCTATAGGTGTTCACAGTCTGGTATCTACAGGAGGTGTTCACAGTAGGAGGTGTTCACGGTCTAATATCTATAGGAGGTGTTCACAGTCTGGTATCTATAGGTGGTGTTCACAGTCTGGTATCTTTCGGTGTTCACAGTCTGCTATCTATAGGCATCCGCAGTCTGCTATCTATAGAAGTTGTTCACAGTCTGGTATCTATATGAGGTGTTCACAGTCTGGTATCTATCGGAGGTGTTCACAGTCAGGTATCTTTCAGAGGTGTTCACAGTCTGGTGTCTATAGGTGTTCACAGTCTGGTATCCATAGGATGTGTTCACAGTCTGGTATCTATAGGAGGTGTTCACAGCCTGGTATCTATCGGAGGTGTTCACAGACTGGTATCTATAGGTGTTCACAGTCTGTTATCTATAGGAGGTGTTCACAGTCTGCTATCTGTAGGAGGTGTTCACAGTCTAGTATCTTTCGAAGGTGTTCACAGTCTGGTATCTATAGGTGGTGTTCACAGTCTGGTATCTATAGCTGTTCACATTCTGGTATCTATAAAAAGTGTTCACAGTCTGGTATCTATAGGAGGTGTTCACAGCCTGGTATGTATAGGTGTTCACAGTTTGGTATCTACAGGAGGTGTTCACAGTAGGAGGTGTTCACGGTCTAATATCTATAGGAGGTGTTCACAGTCTGGTATCTTTCGGTGTTCACAGTCTGCTATCTATAGGCATCCGCAGTCTGCTATCTATAGAAGTTGTTCACAGTCTGGTATCTATATGAGGTGTTCACAGTCTGGTATCTATCGGAGGTGTTCACAGCCTGGTATCTATCGGAGGTGTTCACAGACTGGTATCTATAGGTGTTCACAGTCTGGTATTAATAGGAGGTGTTCACGGTCTGGTATCTATAGAAGGTGATCATAGTGGTCTCGACAGGAGATGTTCACAGTCTGCTATCTATAGGAGGTGTTCACAGTCTGCTATCTATAGGTGTTCACGGTCTGGTATGGATAGAAGGCGTTCACGGTCTGGTATCTATAGGAGATGTTCACACTGGTATCTACAGAAGATGTTCAGAGTCCGGTATCTCTCGGAGGTGTTCACAGTCGTAACCATAGGAGGTGTTCACGGTCTTTTATCCATAGAAGGTGTTCACAGACTGGTATCTAGAGGAGATGTTCACAGTCTGGTATCTATAGGTGTTCACAGTCTGGTATCTATAGGAGCTATTCACAGTCTGGTATCTATAGGAGGTGTTCACAGTGTGGTATCTGTAGGTGTTCACAGTCTGCTATCTGTAGGCATTCACAGTCTGGTATCTATAGAAGGTGTTCACTGTCCGGTATCTATAGGAAGTGTTCACAGTCTGGTATCTATATGTGTGCACAGCCTGATATCTACAGGAGGTGTTCACAGTCTGTTATCTATAGGTGTTCACAGTCTGGTATCTGTATGAGGTGTTCACAGACTGGTATCTATAGGAGGTGTTCACAGTCTGGTATCTATAGGAGGTGTTCACAGTTTGGTATCTAAAGGAGGTGTTCACAATCTGGTATATATAGAAGGTGTTCACAGTCTGGTATCTATAGAAGGTGTTCACTATGGTATCTATAGGTGTTCACAGTCTGCTATCTAGAGGCGTTCACAGTCTGGTATCTATAAAAGGTGTTCACAGTCTGGTATCTATATGAGGTGTTCACAGTCAGGTATCTATAGGTGTTCACACTCTGGTATCTACAGGAGGTGTTCACAGTCTGGTATCTATAGGTGTTCACAGTCTGGTATCTTTCGGTGTTCACAGTCTGCTATCTATAGGCATCCGCAGTCTGCTATCTATAGAAGTTGTTCACAGTCTGGTATCTATATGAGGTGTTCACAGTCTGGTATCTATCGGAGGTGTTCACAGTCAGGTATCTATCAGAGGTGTTCACAGTCTGGTGTCTATAGGTGTTCACAGTCTGGTATCCATAGGATGTGTTCACAGTCTGGTATCTATAGGAGGTGTTCACAGCCTGATATCTATCGGAGGTGTTCACAGTCTGGTATCTATAGGTGTTCACAGTCTGGTATCTATAGGAGGTGTTCACAGTCTGACATCTATAGGAGGTGTTCACAGTCTGCTATCTGTAGGAGGTGTTCACAGTCTAGTATCTTTCGAAGGTGTTCACAGTCTGGTATCTATAGGTGGTGTTCACAGTCTGGTATCTATAGCTGTTCACAGTCTGGTATCTATAAAAAGTGTTCACAGTCTGGTATCTATAGGAGGTGTTCACAGTCTGACATCTATAGGAGGTGTTCACAGTCTGCTATCTGTAGGAGGTGTTCACAGTCTAGTATCTTTCGAAGGTGTTCACAGTCTGGTATCTATAGGTGGTGTTCACAGTCTGGTATCTATAGCTGTTCACAGTCTGGTATCTATAAAAAGTGTTCACAGTCTGGTATCTACAGGAGGTGTTCACAGTAGGAGGTGTTCACGGTCTAATATCTATAGGAGGTGTTCACAGTCTGGTATCTATCGGAGGTGTTCACAGTCTGGTATCTATAGGAGGTGTTCACAGCCTGGTATCTATCGGAGGTGTTCACAGACTGGTATCTATAGGTGTTCACAGTCTGGTATTAATAGGAGGTGTTCACGGTCTGGTATCTATAGAAGGTGATCATAGTGGTCTCGACAGGAGATGTTCACAGTCTGCTATCTAGAGGAGGTGTTCACAGTCGTATCTATAGGAGGTGTTCACAGTCTGCTATCTATAGGTGTTCACGGTCTGGTATGGATAGAAGGCGTTCACGGTCTGGTATCTATAGGAGATGTTCACACTGGTATCTACAGAAGATGTTCAGAGTCCGGTATCTCTCGGAGGTGTTCACAGTCGTAACCATAGGAGGTGTTCACGGTCTTTTATCCATAGAAGGTGTTCACAGACTGGTATCTAGAGGAGATGTTCACAGTCTGGTATCTATAGGTGTTCACAGTCTGGTATCTATAGGAGGTATTCACAGTGTGGTATCTAGAGGAGGTGTTCACAGTCTGGTGTATATAGAAGGTATTCACAGTCTGGTATCTATAGGAGGTGTTCACAGTGTGGTATCTGTAGGTGTTCACAGTCTGCTATCTGTAGGCATTCACAGTCTGGTATCTATAGAAGGTGTTCACAGTCCGGTATCTACAGGAAGTGTTCACAGTCTGGTATCTATAGGTGTGCACAGCCTGATATCTACAGGAGGTGTTCACAGTCTGTTATCTATAGGTGTTCACAGTCTGGTATCTGTATGAGGTGTTCACAGACTGGTATCTATAGGAGGTGTTCACAGTCTGGCATTTAAAGGAGGTGTTCACAGTCTGGTATCTATCGGAGGTGTTCACAGTTTGGTATCTAAAGGAGGTGTTCACAGTCTGGTATATATAGAAGGTGTTCACAGTCTGGTATCTATACAAGGTGTTCACAGTCTGGTATCTATAGAAGGTGTTCACTATGGTATCTATAGGTGTTCACAGTCTGCTATCTAGAGGCGTTCACAGTCTGGTATCTATAAAAGGTGTTCACAGTCTGGTATCTATATGAGGTGTTCACAGTCTGGTATCTATAGGTGTTCACAGTCTGGTATCTACAGGAGGTGTTCACAGTCTGGTATCTATAGGTGTTCACAGTCTGGTATCTGTATGAGGTGTTCAAAGTCTGGTACCTATAGGAGGTGTTCACAGTCTGGTAACCATAGGAGATGTTCACAGTCTGACATCGATAGGAGGTGTTCACAGTCTGACATCTATAGGAGGTGTTCACAGTCTGCTATCTGTAGGAGGTGTTCACGGTCTAGTATCTTTCGAAGTTGTTCACAGTCTGGTATCTATATGAGGTGTTCACAGTCTGGTATCTATCGGAGGTGTTCACAGTCTGGTGTCTATAGGTGTTCACAGTCTGGTATCCATAGGATGTGTTCACAGTCTGGTATCTATAGGAGGTGTTCACAGCCTGGTATCCATCGGAGGTGTTCACAGTCTGGTATCTATAGGTGTTCACAGTCTGGTATCTATAGGAGGTGTTCACAGTCTGACATCTATAGGAGGTGTTCACAGTCTGCTATCTGTAGGAGGAGTTCACAGTCTAGTATCTTTCGAAGGTGTTCACAGTCTGGTATCTATAGGTGGTGTTCACAGTCTGGTATCTATAGCTGTTCACAGTCTGGTATCTATAAAAAGTGTTCAGAGTCTGGTATCTATAGGAGGTGTTCACAGCCTGGTATGTATAGGTGTTCACAGTCTGGTATCTACAGGAGGTGTTCACAGTAGGAGGTGTTCACGGTCTATTATCTATAGGAGGTGTTCACAGTCTGGTATCTATAGGTGGTGTTCACAGTCTGGTATCTTTCGGTGTTCACAGTCTGCTATCTATAGGCATCCGCAGTCTGCTATCTATAGAAGTTGTTCACAGTCTGGTATCTATATGAGGTGTTCACAGTCTGGTATCTATCGGAGGTGTTCACAGTCTGGTATCTATAGGAGGTGTTCACAGCCTGGTATCTATCGGAGGTGTTCACAGACTGGTATCTATAGGTGTTCACAGTCTGGTATTAATAGGAGGTGTTCACGGTCTGGTATCTATAGAAGGTGATCATAGTGGTCTCGACAGGAGATGTTCACAGTCTGCTATCTAGAGGAGGTGTTCACAGTCGTATCTATAGGAGGTGTTCACAGTCTGCTATCTATAGGTGTTCACGGTCTGGTGTGGATAGAAGGCGTTCACGGTCTGGTATCTATAGGAGATGTTCACACTGGTATCTACAGAAGATGTTCAGAGTCCGGTATCTCTCGGAGGTGTTCACAGTCGTAACCATAGGAGGTGTTCACGGTCTTTTATCCATAGAAGGTGTTCACAGACTGGTATCTAGAGGAGATGTTCACAGTCTGGTATCTATAGGTGTTCACAGTCTGGTATCTATAGGAGGTATTCACAGTGTGGTATCTAGAGGAGGTGTTCACAGTCTGGTGTATATAGAAGGTATTCACAGTCTGGTATCTATAGGAGGTGTTCACAGTGTGGTATCTGTAGGTGTTCACAGTCTGATATCTACAGGAGGTGTTCACAGTCTGTTATCAATAGGTGTTCACAGTCTGGTATCTGTATGAGGTGTTCACAGACTGGTATCTATAGGAGGTGTTCACAGTTTGGTATCTAAAGGAGGTGTTCACAGTTTGGTATCTATAGTAGGTGTTCACAGTCTGGTATTTAAAGGAGGTGTTCACAGTCTGGTATCTATAGGAGGTGTTCACAGTTTGGTATCTAAAGGAGGTGTTCACAGTCTGGCATATATAGAAGGTGTTCACAGTCTGGCATCTATAGAAGGTGTTCACTATGGTATCTATAGGTGTTCACAGTCTGCTATCTAGAGGCGTTCACAGTCTGGTATCTATAAAAGGTGTTCACAGTCTGGTATCTATAGGAGGTGTTCACAGTCTGGTATCTATAGGTGTTCACAGTCTGGTATATATAGAAGGTGCTCACAGTCTGGTCTCTATAGAAGGTGTTCACTCTGGTATCTATAGGTGTTCACAGTCTGGTATCTACAGGAGGTGTTCACAGTCTGGTATCTATAGGTGTTCACAGTCTGGTATCTGTATGAGGTGTTCAAAGTCTGGTACCTATAGGAGGTGTTCACAGTCTGGTAACCATAGGAGATGTTCACAGTCTGACATCGATAGGAGGTGTTCACAGTCTGCTATCTGTAGGAGGTGTTCACGGTCTAGTATCTTTCGAAGGTGTTCACAGTCTGGTATCTATAGGTGGTGTTCACAGTCTGGTATCTATAGGTGTTCACAGTCTGGTATCTATAGGAGTTTTCAGTCTGGTATCTATAAAAGGCGTTCACAGTCTGGTATCTAAAGGAGGTGTTCACAGTCTGGTATCTATAGAAGGTGTTCACAGTCTGGTAACTATAGGAGGTGTTCACAGTCTGGTATCTATAAGAGGTGTTCACAGTCTGGTATCTACAGGAGGTGTTCACAGTCTGGTATCGCTAGGTGTTCACAGTCTGGTATCTGTATGAGGTGTTCACAGTCTGCTATCTGTAGGAGGTGTTCACGGTCTAGTATCTATAGGAGGTGTTCACAGTCTGGTATCTGTAGGGCATGTTCACACTGGTATCTATAGAAGGTGTTCATCGTTTGGTATCTATAGGAGGTGTTCACAGTCTCGTAACCATAGGAGATGTTCACAGTCTGAAATCAAGATGAGGTGTTCACAGTCTGGTATCTATAGGAGGTGTTCACAGTCTGGTGTATATAGAAGGTATTCACAGTCTGGTATCTATAGGAGGTGTTCACAGTGTGGTATCGCTAGGTGTTCACAGTCTGGTATCTGTATGAGGTGTTCACAGTCTGCTATCTGTAGACATTCACAGTCTGGTATCTATAGAAGGTGTTCACAGTCCGGTATCTATAGGAGGTGTTCACAGTCTGGTATCTATAGGTGTTCACAGCCTGGTATCTACAGGAGGTGTTCACAGTCTGTTATCTATAGGTGTTCACAGTCTGGTATCTGTATGAGGTGTTCACAGTCTGGTATCTATAGGAGGTGTTCACAGTTTGGTATCTAAAGGAGGTGTTCACAGTCTGGTATATATAGGTGTTCACAGCCTGGTATCTACAGGAGGTGTTCACAGTCTGTTATCTATAGGTGTTCACAGTCTGGTATCTGTATGAGGTGTTCACAGTCTGGTATCTGTATGAGGTGTTCACAGTCTGGTATCTATAGGAGGTGTTCACAGTTTGGTATCTAAAGGAGGTGTTCACAGTCTGGTATCTATAGAAGGTGTTCACTCTGGTATCTATAGGTGTTCACAGTCTGGTATCTATAGAAGGTGTTCACTCTGGTATATAGGTGTTCACAGTCTGGTATCTATAGAAGGTGTTCACTCTGGTATCTATCGGTGTTCACAGTCTGGTATCTATAGGTGTTCACAGTCTGGTATCTATAAAAGGTATTCACAGTCTGGTATCTCTATGAGGTGTTCGCAGTCTGGTATCTATAGGTGTTCACAGTCTGGTATCTATAAAAGGTGTTCACAGTCTGGTATCTCTATGAGGTGTTCACAGTCTGGTATCTATAGGTGTTCACAGTCTGGTATCTACAGGAGGTGTTCACAGTCTGGTATCTATAGGTGTTCACAGTCTGGTATCTGTATGAGGTGTTCAAAGTCTGGTACCTATAGGAGGTGTTCACAGTCTGGTAACCATAGGAGATGTTCACAGTCTGACATCGATAGGAGGTGTTCACAGTCTGCTATCTGTAGGAGGTGTTCACGGTCTAGTATCTTTCGAAGGTGTTCACAGTCTGGTATCTATAGGTGGTGTTCACAGTCTGGTATCTATAGGTGTTCACAGTCTGGTATCTATAAAAGGCGTTCACAGTCTGGTATCTAAAGGAGGTGTTCACAGTCTGGTATCTATAGAAGGTGTTTACAGTCTGGTAACTATGGGAGGTGTTCACAGTCTGGTATCTATAGGAGGTGTTCACAGTCTGGTATCTACAGGAGGTGTTCACAGTCTGGTATCGCTAGGTGTTCACAGTCTGGTATCTGTATGAGGTGTTCACAGTCTACTATCTGTAGGAGGTGTTCACGGTCTAGTATCTATAGGAGGTGTTCACAGTCTGGTATCTATAGGAGATGTTCACACTGGTATCTATAGAATGTGTTCATAGTTTGGTATCTATAGGAGGTGTTCACAGTTTGGTATGTATAGGTGGTGTTCACAGTCTGGTATCTATAGGTGTTCATGGTCTGGTATCTATAGAAGGTGTTCACAGTCTGATATCTATCGGACGTGTTCACAGTCTGGTATCTATAGGTGTTCACAGTCTGGTATCTATAGGTGTTCACGGTCTGGTATCTATAGAAGGTGTTCACAATCTGGTATCTATAGGAGGTGTTCACAGTCTGGTATCTATAGGTGTTCACAGTCTTGTATCTATAGGAGGTGTTCACAGTCTGGTATCGAAAGGAGGTGTTCACATTCTGGTATCTATAGGAAATGTTCACACTGGTATCTATAGAAGGTGTTCATAGTCTGGTATCTATAGGTGTTCACAGTCTGGTAACCATAGGACATGTTCACAGTCTTGTATCTATAGGAGGTGTTCACAGTCTGGTATCTAAAGGAGGTGTTCACAGTCTGATATCTAGAGGTGCTCATAGTCTTGTATCTGTAGGTGTTCACAGTCTGCTATCTATAGGTGTTCACAGTCTGGTATCTATAGGAGGTGTTCACACTCTGGTATCTATAGGAGGTGTTCACACTCTGGTATCTATAGGAGATGTTCACAGTCTGGTATCTATAGGTGTTCACAGTCTGCTATCTATAGGCGTTCAGAGTCTGGTATCTATAGGAGGTGTTCACGGTCTGGGATCTATAGAAGGTGATCATAGTCTGGTCTCTACAGGAGATGTTCACAGTCTGCTATCTAGAGGAGGTGTTCACGGTCTGGTATCAAAAGAAAGTGTTCACAGTCTGGTATCTACAGGAGGTGTTCACAGTCTGGTATCTATAGGTGTTCACAGTCTGGTATCTGTATGAGGTGTTCAAAGTCTGGTACCTATAGGAGGTGTTCACAGTCTGGTAATCATAGGAGATGTTCACAGTCTGACATCGATAGGAGGTGTTCACAGTCTGCTATCTGTAGGAGGTGTTCACGGTCTAGTATCTTTAGAAGGTGTTCACAGTCTGGTATCTATAGGTGGTGTTCACAGTCTGGTATCTATGGGTGTTCACAGTCTGGTATCTATAGGTGTTCACAGTCTGGTATCTATAAAAGGCGTTCACAGTCTGGTATCTGTATGAGGTGTTCACAGTCTGCTATCTGTAGGACGTGTTCACGGTCTAGTATCTATAGGAGGTGTTCACAGTCACGTAGCCATAGGAGATGTTCACAGTCTGAAATCAAGACGAGGTGTTCACAGTCTGGTATCTATAGGAGGTGTTCACTGTCTGGTATCTATAGGAGGTGTTCACAGTTTGGTATGTATAGGTGGTGTTCACAGTCTGGTATCTATCGGTGTTTACAGTGTGGTATCTATAGGTGTTCACGGTCTGGTATCTATAGAAGGTGTTCACAGTCTGGTATCTATCGGACGTGTTCACAGTCTGGTATCTATAGGTGTTCACAGTCTGGTATCTATAGGTGTTCACGGTCTGGTATCTATAGAAGGTGTTCACAGTCTGGTATCTATAGGAGGTGTTCACAGTCTGGTATCTATAGGTGTTCACAGTCTGGTATCTATAGGTGTTCACAGTCTGGTATCGAAAGGAGGTGTTCACATTCTGGTATCTATAGGAGATGTTCACACTGGTATCTATAGGAGGTGTTCACAGTCTGGTATCTATAGATGTTCACACTGGTATCTATAGAAGATGTTCATAGTCTGGTATCTATAGTAGGTGTTCACAGTCTGGTAACCATAGGAGATGTTCACAGTCTGAAATCTATAGTTGGTGTTCACAGTCTGCTAACTGTAGTAGGTGTTCACGGTCTAGTATCTATAGCAGGTGTTCACATTTGTGGTATATATAGGTGTTCACAGTCTGGTATCTAAAGGAAGTGTTCACAGTCTGGTATCTATAGGTGTTCACAGTCTGGTATCTGGAGGAGGTGTTCACAGTCTGGTATCTATAGGAGGTGTTCACAGTCTGGTATCTATAGATGTTCACACTGGTATCTATAGAAGATGTTCACAGTCTGGTATCTATAGTAGGTGTTCACAGTCTGGTAACCATAGGAGATGTTCACAGTCTGAAATCTATAGGAGGTGTTCACAGTCTGCTAACTGTAGTCGGTGTTCACAGTCTGGTATCTATAGCAGGTGTTCACATTCTGGTATATATAGGTGTTCACAGTCTGGTATCTAAAGGAAGTGTTCACAGTCTGGTATCGATAGGTGTTCACAGTCTGGTATCTATAGGTGTTCACAGTCTGGTATCTATAGGAGGTGTTCACAGTCTGGTATCTATAGGTGTTCACAGTCTGGTATCTATAGGAGGTGTTCGCAGTATGGTATCTATAGGTGTTCACGGTATGGTATCTATAGGTGTTCACAGTCTGCTATCTATAGGCGTTCACAGTCTGGTATCTATAGAAGGTGTTCACAGTCTGGTATCTATAGGAGGTGTTCACAGTCTGGTATCTATAGGAGGTGTTCACAGTCTGGTATCTATAGGTGTTCACAGTCTGGTATCTAGGAGGTGTTCTCAGTCTGGTATCTATAGGTGTTCACAGTCTGGTATCTAGGAGGTGTTCTCAGTCTGGTATCTATGGGTGTTCACAGTCTGGTATCTAGGAGGTGTTCTCAGTCTGGTATCTATAGTTGTTCACAGTCTGGTACCTACAGGAGGTGTTCACAGTCTGGTATCTATAGGAGGTGTTCACAGTCTGGTATCTAAAGGCGTTCACAGTCTCGTATCGATAGAAGGTGTTCACAGTCTGGTCTCTATAGGTGTTCACAGTCTGCTATCTCTAGGTATTCACAGTCTGATATCTATAGGTGTTCACAGTCTGGTATCTGTATGAGGTGTTCAAAGTCTGATATCTATAGGTGTTCACAGTATGGTATCTATAGGTGTTCACAGTCTGGTATCTATAGGAGGTGTTCACAGTCTGGTATCTATAAGTGTTCACAGTCTGGTATCTGTATGAGGTGTTCAAAGTCTGGTACCTATAGGAGGTGTTCACAGTCTGGTAACCATAGGAGATGTTCACAGTCTGACATCTATAGGAGATGTTCACAGTCTGCTATCTGTAGGAGGTGTTCACAGTCTGGCATCTATAGGTGGTGTTCACAGTCTGGTATCTTTAGGTGTTCACAGTCTGGTATCTATAAAAGGTGTTCACAGTCTGGTATCTAAAGGAGGTGTTCACAGTCTGCTATCTATAGGCGTTCACAGTCTGCTATCTATAGAAGGTGTTCACAGTCTGGTATCTATAAGAGGTGTTCACATTCTGGTATCTATCGGAGGTGTTCACAGTCAGGTATCTATCGGAGGTGTTCACAGTCTGGTATCTATAGGTGTTCACAGTCTGGTATCTATAGGAGGTGTTCACAGTCTGGTATCTATAGGAGGTGTTCACAGTCTGGTATCTATCGGAGGTGTTCACAGTCTGGTATCTATAGAAGATGACAGTCTGGTATCTATAGGAGGTGTTCACAGTCTGGTATCTATAGGAGGTGTTCACGGTCTGGTATCTATAGGAGGTGATCATAGTCTGGTCTCTCCAGGAGATGTTCACAGTCTGCTATCTAGAGGAGGTGTTCACGGTCTGGTATCTATAGGGGATGTTCACACTGGTGTCTATTGGAGATGTTCATAGTCTGGTATCTCTAGGAGGTGTTCACAGTCGTAACCATAGGAGGTGTTCACGGTCTATTATCTATAGAAGGTGTTCACAGTCTGGTATCTATAGGAGATGTTCACAGTCTGGTATCTCTAGGTGTTCACAGTCTGGTATCTATAGGAGGTATTCACAGTGTGGTATCTAGAGGAGGTGTTCACAGTCTGGTGTATATAGAAGGTATTCTCAGTCTGGTATCTATAGGAGGTGTTCACAGTGTGGTATCTATAGGTGTTCACGGTCGGCTATCTGTAGGCATTCACAGTCTGGTATCTATAGAAGGGGTTCACAGTCTGGTATCTATAGTTGTGCACAGTCTGGTATCTACAGGAGGTGTTCACAGTCTGTTATCTATAGGTGTTCACAGTCTGGTATCTGTATGAGGGGTTCACAGTCTGGTATCTATAGGAGGTGTTCACAGTCTAGTATTTAAAGGAGGTGTTCACAGTCTGGTATCTATAGGAGGTGTTCACAGTTTGGTATCTAAAGGAGGTGTTCACAGTCTGGTATCTATAGGAGGTGTTCACAGTCTGGTATCTATAGGAGGTGTTCACTGGTATCTATAGGTGTTCACAGTCTGCTATCTAGAGGCGTTCACAGTCTGGTATCTATAAAAGGTGTTCACCGTCTGGTATCTATATGAGGTGTCCACAGTCTGGTATCTGTGGAGGTGTTCACAGTGGTATCTATAGGTGTTCACAGTCTGCTATCTATAGGTGTTCACAGTCTGGTATCTGTAGGAGGTGTTCACAGTCTAGTATCTTTCGAAGGTGTTCACAGTCTGGTATCTGTAGGTGGTGTTCACAGTCTGGTATCTATAGGTGGTGTTCACAGTCTGGTATCTATAGCTGTTCACAGTCTGGTATCTATAAAAGGTGTTCACAGTCTGGTATCTAAAGGAGGTGTTCACAGTCTGGTATCTACAGGAGGTGTTCACAGTCTGACATCTATAGGAGGTGTTCACAGTCTGCAATCTGTAGGAGGTGTTCACAGTCTAGTATCTTTCGAAGGTGTTCACAGTCTGGCATCTATAGGTGGTGTTCACAGTCTGGTATCTATAGCTGTTCACAGTCTGGTATATATAAAAAGTGTTCACAGTCTGGTATCTAAAGGAGGTGTTCACAGTCTGGTATCTATAGGAGGTGTTCACAGCCTGGTATCTATAGCTGTTCACAGTCTGGTATATATAAAAAGTGTTCACAGTCTGGTATCTAAAGGAGGTGTTCACAGTCTGGTATCTACAGGAGGTGTTCACAGTCTGACATCTATAGGAGGTGTTCACAGTCTGCAATCTGTAGGAGGTGTTCACAGTCTAGTATCTTTCGAAGGTGTTCACAGTCTGGCATCTATAGGTGGTGTTCACAGTCTGGTATCTATAGCTGTTCACAGTCTGGTATATATAAAAAGTGTTCACAGTCTGGTATCTAAAGGAGGTGTTCACAGTCTGGTAACTATAGGAGGTGTTCACAGCCTGGTATCTATAGGTGTTCACAGTCTGGTATCTACAGGAGGTGTTCACAGTAGGAGGTGTTCACGGTCTAATATCTATAGGAGGTGTTCACAGTCTGGTATCTATAGGTGGTGTTCACAGTCTGGTATCTTTCGGTGTTCACAGTCTGCTATCTATAGGCATCCGCAGTCTGCTATCTATAGAAGTTGTTCACAGTCTGGTATCTATATGAGGTGTTCACAGTCTGGTATCTATAGGCATCCGCAGTCTGCTATCTATAGAAGTTGTTCACAGTCTGGTATCTATATGAGGTGTTCACAGTCTGGTATCTATCGGAGGTGTTCACAGTCAGGTATCTATCAGAGGTGTTCACAGTCTGGTGTCTATAGGTGTTCACAGTCTGGTATCCATAGGATGTGTTCACAGTCTGGTATCTATAGGAGGTGTTCACAGCCTGGTATCTATCGGAGGTGTTCACAGTCTGGTATCTATAGGTGTTCACAGTCTGTTATCTATAGGAGGTGTTCACAGTCTGACATCTATAGGAGGTGTTCACAGTCTGCTCTCTGTAGGAGGTGTTCACAGTCTAGTATCTTTCGAAGGTGTTCACAGTCTGGTATCTATAGGTGGTGTTCACAGTCTGGTATCTATAGCTGTTCACATTCTGGTATCTATAAAAAGTGTTCAGAGTCTGGTATCTATAGGAGGTGTTCACAGCCTGGTATGTATAGGTGTTCACAGTCTGGTATCTACAGGAGGTGTTCACAGTAGGAGGTGTTCACGGTCTAATACCTATAGGAGGTGTTCACAGTCTGGTATCTTTCGGTGTTCACAGTCTGCTATCTATAGGCATCCGCAGTCTGCTATCTATAGAAGTTGTTCACAGTCTGGTATCTATATGAGGTGTTCACAGTCTGGTATCTATCGGAGGTGTTCACAGTCTGGTATCTATAGGAGGTGTTCACAGCCTGGTATCTATCGGAGGTGTTCACAGACTGGTATCTATAGGTGTTCACAGTCTGGTATTAATAGGAGGTGTTCACGGTCTGGTATCTATAGAAGGTGATCATAGTGGTCTCGACAGGAGATGTTCACAGTCTGCTATCTATAGGAGGTGTTCACAGTCTGCTATCTATAGGTGTTCACGGTCTGGTATGGATAGAAGGCGTTCACGGTCTGGTATCTATAGGAGATGTTCACACTGGTATCTACAGAAGATGTTCAGAGTCCGGTATCTCTCGGAGGTGTTCACAGTCGTAACCATAGGAGGTGTTCACGGTCTTTTATCCATAGAAGGTGTTCACAGACTGGTATCTAGAGGAGATGTTCACAGTCTGGTATCTATAGGTGTTCACAGTCTGGTATCTATAGGAGCTATTCACAGTCTGGTATCTATAGGAGGTGTTCACAGTGTGGTATCTGTAGGTGTTCACAGTCTGCTATCTGTAGGCATTCACAGTCTGGTATCTATAGAAGGTGTTCACTGTCCGGTATCTATAGGAAGTGTTCACAGTCTGGTATCTATAGGTGTGCACAGCCTGATATCTACAGGAGGTGTTCACAGTCTGTTATCTATAGGTGTTCACAGTCTGGTATCTGTATGAGGTGTTCACAGTCTGGTATCTATAGGAGGTGTTCACAGTCTGGTATCTATAGGAGGTGTTCACAGTTTGGTATCTAAAGGAGGTGTTCACAATCTGGTATATATAGAAGGTGTTCACAGTCTGGTATCTATAGAAGGTGTTCACTATGGTATCTATAGGTGTTCACAGTCTGCTATCTAGAGGCGTTCACAGTCTGGTATCTATAAAAGGTGTTCACAGTCTGGTATCTATATGAGGTGTTCACAGTCAGGTATCTATAGGTGTTCACACTCTGGTATCTACAGGAGGTGTTCACAGTCTGGTATCTATAGGTGTTCACAGTCTGGTATCTTTCGGTGTTCACAGTCTGCTATCTATAGGCATCCGCAGTCTGCTATCTATAGAAGTTGTTCACAGTCTGGTATCTATATGAGGTGTTCACAGTCTGGTATCTATCGGAGGTGTTCACAGTCTGGTATCTATCAGAGGTGTTCACAGTCTGGTGTCTATAGGTGTTCACAGTCTGGTATCCATAGGATGTGTTCACAGTCTGGTATCTATAGGAGGTGTTCACAGCCTGATATCTATCGGAGGTGTTCACAGTCTGGTATCTATAGGTGTTCACAGTCTGGTATCTATAGGAGGTGTTCACAGTCTGACATCTATAGGAGGTGTTCACAGTCTGCTATCTGTAGGAGGTGTTCACAGTCTAGTATCTTTCGAAGGTGTTCACAGTCTGGTATCTATAGGTGGTGTTCACAGTCTGGTATCTATAGCTGTTCACAGTCTGGTATCTATAAAAAGTGTTCACAGTCTGGTATCTATAGGAGGTGTTCACAGTCTGACATCTATAGGAGGTGTTCACAGTCTGCTATCTGTAGGAGGTGTTCACAGTCTAGTATCTTTCGAAGGTGTTCACAGTCTGGTATCTATAGGTGGTGTTCACAGTCTGGTATCTATAGCTGTTCACAGTCTGGTATCTATAAAAAGTGTTCACAGTCTGGTATCTACAGGAGGTGTTCACAGTAGGAGGTGTTCACGGTCTAATATCTATAGGAGGTGTTCACAGTCTGGTATCTATAGGTGGTGTTCACAGTCTGGTATCTTTCGGTGTTCACAGTCTGCTATCTATAGGCTTCCGCAGTCTGCTATCTATAGAAGTTGTTCACAGTCTGGTATCTATATGAGGTGTTCACAGTCTGGTATCTATCGGAGGTGTTCACAGTCTGGTATCTATAGGAGGTGTTCACAGCCTGGTATCTATCGGAGGTGTTCACAGACTGGTATCTATAGGTGTTCACAGTCTGGTATTAATAGGAGGTGTTCACGGTCTGGTATCTATAGAAGGTGATCATAGTGGTCTCGACAGGAGATGTTCACAGTCTGCTATCTAGAGGAGGTGTTCACAGTCGTATCTATAGGAGGTGTTCACAGTCTGCTATCTATAGGTGTTCACGGTCTGGTATGGATAGAAGGCGTTCACGGTCTGGTATCTATAGGAGATGTTCACACTGGTATCTACAGAAGATGTTCAGAGTCCGGTATCTCTCGGAGGTGTTCACAGTCGTAACCATAGGAGGTGTTCACGGTCTTTTATCCATAGAAGGTGTTCACAGACTGGTATCTAGAGGAGATGTTCACAGTCTGGTATCTATAGGTGTTCACAGTCTGGTATCTATAGGAGGTATTCACAGTGTGGTATCTAGAGGAGGTGTTCACAGTCTGGTGTATATAGAAGGTGTTCACAGTCTGGTGTATATAGAAGGTATTCACAGTCTGGTATCTATAGGAGGTGTTCACAGTGTGGTATCTGTAGGTGTTCACAGTCTGCTATCTGTAGGCATTCACAGTCTGGTATCTATAGAAGGTGTTCACAGTCCGGTATCTATAGGAAGTGTTCACAGTCTGGTATCTATAGGTGTGCACAGCCTGATATCTACAGGAGGTGTTCACAGTCTGTTATCTATAGGTGTTCACAGTCTGGTATCTGTATGAGGTGTTCACAGACTGGTATCTATAGGAGGTGTTCACAGTCTGGCATTTAAAGGAGGTGTTCACAGTCTGGTATCTATCGGAGGTGTTCACAGTTTGGTATCTAAAGGAGGTGTTCACAGTCTGGTATATATAGAAGGTGTTCACAGTCTGGTATCTATACAAGGTGTTCACAGTCTGGTATCTATAGAAGGTGTTCACTATGGTATCTATAGGTGTTCACAGTCTGCTATCTAGAGGCGTTCACAGTCTGGTATCTATAAAAGGTGTTCACAGTCTGGTATCTATATGAGGTGTTCACAGTCTGGTATCTATAGGTGTTCACAGTCTGGTATCTACAGGAGGTGTTCACAGTCTGGTATCTATAGGTGTTCACAGTCTGGTATCTGTATGAGGTGTTCAAAGTCTGGTACCTATAGGAGGTGTTCACAGTCTGGTAACCATAGGAGATGTTCACAGTCTGACATCGATAGGAGGTGTTCACAGTCTGACATCTATAGGAGGTGTTCACAGTCTGCTATCTGTAGGAGGTGTTCACGGTCTAGTATCTTTCGAAGTTGTTCACAGTCTGGTATCTATATGAGGTGTTCACAGTCTGGTATCTATCGGAGGTGTTCACAGTCTGGTGTCTATAGGTGTTCACAGTCTGGTATCCATAGGATGTGTTCACAGTCTGGTATCTATAGGAGGTGTTCACAGCCTGGTATCCATCGGAGGTGTTCACAGTCTGGTATCTATAGGTGTTCACAGTCTGGTATCTATAGGAGGTGTTCACAGTCTGACATCTATAGGAGGTGTTCACAGTCTGCTATCTGTAGGAGGAGTTCACAGTCTAGTATCTTTCGAAGGTGTTCACAGTCTGGTATCTATAGGTGGTGTTCACAGTCTGGTATCTATAGCTGTTCACAGTCTGGTATCTATAAAAAGTGTTCAGAGTCTGGTATCTATAGGAGGTGTTCACAGCCTGGTATGTATAGGTGTTCACAGTCTGGTATCTACAGGAGGTGTTCACAGTAGGAGGTGTTCACGGTCTAATATCTATAGGAGGTGTTCACAGTCTGGTATCTATAGGTGGTGTTCACAGTCTGGTATCTTTCGGTGTTCACAGTCTGCTATCTATAGGCATCCGCAGTCTGCTATCTATAGAAGTTGTTTACAGTCTGGTATCTATATGAGGTGTTCACAGTCTGGTATCTATCGGAGGTGTTCACAGTCTGGTATCTATAGGAGGTGTTCACAGCCTGGTATCTATCGGAGGTGTTCACAGACTGGTATCTATAGGTGTTCACAGTCTGGTATTAATAGGAGGTGTTCACGGTCTGGTATCTATAGAAGGTGATCATAGTGGTCTCGACAGGAGATGTTCACAGTCTGCTATCTAGAGGAGGTGTTCACAGTCGTATCTATAGGAGGTGTTCACAGTCTGCTATCAAGAGGTGTTCACGGTCTGGTGTGGATAGAAGGCGTTCACGGTCTGGTATCTATAGGAGATGTTCACACTGGTATCTACAGAAGATGTTCAGAGTCCGGTATCTCTCGGAGGTGTTCACAGTCGTAACCATAGGAGGTGTTCACGGTCTTTTATCCATAGAAGGTGTTCACAGACTGGTATCTAGAGGAGATGTTCACAGTCTGGTATCTATAGGTGTTCACAGTCTGGTATCTATAGGAGGTATTCACAGTGTGGTATCTAGAGGAGGTGTTCACAGTCTGGTGTATATAGAAGGTATTCACAGTCTGGTATCTATAGGAGGTGTTCACAGTGTGGTATCTGTAGGTGTTCACAGTCTGCTATCTGTAGGCATTCACAGTCTGGTATCTATAGAAGGTGTTCACAGTCCGGTATCTATAGGAAGTGTTCACAGTCTGGTATCTAGAGGTGTGCACAGCCTGATATCTACAGGAGGTGTTCACAGTCTGTTATCTATAGGTGTTCACAGTCTGGTATCTGTATGAGGTGTTCACAGACTGGTATCTATAGGAGGTGTTCACAGTTTGGTATCTAAAGGAGGTGTTCACAGTTTGGTATCTATAGTAGGTGTTCACAGTCTGGTATTTAAAGGAGGTGTTCACAGTCTGGTATCTATAGGAGGTGTTCACAGTTTGGTATCTAAAGGAGGTGTTCACAGTCTGGTATATATAGAAGGTGTTCACAGTCTGGCATCTATAGAAGGTGTTCACTATGGTATCTATAGGTGTTCACAGTCTGCTATCTAGAGGCGTTCACAGTCTGGTATCTATAAAACGTGTTCACAGTCTGGTATCTATAGGAGGTGTTCACAGTCTGGTATCTATAGGTGTTCACAGTCTGGTATATATAGAAGGTGCTCACAGTCTGGTCTCTATAGAAGGTGTTCACTCTGGTATCTATAGGTGTTCACAGTCTGGTATCTACAGGAGGTGTTCACAGTCTGGTATCTATAGGTGTTCACAGTCTGGTATCTGTATGAGGTGTTCAAAGTCTGGTACCTATAGGAGGTGTTCACAGTCTGGTAACCATAGGAGATGTTCACAGTCTGACATCGATAGGAGGTGTTCACAGTCTGCTATCTGTAGGAGGTGTTCACGGTCTAGTATCTTTCGAAGGTGTTCACAGTCTGGTATCTATAGGTGGTGTTCACAGTCTGGTATCTATAGGTGTTCACAGTCTGGTATCTATAGGAGTTTTCAGTCTGGTATCTATAAAAGGCGTTCACAGTCTGGTATCTAAAGGAGGTGTTCACAGTCTGGTATCTATAGAAGGTGTTCACAGTCTGGTAACTATAGGAGGTGTTCACAGTCTGGTATCTATAAGAGGTGTTCACAGTCTGGTATCTACAGGAGGTGTTCACAGTCTGGTATCGCTAGGTGTTCACAGTCTGGTATCTGTATGAGGTGTTCACAGTCTGCTATCTGTAGGAGGTGTTCACGGTCTAGTATCTATAGGAGGTGTTCACAGTCTGGTATCTGTAGGGCATGTTCACACTGGTATCTATAGAAGGTGTTCATCGTTTGGTATCTATAGGAGGTGTTCACAGTCTCGTAACCATAGGAGATGTTCACAGTCTGAAATCAAGATGAGGTGTTCACAGTCTGGTATCTATAGGAGGTGTTCACAGTCTGGTGTATATAGAAGGTATTCACAGTCTGGTATCTATAGGAGGTGTTCACAGTGTGGTATCGCTAGGTGTTCACAGTCTGGTATCTGTATGAGGTGTTCACAGTCTGCTATCTGTAGGCATTCACAGTCTGGTATCTATAGAAGGTGTTCACAGTCCGGTATCTATAGGAGGTGTTCACAGTCTGGTATCTATAGGTGTTCACAGCCTGGTATCTACAGGAGGTGTTCACAGTCTGTTATCTATAGGTGTTCACAGTCTGGTATCTGTATGAGGTGTTCACAGTCTGGTATCTATAGGAGGTGTTCACAGTTTGGTATCTAAAGGAGGTGTTCACAGTCTGGTATATATAGGTGTTCACAGCCTGGTATCTACAGGAGGTGTTCACAGTCTGTTATCTATAGGTGTTCACAGTCTGGTATCTGTATGAGGTGTTCACAGTCTGGTATCTGTATGAGGTGTTCACAGTCTGGTATCTATAGGAGGTGTTCACAGTTTGGTATCTAAAGGAGGTGTTCACAGTCTGGTATCTATAGAAGGTGTTCACTCTGGTATCTATAGGTGTTCACAGTCTGGTATCTATAGAAGGTGTTCACTCTGGTATATATAGGTGTTCACAGTCTGGTATCTATAGAAGGTGTTCACTCTGGTATCTATCGGTGTTCACAGTCTGGTATCTATAGGTGTTCACAGTCTGGTATCTATAAAAGGTGTTCACAGTCTGGTATCTCTATGAGGTGTTCACAGTCTGGTATCTATAGGTGTTCACAGTCTGGTATCTATAAAAGGTGTTCACAGTCTGGTATCTCTATGAGGTGTTCACAGTCTGGTATCTATAGGTGTTCACAGTCTGGTATCTACAGGAGGTGTTCACAGTCTGGTATCTATAGGTGTTCACAGTCTGGTATCTGTATGAGGTGTTCAAAGTCTGGTACCTATAGGAGGTGTTCACAGTCTGGTAACCATAGGAGATGTTCACAGTCTGACATCGATAGGAGGTGTTCACAGTCTGCTATCTGTAGGAGGTGTTCACGGTCTAGTATCTTTCGAAGGTGTTCACAGTCTGGTATCTATAGGTGGTGTTCACAGTCTGGTATCTATAGGTGTTCACAGTCTGGTATCTATAAAAGGCGTTCACAGTCTGGTATCTAAAGGAGGTGTTCACAGTCTGGTATCTATAGAAGGTGTTTACAGTCTGGTAACTATAGGAGGTGTTCACGGTCTAGTATCTATAGGAGGTGTTCACAGTCTGGTATCTACAGGAGATGTTCACACTGGTATCTATAGAATGTGTTCATAGTTTGGTATCTATAGGAGGTGTTCACAGTCTGGTATCTATAGGAGGTGTTCACAGTCTGCTATCTATAGGAGGTGTTCACAGTCTGGTATCTATAGGAGATGTTCACACTGGTATCTATAGAATGTGAACATAGTTTGGTATCTATAGGAGGTGTTCACAGTCTGGTATCTATAGGAGGTGTTCACAGTTTGGTATGTATAGGTGGTGTTCACAGTCTGGTATCTATAGGTGTTCATGGTCTGGTATCTATAGAAGGTGTTCACAGTCTGATATCTATCGGACGTGTTCACAGTCTGGTATATAGAGGTGTTCACAGTCTGGTATCTATAGGTGTTCACGGTCTGGTATCTATAGAAGGTGTTCACAATCTGGTATCTATAGGAGGTGTTCACAGTCTGGTATCTATAGGTGTTCACAGTCTTGTATCTATAGGAGGTGTTCACAGTCTGGTATCGAAAGGAGGTGTTCACATTCTGGTATCTATAGGAAATGTTCACACTGGTATCTATAGAAGGTGTTCATAGTCTGGTATCTATAGGTGTTCACAGTCTGGTAACCATAGGACATGTTCACAGTCTTGTATCTATAGGAGGTGTTCACAGTCTGGTATCTAAAGGAGGTGTTCACAGTCTGATATCTAGAGGTGCTCATAGTCTTGTATCTGTAGGTGTTCACAGTCTGCTATCTATAGGTGTTCACAGTCTGGTATCTATAGGAGGTGTTCACACTCTGGTATCTATAGGAGGTGTTCACACTCTGGTATCTATAGGAGATGTTCACAGTCTGGCATCTATAGAAGGTGTTCACTATGGTATCTATAGGTGTTCACAGTCTGCTATCTAGAGGCGTTCACAGTCTGGTATCTATAAAAGGTGTTCACAGTCTGGTATCTATAGGAGGTGTTCACAGTCTGGTATCTATAGGTGTTCACAGTCTGGTATATATAGAAGGTGCTCACAGTCTGGTCTCTATAGAAGGTGTTCACTCTGGTATCTATAGGTGTTCACAGTCTGGTATCTACAGGAGGTGTTCACAGTCTGGTATCTATAGGTGTTCACAGTCTGGTATCTGTATGAGGTGTTCAAAGTCTGGTACCTATAGGAGGTGTTCACAGTCTGGTAACCATAGGAGATGTTCACAGTCTGACATCGATAGGAGGTGTTCACTGTCTGCTATCTGTAGGAGGTGTTCACGGTCTAGTATCTTTCGAAGGTGTTCACAGTCTGGTATCTATAGGTGGTGTTCACAGTCTGGTATCTATAGGTGTTCACAGTCTGGTATCTATAGGAGTTTTCAGTCTGGTATCTATAAAAGGCGTTCACAGTCTGGTATCTAAAGGAGGTGTTCACAGTCTGGTATCTATAGAAGGTGTTCACAGTCTGGTAACTATAGGAGGTGTTCACAGTCTGGTATCTATAAGAGGTGTTCACAGTCTGGTATCTACAGGAGGTGTTCACAGTCTGGTATCCCTAGGTGTTCACAGTCTGGTATCTGTATGAGGTGTTCACAGTCTGCTATCTGTAGGAGGTGTTCACGGTCTAGTATCTATAGGAGGTGTTCACAGTCTGGTATCTGTAGGGCATGTTCACACTGGTATCTATAGAAGGTGTTCATCGTTTGGTATCTATAGGAGGTGTTCACAGTCTCGTAACCATAGGAGATGTTCACAGTCTGGTATCTATAGGTGTTCACAGTCTGGTATCTATAGGAGGTATTCACAGTGTGGTATCTAGAGGAGGTGTTCACAGTCTGGTGTATATAGAAGGTATTCACAGTCTGGTATCTATAGGAGGTCTTCACAGTGTGGTATCTGTAGGTGTTCACAGTCTGCTATCTGTAGGCATTCACAGTCTGGTATCTATAGAAGGTGTTCACAGTCCGGTATCTATAGGAAGTGTTCACAGTCTGGTATCTATAGGTGTGCACAGCCTGATATCTACAGGAGGTGTTCACAGTCTGTTATCTATAGGTGTTCACAGTCTGGTATCTGTATGAGGTGTTCACAGACTGGTATCTATAGGAGGTGTTCACAGTCTGGCATTTAAAGGAGGTGTTCACAGTCTGGTATCTATCGGAGGTGTTCACAGTTTGGTATCTAAAGGAGGTGTTCACAGTCTGGTATATATAGAAGGTGTTCACAGTCTGGTATCTATACAAGGTGTTCACAGTCTGGTATCTATAGAAGGTGTTCACTATGGTATCTATAGGTGTTCACAGTCTGCTATCTAGAGGCGTTCACAGTCTGGTATCTATAAAAGGTGTTCACAGTCTGGTATCTATATGAGGTGTTCACAGTCTGGTATCTATAGGTGTTCACAGTCTGGTATCTACAGGAGGTGTTCACAGTCTGGTATCTATAGGTGTTCACAGTCTGGTATCTGTATGAGGTGTTCAAAGTCTGGTACCTATAGGAGGTGTTCACAGTCTGGTAACCATAGGAGATGTTCACAGTCTGACATCGATAGGAGGTGTTCACAGTCTGACATCTATAGGAGGTGTTCACAGTCTGCTATCTGTAGGAGGTGTTCACGGTCTAGTATCTTTCGAAGTTGTTCACAGTCTGGTATCTATATGAGGTGTTCACAGTCTGGTATCTATCGGAGGTGTTCACAGTCTGGTGTCTATAGGTGTTCACAGTCTGGTATCCATAGGATGTGTTCACAGTCTGGTATCTATAGGAGGTGTTCACAGCCTGGTATCCATCGGAGGTATTCACAGTCTGGTATCTATAGGTGTTCACAGTCTGGTATCTATAGGAGGTGTTCACAGTCTGACATCTATAGGAGGTGTTCACAGTCTGCTATCTGTAGGAGGAGTTCACAGTCTAGTATCTTTCGAAGGTGTTCACAGTCTGGTATCTATAGGTGGTGTTCACAGTCTGGTATCTATAGCTGTTCACAGTCTGGTATCTATAAAAAGTGTTCAGAGTCTGGTATCTATAGGAGGTGTTCACAGCCTGGTATGTATAGGTGTTCACAGTCTGGTATCTACAGGAGGTGTTCACAGTAGGAGGTGTTCACGGTCTAATATCTATAGGAGGTGTTCACAGTCTGGTATCTATAGGTGGTGTTCACAGTCTGGTATCTTTCGGTGTTCACAGTCTGCTATCTATAGGCATCCGCAGTCTGCTATCTATAGAAGTTGTTCACAGTCTGGTATCTATATGAGGTGTTCACAGTCTGGTATCTATCGGAGGTGTTCACAGTCTGGTATCTATAGGAGGTGTTCACAGCCTGGTATCTATCGGAGGTGTTCACAGACTGGTATCTATAGGTGTTCACAGTCTGGTATTAATAGGAGGTGTTCACGGTCTGGTATCTATAGAAGGTGATCATAGTGGTCTCGACAGGAGATGTTCACAGTCTGCTATCTAGAGGAGGTGTTCACAGTCGTATCTATAGGAGGTGTTCACAGTCTGCTATCAAGAGGTGTTCACGGTCTGGTGTGGATAGAAGGCGTTCACGGTCTGGTATCTATAGGAGATGTTCACACTGGTATCTACAGAAGATGTTCAGAGTCCGGTATCTCTCGGAGGTGTTCACAGTCGTAACCATAGGAGGTGTTCACGGTCTTTTATCCATAGAAGGTGTTCACAGACTGGTATCTAGAGGAGATGTTCACAGTCTGGTATCTATAGGTGTTCACAGTCTGGTATCTATAGGAGGTATTCACAGTGTGGTATCTAGAGGAGGTGTTCACAGTCTGGTGTATATAGAAGGTATTCACAGTCTGGTATCTATAGGAGGTGTTCACAGTGTGGTATCTGTAGGTGTTCACAGTCTGCTATCTGTAGGCATTCACAGTCTGGTATCTATAGAAGGTGTTCACAGTCCGGTATCTATAGGAAGTGTTCACAGTCTGGTATCTAGAGGTGTGCACAGCCTGATATCTACAGGAGGTGTTCACAGTCTGTTATCTATAGGTGTTCACAGTCTGGTATCTGTATGAGGTGTTCACAGACTGGTATCTATAGGAGGTGTTCACAGTTTGGTATCTATAGGAGGTGTTCACAGTCTGGTATCTATAGATGTTCACACTGGTATCTATAGAAGATGTTCATAGTCTGGTATCTATAGTAGGTGTTCACAGTCTGGTAACCATAGGAGATGTTCACAGTCTGAAATCTATAGTTGGTGTTCACAGTCTGCTAACTGTAGTAGGTGTTCACGGTCTAGTATCTATAGCAGGTGTTCACATTTGTGGTATATATAGGTGTTCACAGTCTGGTATCTAAAGGAAGTGTTCACAGTCTGGTATCTATAGGTGTTCACAGTCTGGTATCTGGAGGAGGTGTTCACAGTCTGGTATCTATAGGAGGTGTTCACAGTCTGGTATCTATAGATGTTCACACTGGTATCTATAGAAGATGTTCACAGTCTGGTATCTATAGTAGGTGTTCACAGTCTGGTAACCATAGGAGATGTTCACAGTCTGAAATCTATAGGAGGTGTTCACAGTCTGCTAACTGTAGTCGGTGTTCACAGTCTGGTATCTATAGCAGGTGTTCACATTCTGGTATATATAGGTGTTCACAGTCTGGTATCGATAGGTGTTCACAGTCTGGTATCTATAGGTGTTCACAGTCTGGTATCTATAGGAGGTGTTCACAGTCTGGTATCTATAGGTGTTCACAGTCTGGTATCTATAGGAGGTGTTCGCAGTATGGTATCTATAGGTGTTCACGGTATGGTATCTATAGGTGTTCACAGTCTGCTATCTATAGGCGTTCACAGTCTGGTATCTATAGAAGGTGTTCACAGTCTGGTATCTATAGGAGGTGTTCACAGTCTGGTATCTATAGGTGTTCACAGTCTGGTATCTATAGGTGTTCACAGTCTGGTATCGAAAGGAGGTGTTCACATTCTGGTATCTATAGGAGATGTTCACACTGGTATCTATAGGAGGTGTTCACAGTCTGGTATCTATAGATGTTCACACTGGTATCTATAGAAGATGTTCATAGTCTGGTATCTATAGTAGGTGTTCACAGTCTGGTAACCATAGGAGATGTTCACAGTCTGAAATCTATAGTTGGTGTTCACAGTCTGCTAACTGTAGTAGGTGTTCACGGTCTAGTATCTATAGCAGGTGTTCACATTTGTGGTATATATAGGTGTTCACAGTCTGGTATCTAAAGGAAGTGTTCACAGTCTGGTATCTATAGGTGTTCACAGTCTGGTATCTGGAGGAGGTGTTCACAGTCTGGTATCTATAGGAGGTGTTCACAGTCTGGTATCTATAGATGTTCACACTGGTATCTATAGAAGATGTTCACAGTCTGGTATCTATAGTAGGTGTTCACAGTCTGGTAACCATAGGAGATGTTCACAGTCTGAAATCTATAGGAGGTGTTCACAGTCTGCTAACTGTAGTCGGTGTTCACAGTCTGGTATCTATAGATGTTCACACTGGTATCTATAGAAGATGTTCACAGTCTGGTATCTATAGCAGGTGTTCACATTCTGGTATATATAGGTGTTCACAGTCTGGTATCGATAGGTGTTCACAGTCTGGTATCTATAGGTGTTCACAGTCTGGTATCTATAGGAGGTGTTCACAGTCTGGTATCTATAGGTGTTCACAGTCTGGTATCTATAGGAGGTGTTCGCAGTATGGTATCTATAGGTGTTCACGGTATGGTATCTATAGGTGTTCACAGTCTGCTATCTATAGGCGTTCACAGTCTGGTATCTATAGAAGGTGTTCACAGTCTGGTATCTATAGGAGGTGTTCACAGTCTGGTATCTATAGGAGGTGTTCACAGTCTGGTATCTATAGGTGTTCACAGTCTGGTATCTAGGAGGTGTTCTCAGTCTGGTATCTATAGGTGTTCACAGTCTGGTATCTAGGAGGTGTTCTCAGTCTGGTATCTATGGGTGTTCACAGTCTGGTATCTAGGAGGTGTTCTCAGTCTGGTATCTATAGGTGTTCACAGTCTGGTATCTACAGGAGGTGTTCACAGTCTGGTATCTATAGGAGGTGTTCACAGTCTGGTATCTAAAGGCGTTCACAGTCTCGTATCGATAGAAGGTGTTCACAGTCTGGTCTCTATAGGTGTTCACAGTCTGCTATCTCTAGGTATTCACAGTCTGATATCTATAGGTGTTCACAGTCTGGTATCGATTATAGGAGTTCACTGTCTATAATCCCTGTAAATATTTAGGTCTTGTATCTATAATAGGTATTTGCAGTTGTATACCTGTAAATGTGTTCAATTTGACGTGTGTACAAAGTGATCGACCCTAGGTATTGATGTCTCCCTTTCTCTTGAACACCTTCCACATCTCCTCCATCTGTAACCTTCTGCAGCTCGGCAACCTTCTCACACCTTTGCGCACCACCTATTCCTGCCCATCCCCAATTTTAATTCTACAATTGTGCCGTGCCTTCTGTTGCCTGGGCCTTAATCTGGAACTCAGCCCGTAAACATTTCCTCCTCCCTTTCGCCTTTGAATAGGCTCCCCAGTCTGCCTCTTTCACAAAGTATTTGCTTCGCTTGACCAATAACACCTTATTTGAGTCAGTGTCAAGATAGTGTCTTGAGTGCAGAGGAGTGCTGAAATCCTGGAGGTTTGTGAGGCTAGAGTTACAGCAACAGGGAGAGGTGAGGCAACGGTGGAGGTTGGCGTGAAGGGGATTCGAAGATAAGGACTATAATTTTAAAATTGGGACATTTTTAAAGGTAGAACAAAAGTAGGTCAGGAAGCACAGGAGTGATGGGTCAATGGAAAGTGGTACGATTCAGCACATGCAATCTTATATTTATCCCTCTTCGAAAGAAATGTGCATAAATTATACAATTGCTTTGATCTCTCATGCAAGTAAAGTCTTGATCAGGATTATCCTAGAACAGATCTGAAAAAAGACAAGAGTAAGATTGCTGATGAGCAAGCTGGATGTCGAAGTGGAAGAGGAACCAGCGATCAAGTCACTAATCTTAAAATCAGACTGCGCAAAGTCCAAGAATATCCATCGACGACTATACATCTGCTTTGTAGAATTTGAGAAGGCTTGTATCAGAGAAAAATCTCTTGTTGACAGTTAGACATGGGATACCCACAGTTAATTGACTTGTTAGCCAAGCTTTACAGTAAGCGATGACCTTGGGTCAGAGTTGCAGCATGGGCTCAGAATTGTTCAAAGGAGTGCTAGACAAGAGTGTGTCGCCCTCATATTTGTTGTATTGGATTGGATTTGTTTATTGTCACGTGTACCGAGGTACAGTGAAAAATATTTTTCTGCGAGCAGCTC
Source organism: Scyliorhinus torazame (assembly GCF_047496885.1). Taxonomy (NCBI): domain Eukaryota; kingdom Metazoa; phylum Chordata; class Chondrichthyes; order Carcharhiniformes; family Scyliorhinidae; genus Scyliorhinus; species Scyliorhinus torazame. The sequence goes on along the minus strand of NC_092710.1, from coordinate 13,610,240 downwards.
AACAGATCATTAAGTACATGAGAAGAAAAGGGAATAAAAGAAAATACATAATAGGGCAACACAACATATACAATGTAACTACATCAGCACCGGCATCGGATGAAGCAGACAGGGTGTAGTGTTAATGAGGTCAGTCCATAAGAGGGGAGTTTAGGAGTCTGGTGACAGTGGGGAAGAAGCTGTTTTTGAGTCTGTTCGTGCGTGTTCTCAGACTTCTGTATCTCCTGCCCGATGGAAGGAGTTGGAAGAGTAGTCTGTTCGTGCGTGTTCTCAGACTTCTGTATCTCCTGCCCGATGGAAGAAGTTGGAAGAGTATTCAACACTCCAGCAGAAATGGTTAAGCCACGATAGATACAAACTTGGGACACCAATTGGCAGGTGGTGAGTTTCAAATCTTCAATATGCTAATCGCATTATTCTGCTCCCCAAGCTGGAGGAGCTACAGGAGTTGGTGGATCATCTTTATCAAGTGAACGAGAAATTCAGTCTCCTGCTCAATGGGGAGAAGGACAGAGTTGGGAGTTACGACTTGCAAGGTTCTTCTTAACAGAGTTCAGCTTGAACTGAATCTACCAAAAAAGGTGTCGTGAACTCACTGTTCCAGTCAGAAAGGGATTTAATTTCAACAGCCCTGATTTCTTCTCTCACCACACATTTGCAAACAGAAAGGTATTTTTGATTTATTCTCCGCTTTATAAGTGGCAGCATGGTTCCCAACCCCTCGATGTTGGTGTGATCCAATCTCTCTGAACGATCCCACAGCAAACTTGTGATAGGATGAACTCAAAGGGTTAGTCTATTTTTGCACGCTCATGGAAGGAGAGTATCAATGCTCCTTTTCACCATACAATAAAAGAAGGGAATAGAGGTTAGCCAGGATAAACCATAGAGAAATATTGTTTCAGGTGTTGGAAAGCAATGAGCTTTGGTGCTTGGGAGCTAGGCAGAGCCGTCACTCGCAAACCCATCGCTGACACCAAAACACTGACTCCAACTTCATAGAATCATAGAATTTACAGTGCAGAAGGAGGCCATTCGGCTTATCGAGTCTGTGCCGGCCCTTGGAAAGAGCACCCCACCCAATCCCATGCCTCTACCCAGCCCCATAACCTAGCAACTCCACCTAACCGTTTTGGACACTAAGGGCAGTTTAGCGTTGTCAATCCACCTAACTTTCACACCTTTGGACTGAGGGAGGAAACCGAAACACCGAAGAACATGCAGACTCCGCACAGTCACTGACCCAAGCCAGGAATCGAACCTAGGACCCTGGAGCTGTGAAGCAACAGTGCTAACCACTGTGCTATGTGCTGCCCTTCACATGGTTCTCAACCCCAAACACCAATCAAAACCACTAACACTCAAAAAGCTGACCCTAATCAACAATCATGTAGAGATGCCGGCGTTGGACTGGGTGTGCACAGGAAGACGGCTTGCAACACCAGGCTAAAGTCCAACTGATTTGTTTGGAATCACCAACTTTCAGAGCGCAGCTCCTTCATCAGGTGAATGAAGAGGTGGCTTCCACAAATACAGCCTGTGTAGACAAATTCAATGATGCAAGATGATATTTTGAATGCGATTCTTTGCAGGTAATTAAGTCTTTACAGGTCCAGACAGAGTGACTGGAAAGAGGGATAATCACAGGTTAAAGAGGTGTGAATTGTCTCAAGCCAGGACAGTTGGTAGGATTTCGCAAGCCCAGGCCAGATGGTGAGGGGTGAATGTAATGAGACATGAATCCAAGGCCCCGGTTGAGGCCTTACTCATGCGTGCAGAACTTGGCTATCAGTTTCTGCTCGGCGATTCTGCTTTGTCGCGCCTTCTGAAGGCTGCCTTGGAGAACGCTTACTCGAAGATCAGATGGCCTGGCGTGATGGCCTTGTGTATTTTCGGGAAGCAGCAGAGATCTCCAATGCGGGGAGTACGTCACCCAGCCACGCTCTCAAGACCAACTGCAACATCGTCATCAAACCAGCAAACAAAGGAGGGGCCAACATCATGCTGAACTGAACACACTACTACAAAGAAGTGTACCGACAACTCAACAACCAGGAACACTACAGTTACCCGCAGATCCAACCAAGGAACACACTCGCCAACTCAACAGACTGATCAAGATCTTGGATCCAGACCTTCAGAGCACCCTACGTGCTCTCAACCCATGTATTCCCCGTGTTGGAGATCTCTACTGCCTCCCGTAAATACACAAGGCCAGCACACCAGGCCGTCCTATCGTATCGGGCAATGGGACCCTATGTGAGAACCTCTCTGGCTACATCATGGGCATCTTGAAACTCATCGTACAAGGAACCCCAGCTTCTGTTGCAATACGATGGACTTCTTACAGGAACGCAGCGCCCATTGACCAGCTGAACCAGGAACATTCCTCGTCACAATGGACGTCTCGGCACTCTACACCAGCATCCCCCATGACGACGGCATTGCTGCAACAGCGTCAGTACTCAACACCGACAACTGCCAATCTCCAGACGCAATTCTGCAACTCATCCGCTTCATTCTGGATCACAACGTCTTCACCTTCGACAACAAGTTCTTCATCCAGACGCACGGAACAGCCATGGGGACCAAATTCGCTCCCCAATACGCCAACATCTTCATGCACAAGTTCGAACAAGACCTCCTCACCGCACAGGACCTTCAACCGACGTTATACACCAGGTTGATCGATGACATTTTTCTCCTTTGGACCCACGGTGAAGAATCGCTGAAACGACTACACGATGACATCAATAAGTTCCATCCAACCATCAGACTTATCATGAATTACTCTCCAGAATCGGTTGCATTCTTGGACACAATCATTTTCATCAAGGACGGTCACCTCAGCACTTCGCTTTGCCGCAAGCCCACGGATATGCTCCACTTCTCCGGTTTCCACCCTCAACACATTAAAGCCATCCCCTATGGACAAGCCCTCCGTATACACAGGATCTGCTCAGACGAGGAGGAGCGTAACAGACATCTACAGATGCTGAAAGATGCCCTTGTAAGAACGGGATATGGCGCTCAACTCATCGATCGACAGTTCCAATGCACCACAGCAAATAACCGCACCGACCTCCTCAGAAGACAAACAAGGGACACAATCGACAGAGTAACCTTCCCCGGAGCAAAGAAACTACGACATCTTCTTCGCAGCCTTCAACACGTCATCGATGAAGATGAACATCTTGCCAAGGTCATCCCCACACCCCCACCACTTGTCTTCAAACAATCGCGCAACCTCAAACAAACAAAATTGTTTGCAGCAAACTACCCAGCCTTCAGAAGTGACCACGACACCACACAACCCTGCCATGGCAACCTCTGCAAGTCGTGCCAGATCATCGACATGGATACCACCATTACACATGAGTACACCACCCACCAGGTATGCGGTACATACTTGTGCGACTTGGCCAACATTGAGTACCTCATATGCTGCAGGAAAGGATGTTCCGAGGCGCGGTACATTGGCGAGACCATGCAGACGCTGCAACAACGAATGAACGGACATCGCGCAACAATCACCAGGCAGGAATGTTCCCTTCCAGTCGGGGAACACTTCAGCAGTCAAGGGCATTCGGTCTCTGATCTTCGAGTAAGCTTTCTCCAAGGCGGCCTTCAGGATGCGTTGCAAAGCAGAATTGCCGAGCAGAAACTGATAGCCAAGTTCCGCACACACGAGTGCAGCCTCAACCGGGACCTGGATTTGATTGGATTTATTATTGTCACATGTATCAGTATACAGTGAAAAGTATTGTCTCTTACATGCTGTACAAACAATGCACACCGTACATAGGGAAGGAAGGAGAGACTGCAGAATATAATGTTACAGTTATAGCAAGGTGCAGAGAAAAGATCAACTTAATACGAGGTAGACCCATTCAAAAGCCTGATGGCAGTCGGGAAGAAGCTGTTCTTGAGTCGGTTAGTAGGTGACCTCAAACTTTGGTATCTTTTTCCTAATGGAAGAAGGTGGAAGAGAGTATGTCCGGGGTGCGTGGGGTCCTTAATTATACTGGCTGCCTTTCCGAGGCAGCGGGAATTGTAGACAGAGACGATGGATGGGAGGCTGGTTTGCGTGATGGACTGGGCTACATTCACGACCATTTGTAATTTCCTGCGGTCTTGGGCAGAGCAGGATCCATACCAAGCTGTGATACAACCAGAAAGAATGCTTTCAATGGTGCATCTGTAGAAGTTGGTGAGAGTCGTAGGTGACATTCCAAATTTCCTTAGTCTTCTGAGAAAGGAGTCGTTGGTGGGCTTTCTTAACTATAGTGTCAGCATGGGGGGGCCAGGATAGGTTGTTGGTGATCTGGACATCTAAAAACTTGAAGTTCTCGACCCTTTCTACTTAGTTCCCATTGATGTTCTCCACTATGCTTCTTGAAGTCGATGACAATCTCCTTTGTTTTGTTGACATTGAGGGAGAGATTATTGTCATCGCACCAGTTCACCAGATTCTCTATCTCATTCCTGTACTCTGTCTCGTCATTGTTTGAGATCAGACCCACTACGGTGGTGTCATCAGCAAATTTGAAAATCGAATTGGAGGTGAATTTGGCCACACAGTCATAGGTGTACAAAGAGTATAGTAGGGGGCTGAGGACACAGCCTTGTGGGGCACCGGTGTTGAGGATGATCGTGGAGGAGGGGTTGTCTATCCTTACTGATTGTGGCCTGTGGGTTAGAGTGTTCAGGATCCAGTCACAGAGGGAGGAGCCGAGGCCAAGGCCAGAGAGTTTGGAGATGAATTTCATAGGAATGATGGTGTTGAAGGCTGAGCTGTAGTCGATAAATAGGAGTCTGACATTGGTGTTTTGTTATCTACGTTTTCCAGGGTAGAGTGCAGGGCCATGGAGATGGCATCTGCTGTGGACCTGTTACAGCGGTAGGCGAACTGTAGTGGATGAAGGCAATCCGGGAGGCTGGAGTTGATTTGTGCCATGACTAATCTTTCGAAGCACTTCATGATGATGGATGTCAGAGCCACTGGTCGATAGTCATTAAGGCACGCTGCTTGACTTTTTTTTGGTACAGGGATGATGGTCGTCTTCTTGAAGCACATAGGGACCTCAGATTGTTGTAAAGAGAGGTTGAAGATGTTTGCGAACACCCCCGCCAGCTGCTCCGCGCAAGACCTGAGTGCTCGTCCGGGTACCCCATCCGGGCCAGTGGCAACCTTCGAGAAGGCTTCTCTGACGTCTGCAATGGTGATCTCAGATACAGGCTTCTGGGGTGGAGGGCTTGCTCTCGCTGACCTCTTGTTCAAAGCGGGCATAGAATGCGTTGAGCTCATCAGGGAGGGGTGCTGCTGATTTTACATGCCTTCATCTTGTAGCCCGATATGTCTTGCAGACCTTGCCATAGTCGGCGGGGGGGGGGGGGGGGGGGGGCGTGTGGCTCGCCTGGGACTCGAGCTTGGTTCGGTACTGTCTTTTGGCATCTTTTTTTTTTAAATTTGTGTACCCAACTCATTTTTTCCAATTAAGGGGCAAATTAGCGTGGCCAATCCACCTGCCCTGCACATCTTTGGATTGTGGGGGCGAAACCCACGCAAACACGGGGAGAATGTGCAAACTCCACACGGACAGTGACCCAGAGCCGGGATCGAACCTGGGACCTCGGCGCCGTGAGGCAGAAATGCTAACCACTGCGCCACCGTGCTGCCCTGTCTTTTGGCATCTTTGATGGATCTCCTCAGATCATATCTGGCTTTCTTGTAGAGGTCAGGGTCGCCTGACTTGAACGCCTCAGACCTAGACTACAGCAAGCAGTGGATATCCCTGGGTGTCCGGTTGGGAAACATGCGGACTTGTTTCTCTGGCACACAGTCTTCTACACAGTTACTAATGAAGTCAGTTACTGTAGTGGCGTACTCGTTCAGGCTGAGTTTTTAAATACTGGCCAGTCCACTGACTCTAAGCAGTCCCGTAGGAGATCATCCGATTCCTCAGACCAACAATGCCCAACTTTCTTTGACGGATTCTCCCGCTTCAGTTTTTGCTTAGAAGCAGGAGCACAGCCTTGTGGTCAGATTTGCCAGGACGATAGAGCGGTATGCATGTTGATATTTGTGTAGCAGTGGTTCAGGATGAGAATCCAGGATCTTGGATTCATGTTACATTACATTCACCCTCCACCATCTGGCCTGGGCTTGCGAAATCCTGCCAATTGTCCTGGCTCAGACAATTCACACCTCTTTACCCTGTGATTATCCCTCTCTCCAGTCACACTGTCTGGACCTGTAAAGACTTAATTACCGGCAAAGACTCGCATTCAAAGTATCGTCTTGCATCTTTGACTTTGTCTATTATAGGCTGTTTGTGAAACCCGCCTCTTCATTCACCTGAGGAAGGAGCTGTGCTCCGAAAGCTCGTGATTCGAGAAAAACCTGTTGGACTTTAACCTGGTGTGGTGAGAATTCTCACTGATCAACAATGCGACATGAGCCCTGACCCTCACCAGTTCCAACCCAATCTTCATGGCCAACTTGGCTGACCTCATCCGCCCCCTATTGCACCACACGTGACAGGGCGTTCACCAATAGAAAGCCGAGTTTGGGGGGGGGGGGGAAGGCAGGCGTCAGCCGATAGCGTCACCCAGGAAGCACGTGCCGCTCGCTGGACTCTTCCTCCTGACCGCACGTAGTTGAGTGCGCATGCGTTCCCCGCGCACCTGAATCCACTGCGCATGCGAACTGGGGATTCCCACACCTGCCCCGCCGCGTAGCACGGCGCGGCGCATGCGCCCCGGCCGGCTAGCCACGCGGCTGCGGCGGTTGGGCCGGCCTTCAGCCGCACGCGCGCTTTTCAAATCCCCCCCCCCCCCGCCAGACTCCCCTCCCCCACCCCCAACACAGAGCGGAGACAGAGAGGGACTGAGGGTGAGTCCGCCCGCCTGGGGGTGGCAGCATTCACCGCGCAGGGCGGGCGGGTGTCAGAGCACTGCGACGGCGCACAGCCACACCGACCGCGATGAGCGGCCAGACAGAAAGGAACGGCCCGGAGGAAAGCAATTGCAAGCGGCGTCCTTCAAACACAGAAACGACGGGGAAGATGGGAGGCCCCGCGCCTGCGCCGTGTGGAGGAGGCGGGAGACCCCGCGCCTGCTCCGTCTGCGGGCGGCCCAGCGCCTGCGCCGTGTGGGGGAGGCGGGAGGCCCAGCGCCTGCGCCGTGTGGGGGAGGCGGGAGGCCCAGCGCCTGCGCCGTGTGGGGGAGGCGGGAGGCCCAGCGCATGCGCCGTGTGGCGGAGGTGGGAGGCACCGCGCCTGTGCCGTCTGTGGGAGGCCATGCGCCTGCGCCGTGTGGCGGAGGTGGGAGGCACCGCGTCTGTGGGAGGCCATGCGCCTGGGCCGTGTGAGGGAGGCGGGAGGCACCGCGCCTGCGCGGTGTACCAGGGTGGGTGAGGGGCGGGCCTGCGCCTGCGCGCTAGCCAACATGCACTTCCGACCTTGACGTCATCAGGAGCTAGGGCTGGAAAGTGCGCATGCACGCCGCCCTGCTGGACACAAGTGCAACTGCAGCCAGACTGACAACTCCCACCAAACCCTCACCGTGATAATAATAATCTTTACTGTCACCAGTGGGCTTACATTAACACTGCAATGAAGTTACTGTGGAAATCCCCTCGTCACCACATTCCGGCGCCTGTTCGGATACACGGAGGGAGAATTCAGAATGTCCAATTCACCTAACAGCACGTCTTTCGGGACTTGTGGGGGGAAACCGGAGCACCCGGAGGAAACCCACGCTGACACGGGGAGAACGTGCAGACTCCGCACAGACAGTGACCCAGGCCGGGAATCGAACCTGGGACCCTGGAGCTGTTAAGCAACAGTGCTAACCACTGTTCCACCATTATTTGGGGTAGGCTTCAGGTGGGAGCAGTGACACTGCACAATCCCAGTCTCTGTATCACACTGGGAGTCACTGTGCACAATCCCAGTCTCTGTATCACACTGGGAGTTACTGTGCACAGTTCCTGTCTCTGTATCACACTGGGAGTTACTGTGCACAGTTCCTGTCTCTGTATCACACTGGGAGTCACTGTGCACAGTTCCTGTCTCTGTATCACACTGGGAGTTACTGTGCACAGTTCCTGTCTCTGTATCACACTGGGAGTCACTGTGCACAGTTCCTGTCTCTGTATCACACTGGGTATCACTGTGCACAGTTCCGGTCTCTGTATCACACTGGGAGTCACTGTGCACAGTTCCGGTCTCTGTATCACACTGGGAGTTACTGTGCACAGTTCCTGTCTCTGTATCACACTGGGAGTCACTGTGCACAATCCCAGTCTCTGTATCACACTGGGAGTTACTGTGCACAGTTCCTGTCTCTGTATCACACTGGGAGTCACTGTGCACATTTCCGGTCTCTGTATCACACTGGGAGTCACTGTGCACAGTTCCTGTCACTGTATCACACTGGGAGTCACTGTGCACATTTCCGGTCTCTGTATCACACTGGGAGTCACTGTGCACATTTCCGGTCTCTGTATCACACTGGGAGTTACTGTGCACAGTTCCTGTCTCTGTATCACACTGGGAGTCACTGTGCACATTTCCGGTCTCTGTATCACACTGGGAGTCACTGTGCACAGTTCCGGTCTCTGTATCACACTGGGAGTCACTGTGCACAGTTCCTGTCTCTGTATCACACTGGGAGTCACTGTGCACAGTTCCGGTCTCTGTATCACACTGGGTGTCACTGTGCACAATCCCAGTTTCTGTATCACACTGGGAGTCACTGTGCACAATCCCAGTTTCTGTATCACACTGGGAGTAACTGTGCACAGTTCCTGTCTCTGTATCACACTGGGAGTCACTGTGCACAATCCCAGTCTCTGTATCACACTGGGAGTCACTGTGCACAGTTCCGGTCTCTGTATCACACTAGGAGTTACTGTGCACAGTTCCTGTCTCTGTATCACATTGGGAGTCACTGTGCACAGTTCCTGTCTCTGTATCACACTGGGAGTCACTGTGCACAGTTCCGGTCTCTGTATCACACTGGGAGTCACTGTGTACAATCCCAGTTTCTGTATCACACTGGGAGTCACTGTGCACAATCCCAGTTTCTGTATCACACTGGGAGTCACTGTGCACAGATCCTGTCACTATATCACACTGGGAGTCACTGCGCACAGTTCCGGTCTCTTATCACACTGCGACTCACTGTGCTCAATCCCAGTTTCTGTATCACACTGGGAGTCACTGTGCACAATCCCTGTTTCTGTATCACACTGGGAGTCACTGTGCACAATCCCAGTCTGTATCACACTGGGAGTCACTGTGCACAATCCCAGTCTCTGTATCACACTGGGAGTCACTGTGCATAATCCCAGTCTCTGTATCACACTGGGAGCCACTGTGCTCAATCCCAGTCTCTTTATCACACTGGGAGCCACTGAGCACAATCCCAGTCTCTGTATCACACTGGGAGTCACTGTGCACAATCCCATTCTCTGTATCACACTGGGAGTCACTGTGCACAATCCCAGTCTCTGTATCACACTGGGAGTCACTGTGCTCAATCCCAGTCTCTGTATCACACTGGGAGCCACTGTGCACAATCCCAGTCTCTGTATCACACTGGGAGTCACTGTGCACAGTTCCTGTCTCTGTATCATACTGGGAGTCACTGTGCACAATCCCAGTCTCTGTATCACACTGGGAGTCACTGTGCTCAATCCCAGTCTCTGTATCACACTGGGAGCCACTGTGCACAATCCCAGTCTCTGTATCACACTGGGAATCACTGTGCACAATCCCAGTTTCTGTATCACACTGGGAGTCACTGCACAGTTCCGGTCTCTGTATCACACTGGGAGTCACTGTGCACAGTTCCTGTCTCTGTATCACACTGGGAGTCACTGTGCACAGATCCTGTCACTATATCACACTGGGAGTCACTGCGCACAATCCCAGCTTCTATATCACACTGGGAGTCACTGTGCACAATCCCAGTTTCTGTATCACACTGGGAGTCACTGTG